>NC_092794.1:43991729-44312555 GCF_918797505.1 Bemisia tabaci
TGTTTTAATGAACAAAAAATGAAATTCCTTCTTGAGCTACTTATCACAAATAAAAAAGTAGTAAGCCATTCGTAATCGCACAGTTATCCCACTGCACTGATGTTCAATTCTGTTAGTGGATTTCGTCCAATTGAAAGTGGGCTTCAATATCAGCGCGAAGTCAACAAATCTTTACCTGTGAGCCCAAATTGAATGTCTACTCGAACGTCACATTTTTATCGCTTTTTACGCTAAGATGGATAAACGATGCTGTAACTAACAGAGGTTTACATCGTCCATTTGAAGTTCGCCTTCAATTTCATCGGATAGGCAACAATCGTGCCGCATAGCACGCATCTATTTGGAAATCACCCAATGCTACTGCTCCATGAGCTTTGATTGAACCCACTGGTAGGAGTCGTCCGTTTATCATCAAAATCGCAATTTTGAAAGCCTTCTCTTTGCGTAAATTTTTAAAGTTATCGCAGTCCGTGGTTTTTATATATATGTCCTACTTTTTGTCTTGGGTCGTTCCAATGAACTACTTGGTTCAATCGTATTTATTAGGTAGCAAATACAATGCATATAACTTTAAGTTAAAACCTTGTTAAGTTGATGCACTTCAAATATTAAAATTTAAAAAAATGTATAAAAAGAATCAATGCTGTCCTGAGACCATGAGAGGTGGTGCGAATTTTTTTACCTTTGATTATTCACTTAATTTTCATTACACGAAAGGACGGAAAAAACTAAATATGATGAAAAAAAATGTCTTTACGAAAGGCTGCAAATTACTATAACTTTTTGAGGGTTCTCCCTTAGATTTAGGGTGTCACCCAGGCCTCCTCAACGTGGCGGTTCAATAATCGTGCCCTACGTAAAAAAAAATCACAAAGCTGGCACTGGATGAGGTTTCTGGCGAGCTAAAAATTTCCAATTCGGCAACCAGCAGCCTGAACTCGGAGCATTACGTCGCTCCTCTGACAAAAGAGCGTATCTCGATTTTCTCGTATGCCCTGTTCTCAATGTAACTCTATGATTTCCGGGGCTCATGTAGGAATTTAGATACGCCCTTACGTCAGAGGTGCGACGATTAGAGCTGGGGCAGGGGATCGAAAAAGGAACAACGTCATTAGTGAAGATTTACATCTTGAAGGACATGCAGCGCGCCTCGGGCCACAGGGATCTTCGCATCCCACGGTGTCGCATGTCGTCCAAGTGGCATACCTATGAGAGGGACAAGTCTAAGTGCCCACTCGTGAAAAATTTGGCATCGCCCGCGAAAGACCGCTAATGCCCACAAAACCTCAAATTTCGGAGGAGTAGCTTTTTTGCATCAAAATTTATCCCTCATTATTTCTATTTCTGGGACGATCGCATATCGAAGTCAGGCAACTCAAAAACCAATTGATTAACAAGCAAATAGCTAGACATGGTCCCTTAAGTGCTCAAAAAAGAGAGGAAGAATAGAGAAAAAGTATAAGAATGGAAATGAGAAAAAGGAGTTTAAAGACGCACCGTGCACCATTTGGAACGTGTTTAACAACTACCCCAGGTCGCTTTTTGGCGAGGGGAGCCGAGCCAGTAGTTCAGTCTTGAACTGAAGGGCTCATAACGAACAATGAGGTGCATAAGTTAAATTTGGGGGAAATGATACATTCATTTTTTCAATTAGAACTTCTCTTAAACCATTTTCTGCGAAAAATTCATGATTAAAATTCAATATTTCAGCATCAATAAGTGAGTTTGAACCTTTTTCCCGCCATAAGGTCTCGTGTAACTTTGGAACTTTAAAACATTTATTTCTCGAAATTGTAAAAACTGCACTGATCCAACTTGTCCGTCAAGCCCCCCAAATTCAGCTAGTCGTGAATTATCCCTTCTCAAATATTTAAACTCGAGAAACAGTACACGTATTTTTAACGTGGAAGTAGGTAGTTGATAAACTTTGTCCCTAACATTGAGTCTTACTGCAGTGAACAACATCTAACATTTTTTTCCTCGGTCCAAACTTGTTTCGATTTGGTGCATTTACGATAAAATTGATTGATTCTAAACTTACCTTTTTTCCTTTAAAACAACGGAACATAAATCAGAGGTTTTTAAGTTTTACGATAGAGATCGGCATTTTCCAACTTCAACCATTTCGATATTCTGCACAGAATTCGGCGAAAATTTCAGGAACTATGCATTAATTGAGCAGCATAGATTGCAATAAATTGCAACTACATCACATTGCTAACTCACCGGAGTGCTGTGTATGTTGCCTATTTACCATTTGAAGGAACAATTTTCATTGAAATTT
The DNA here is from genome assembly GCF_918797505.1 of Bemisia tabaci. Lineage (NCBI taxonomy): Eukaryota > Metazoa > Arthropoda > Insecta > Hemiptera > Aleyrodidae > Bemisia > Bemisia tabaci. The sequence goes on from NC_092794.1 coordinate 43,994,014, forward strand.
ATCGCGATAAAATTGAAATTTTCCATTGCATCGCAAATTGCCTTTCTTTCTGACACATGGAACTCATTTTGTAGATTATTTAAAATCGGTAATCGTGGACCACATGACGTAAAAAAAACCGCAATTACATGATAAAATTTTTTTTTTTTATTATTAAATCGCAATTTTTCGTTCATTTTTCATATTGCACTGTGCTACTTGGGTACTTGTATCCTTTAAATAAAGGTTAAATGTGAAAAGAAATCTACAACGTTGTAAATCGAGGTACTAAAGTTAGACAGATTCAACTGGAATGAGCGTAACTACATCAGACGTTGGAGAATTTCCTTACAAATTGTATTTTTTCAACTTACAAATAATCAAAATTTTGACTTGAAATTTTGTGAATGCATTTTTCAAAAGCCAGAGTGCATGTACAGAAAGTTTTAAGGTGTCGTGTTGTTGGTCTCTCAGTTAAAACGTGGAACTTGAGAGAAAGCTAGGCGACGTGAAGTACAGTTAGGCTGATTCTGGTTAAAAACGTACATTTTGACTTTCGCCATCGAAATGTTGCAAGCTAAGTACTAACGTCCCATTATTGGCAGAATGATAGCCGTGTCTATTGCCTTGGCGGCTTAGAATCTCCTCCATGCCTTGTGGCTGATTGTGTGATAGCTTAGCAACGCGCGATCCGGCCGCTATCAAGAAGAGTTTTCGCTTTCGATCAGTGCTTGATTTCCGCGTGCTGAGTTTCGCTCATCTTCTAGCGCCTGTTTGGCGGGATGCTTTCAAATCCGCGGTGAAAAGTGCATGCATCCTGTGTTGTGATTTTTTTAATGAAAATGACCGCTTCTAGAAGACATCGATTGGGAAATTAGTGTCGTGTTATTTGTGATACGAGTGGTGCAATTTTAAAAATAGTGAATTCGTCCTAACGTGAATTAAAGATTGAAACAAGAATGGGGTAGAAAGAGAGCAGTGTCAAATTTTGCGCGAAGGTGTGTGCCAAAAGGAGATCTTAATCATTCACACCTAAACTTCCACCTCACAAAGTTTTTGTTAAATAACTGCATCGTAAAATTTAAGAAAACATCACAAATATTTCAGGGAAAATGTTTTAATATTTTTTCACCAGTAAAATCACGTTTCCCATATTCAATTCGTGTTCCGGTAGAAAAAGAAACGGGGAGAGTATAAGTAAGTTTCCATGTTTTTTGTTTTTTTTCATAGCTCTTTCCCTATTGTTCAACATATTCTTATTCTCCGAAAGAAAAATCATTTTCATGACATTTTTATAGTGAAATTTTACGTTGAAGCTCATCGTGGGCATCCTCGCTGTTTTAACGGCTGAAGCGTATCATGATTATCAGTAATCACTTTGACTCTTCATTGCTCTCCAAATCATTCGTCCGGCTTCCTTTAAAAAAATAAAATAAAATAATGAATGTGAAAACACACAAAGTTGAAGAAGTGACCCAGCACCGGTCAATCAACAGTGTAAACGCCTTTCACGACTGTCCTCACCACCAAGAACACTATCCATCCTTTGGACGTCGGTGTCTCATCGTCCGCATCTAGTGGGTTTTTTTTTTTTTTTTTTTTTTTTTTTTTTTTTTTTTTTTTCCCTCCTCGAAAGGATACCTCCTAGCCGACGAGTGCATCTGGATCTGTTTTTCTTCATTCTCAATATTTCACTAAGCAATTGGTAAGTTCCAATTAGCCCCTCAAAGTTTCATTTCTTATTGATCGAGTCATTTTGAGAGATCCACAGAACTGATTTTCAAAACGTCTTGGGCAACGCGGAGCCAAGAATCTCTAGCTAGATAAATCTGCTATCCTTCAAGTCCCAAACTTTAACCCAGTCTTGTTTTTTTGCTTCTAGATGGCTTTTGAGGGCCCAAAGCGCCCCAAAAACCTTGAGTGATATGAATGCGAAGTGAAATTAGCATCATAAAGTGCATGAAACTCCGTAAAAAGAGTAAATTCGGCTCGGTAATAGTGAAAATCACTCCGTTTGGAGAATATCCTCTGCTCCGAATTCATATCACTCGGGGTTTTGAGCTCTGTATGGACTGCGACACAGAATTTCACACCAAAATTTTTACCAGTGCAGAGACTCTTAAAAGCCTCTCCAAATGATGTTCCTAAATCCGAAGGAACCAAAAAATTCATGATACGTTTTTGGTGTGGTATAAATTTAATAAAAATAAATTCCGGCTTTCAGAGCCAAGAACGACTTGACATTGGTCAGTAGATATTTAAAGGGCTGAGTTTCCCGCGAGATTTTTTCTATCAAGTACTTTTACAAGGATCCGGAAACCTCTATCCGAAGATGAGCATTAGGTATGAAACTTGGCAAGGCTCAAAGTTAAGCCATCTTCACTGATGAACCTGGTTGATTCATAGAAAATGTGAAGGATCGGCATTGCTGACAAAGCACAAAGTAATAAAATCAGTTACTTTATCACAGGGCAACTTAATAATTGCTATTTTGCTTCTTATGAATGCGGGCGTTTGGGCAGGGTTCCAATCCGCGTTGAAAATTTTCCAGGTCTGAGAAACCGCGGAACAGCATAATGTTACGGCGCACAGTGGATCGAGTCAATAGGAGAGGTCGGACAAAATTTGAAAACTTTAAACGCGTATAACTCCGTTTATACAAAATTTTGAGGTTCTAAAAGTGGTTCCATTGGTTTTCTCGTGAAATTCTCTACTTGAAACACCCCTTGAAATGTAAAATTTGACGAGATAAACACCTAAATTTGCAGTTTTAGTCAAAAATTTCATGTCCGGCCTCTCTGATTGACTCGATCCACTGTGCGGCGCGGCGCCGACTTGCTGGAGTCCGGAATCAGCTAGGCGAGGTCCGCTGTTCTGCCGTGCTAATGAAGAACACAGCAGATGAAAATCCCATTTTTAAGAAAATTTAAAGACAGGGCTGGGGCTGTCCATAAATTATACGTAACGCGATTTGTCCCAATTGTAGACTTCCACTTACCCCTTGCAATGCAGCCGTAACGCTGCATGGTCTGGAATCACGCAACATTTTCCTCAACACCCTCCCCCTTTTTCACTCGAAACTCGGGACTATCGAATTCAAAATGGACGTTTGTGTAACCTCCATAAATTAGCAGGGGTAATGAATTAAATTTAATAATGACTAAAGAAATGAATATTTGAAGCCTATTGACTTAAAAAAATCCGTGTGTTGAAGAAAAAAACAGTCGGATAGAAATGCAGTGAAAAAAACAGGTAAAAAAATGTATATTGAGTACAGTCAATGGTAATCTGCAAAATGTATGTGTAGGCAACGTTAGCGCCCATGTGGTCACCTCAATTGTCACGCGTTTCCGGAACACTCAAAACATTTCCTTTTATCGAGCGTGGAGAGGTGAACTAACGCATTTGCAGTTCGCCTACAATTTTCGGTGTAGGCAACACGAGCTTTCCCGCGGTTGAATAGTGGTATCACAAATAGCTTTTTACCGAACGAGTTGAGGTTACTTCAATGCCATGTTAGTCCGCCTTCAACTTTTAGCGTAGGCAACACGAGCTCCCACATGGTCGAATAGCGGTATCACCGTCAATGTCTTGCCTATTCAAAAAGCACAAAAAATATCATTTCACTGAACGTGACGAGGTGATTTCAGCTCATTGGCAGTTCGCCTAAAATTTTTGGTGTAGGCAGCACGAGCTTCCCCCTCAATCTACCAATAAGAGCTTCACTCGAACTACTTTACGTCATTTCTTGAAAACTTCGGTGATTTTTCTTCTCCGCGTGAAGAATATTCTGTGAAAATTGAAAACCATGATGTTGGCTTGGTATTCTTTTAACAAATAAAACAGGAGCGGAGATTTTGAAACACCGAAAACGAGATACGCATTTTCGCAGTTTCACTGTCCATACTCCACCCATTGACAATAAAAGCGCATATCATTATTTTGCCGGTGACGCAGCTGTAGTGAGTAAAGATACACATGTTAAAGTTGGACTGTACCCACTAATTCATTGAAATTATCGTGATGTCTACGATCTATTTCACGAAGATTTGTTTATTTGGTGATAGTGACTCCTTGAACCGATCTCATTTGCAACGCATAACCGTGAACTTTTCGTGAGTTTGGTTCGCATTACAAACTTCGAAAATATTTGCGAGACGAAACCACACTACAATTCCATTCACTTTTTACGTCAGTAAAAAGTATGTTCTCAACTCTTCCAGCTACTGCGGTAGATAATAGTTGCATAGTTTTCATGCCGGAAGTTCCGATTTGTTGCAGGAAATGCTCATTACGTCTTATTAATATTTTTATCTTTATATTAAGAGTGGGAGTTTGACGGGATCTCGGGAGTCGCGAAAAAATACTTAATCGTTGCATCAGCGGACTCCTCTTTTCAGTCTTTATCTCGATTTAATTTTTTATACGTCTCATTAAATATGAGATAAAAGCTTTTGCTAAGAAATGCGGCGTTCACTTTTATTTCATCACCTTTGCTATGTCTATTTACAATGTGTGCCTAGAGGAGGAGGAGGGTGAAGGCGCTGTCTCTTATCAAATGCTGCATTTTTCTTTCCAACACCTTTCCGTTAGGTACTTATTAACATAAGCACGGGGATCGACAACGAATTTCCGAACCACGTATTTCGGTTTGCGACGTTGCTGACTTTTCGTCATACTTTATTATTTAAATAGAAAATGACGCAAAGTCAGTTTATTATAAACTTCCCTGATTTTTTTTCTCCGTGAGGCGAGAATTCTCTGGAAACTTCAAAAAACGATTTTGATTTGTTCGCCCTTAAAAAAGAATCAGAGATTTTAAAACACCGCCAACGAGGTACGTTGTTTTGCGATTCGTGGTTGCACCTTCGAAATGCAGTATTATTACAGGAGCCGTTGCCTACATTTTATATTGATTTTACAAAATTAAAACTTTAACGCGATTGCTTTTAAATTTTTTCGTAAAATTAATCAGGAAGTCTCAAGTCTTTCTCAGTCTATCTAAATTACTTGTAGAATTTGACTAGTCAATCAACCATGTGCTTAGAGACTGAATTTTCAGCAAAAATTTTAGTCTCAGTGCCTCCATTTACTGAAGTCAATGTTTAAGGTCGGTTCCACATCAAATCGACGGTGAAAGTCCCAAACCACGTATTTCGTTTGCGGTGTTTTTAAAACCTCGCCTCACTCCTACCTATTTTACTTCTTTTACAGAAGAAAAAATTAATATCATTTCTTGAAATTTTCATAGAATTTCCTTTGCTCAGAGAGGAAAAATTATGACTGATTTTGAAAGTAGCCGTTGAGTAGTCTCCCATGCAAAAAACGAAGTATGACAGGAAGTCTGCAACGTCGCAAACGGAGATACCTACGTGGTTCAGGAGTTTCACTGGCTTCACACTTCACACCCACTCAACTAGGGTGTCGCGCTGTTGTCCGGAGGTCAACATTCTGCCCGCGAGTAGTTTTCCGGAAGTCGGAAAATCCGGAAACTTACTCTCATTCTGTTATCAAGACTCTGTTGAGTCTAGGAACGTAAATACGGATTTCCTTGAGGGGGGGTTATCTTGAACTTCGACGTTATTTCAGCGCTTGCGGAAAATCCGGTCAGAGTGCGAAATGTGGAAGTGGTTGCAAGTCTAGTCGATTACCTACTTATTGTTGGTGATTTCTGCTTAACTGAAATAATGGATAGCAGTCAGAAAATTTCTCGTTTATTGTGCCCGTCAAATTGCCCGGTTTCCCGTAGATTTCATAAATTTCTATCAAGGAAGGGTTTTGAAAAAAATGCGGCTGTTAAGTAACATAAGTACAGAGAAGTAGTCTGTGGTCTACATCGAAGGCGTAGCCAGAAATTCTTAATTATAAGGTTAGAGGTCCAGAAGTAAAACACTCCCTCAAAACATGATGTTATTCATTCATTTTTGTTTAGTTTTTAAAGTGATTCGATGGACGCTACATTTTGTGCATGCGACGTAACGCATCGAACAGTTCCGTTTTCTCAGCCACTTGTCAATTTTTTCGAATTTTGAGATCGCAATTCTGTTGTCAAGAGACTAACAAATTCACTTACCAATTGGACGTATTTCTATCAAACGGACCTAAGAGCCATAGGGTGAAGAAGGTAGAGGGGGGCTTGGATTGGCGGCGGAATTATTCCGTCCTATACTTGCAATGCTTTTCCATGGTGCTTAGGTCCGTTTGACAGAACGCGCTATCCGGGATTCTAAATTCCTCAAAAGGAACTCAAATTGGCGCTTAGTTCCGTTTGATAGAAGTACGTCCAATTTTGACAGACAAATTCAACATAATAAAGGCGTGGTTTTTTTAGAGGAATGATACGCCTGTATTACGTTGAATTTGTTTGTCAAAATTGGTAAGTGAATTATTTAGTCTCCTGACGACAGAATTGCTATCTCAAAATTCGAGAGAAATGACTAGTAGCTGAAAAAATGGAACGAATCTATGGGATATATCGCACGTCGTTTTGACACAAAATATTGCGTCCATCGAATCGCCCTAGATGAAAAAACTTGAATTATTTAGGAATCTAGAATTCATGACCCTCTTAGTCAAGTGTCCGGCCACTTTCAACTATCCGTGGATTACTAAAAATTGATAGAGTGACGCGGTGCAACGACATTGCAGCAATGCTAATGAACCTAGCATAGCACGCGCCGGTCGATGTGGCGTAACCTGAACGAAAACAATGTCTGCCAAGAATATTGTTCACCCTCGCTTCACCTCCGGCGAGGCACAATCAGAAAGGCTTTCGGAACCGAAAACTGACGATGTCGTATGTACAAGGAAGTTGAGACGGCCTGACACAAGGCAAAATTGCAACACGTTTTGAAACGTGATGACCATGGGGCTCGTCTGTTTCGCATACGAAAATATTATTAAGAACGCACCAGTAACGATAAATACTCACATACTGAGCATTATCATCCTAAATTAAACATAAATTGGCTGATATAAAAAATACCATGTTCAGATAATATATTAATTAATCACCAGAGTATACACATATAGCTTATAAAATAAAAATAAAAACAGATTTAATCTAATCCTTAGTCTATAGATAAATCAGCAGATGTTAATTATAGAACTATATCCTATCATTTTTTGGATGATACCGTTATTTAACCCTATTAGACTTCCAAAAACTGTTGAACTAACTGTAGCGAAGAAAAATTAATAAAAATTAATAAATATTTATTACTCGGACCGCGTTTAGCAGAAAGGAACCAGGCCACATCAGCTATTGCGAAATTTAACTGGGCAATTTAGTCCTAAAATCAAATCCTAGCACGCATGCTCTGGGATACCCTGTATACTAGAAAATATGTCGATTGCGGCGATACCAAATAATGGATCTCCCGCCCTTCCCAAATGAATCTTTTCGCACCTTTGTTGATCTCTTCCCGTCGTGTTTAAGCGAAGTATCTCCAACGAAACACCCGAATTTTTTTCCAGCTATTTTCTCAGCGTTTTCTTCATTTTTTGAATGTAGGGGGGGGGGGGGATTAGGCTTGAGTTACGTAATTCAAAAGGGAAGTGTAGGGCTGCATTACGGGTCCGTTACAAGAGGGGAGGGGTAAAAAATCGAGGGAAAAGCGTCACGTAATACTTGAATAGCCCCTAAGGAAGTTGGCACACCCCGATGGCTTGAAAAAGCCCCTCTTTGACATCCTTTTACTGGACATCCCCTTCGTCGCTCCCTGGGAGGATCTCAACCAAACATTTTTATTGACAGTCTTTTTTCCGTTTTCCGTCCTTTTTACACCATATTTTAAAAAAAAAATTGTAGGTATTTAAATCAGCAATGCTTATATTTCTACATATGTAATTATTCATGGAAAGGAATGCTGCACGCGGAAAAACTAAAAAGTACTGTGCTAATTTTTTTTTTTTTTTTTTTTTTTTTTTGTATTTTGCACGGTGGCTGCATATGTAATTAGTCATATGTTGTCGTCATGACCCATGCAAGAACCAAAGCCAAAGGGGGCGTTACATAGCTTCGGCGCGATTAGCAAGCGATAGGCGCGCGGCGGCGGCGCGTCGCGTCGCGTCGCGGAGAAACTGTACCACGGCCCTTAGTGAAGGCCAATGTCAAGGTCAGTCATTCAGTCGAATCCACATGTTCCGCCGATGGACATTAGATTTGCACACTGGGTCATCAATGCACCGCATCGAAAATGCCTCGCCTCAACCGTGAGCAAAACAGGTGCAGGATGTGCAATGATGTGACAACGCGGCTCATCGCATACAGGGTGTCCCAGGATTAAGTACGAATATATTGAAGGAGTCGATTCTTTGGGTCAAAAGAAGGAATTTTTGTGGTATAACTATTTTTCCAAAAACGCTTTCCCTGGGGGCCACCCAAAGGCCCGTCAGAATTTTAAAGTTTTTTATTAAGATTTAATTACTTAATTGAGACTTTATGGGGGACCCTGGTAAAAATTGGCAGTAGAATCTGTGTTCCAAAATACCATAGACCTAAAGCCGGCTGTAAGATTTTCAATAGCTTCTATAGCCGGCTGCACAATTTCTTATAGCCTTTTATAGCCGATGGCGATTGAGCAACAGCCAGGCGATAAAGTGTATGCTACATGTTACTAATTACGGATGCTAGGACTTAGTGAGTTTTTGGACTACCGCTCTATTTTTGGGCCGTAGTATCTTGATTTATTTTGCGCGGAAAGCTCCGTACTTTTGAAGGATGCCTGCCATTCCTAATATGTTGGAGCGCCTTCAATTTCGTATGATACTGTGCAATACCTCTGGTGTGAAATAGTTGCTTCAAGCGCCGTGGCACGCTGCGGCGCGGCGGGCGGGCAGCCAGCGCGAAAAGCGCCTTAGCGCCTACAAACCTAACAGGGATACTTCACGCATTGCGCCATGCGTGAAGTATCCCAGTTAGGTTTGTAGGCGCTGGTGCGCGCTTATCGCTGGCAGCACGCCGCTCCGCTCTGTGTTATGCTCCAATATAATCTTGCGGAGTCAGCGTTTTTCAACTCATGATTTTGAAATGTTTGCACATCCTGTATGGATTATTCTCATTTTAATTGATGAAAAAAAATATGTATTAAAGGAAAATATAATGTGTGTTTTGTGAATATTATGTTGGCTCCGTATCAAACTTAATGATTTCCAAAGCACACGAATTTCTACACAATTTCTTATAGCCTTTTATAGCCGATGGCGATAAAGTGTAAAGCCCGGCGATAGGAACTATAGCCCAGCTGCATACTTTTTTATCGCTTCGTATAGCCCGGCTATATGATTTGCTCCGCTTTCTACAGCCAGCTATATGATTTTCTATTGCCTTCTTTAGCCGGCTATAAGAATTCCTATGGTATTTTGAAACGCAGCTCCTATCGCCAATTTTTACCAGGGAGCGTATTGAGGAGTGCCAAGAAATACAGTCTGCGCGGGGCCTGAGCTTGGTAAATTACGGCTCTGCCCCAACTTTGGAGCTTATTACTGCTTTAATCTGACCTGCCTAAGGATGTGGGTTTCAGAAGCACCGCTCCGAAAATTTGTAATCAGCGAAACTACCATGCGCCATCCATGCAATTATATTTTTGCAATGATATCTATTCGTTATGTGTCACAGGCCGAAAAATAAGGAATGGATTTGGACAGCATTTGGCATGATTTGGGCCAATATGGCAAATACCAATTCATCAACAACATCTTACTCGGACTCGCCATCTGCTTTTCGGCCACCTCCTCTATGAGCTACGTTTTTACCGCCGGAGATCTCGACTACAGGTGCGTTAATACCCTTAATATTCGTTTTTGAAGATTACTGGCGAGTATGAAACTATCTTATTTGGATTGCATTTTGCAAAAAGGAACCACTAGCATTGCAATGATGCTAAGATTGTGCAACTTCATCTTTTGCAATGAAATTGCGGAAATCGTGAAAAACTATGAAATTTAGATGGTATTTTTGTCTTAAATTTACAGTTTTTAGCGAGTAAAATAGAAACCATTTATGGATAATCGGATTTTCCTCCGAGACAAAAGAAGTTGCCCAATCTTAGCAACATTGCAATGCTAGTAGTTCCTTTTTGCAAAATGCAATCCATTTAATTTTTCTTATTTCTGCTAATCCTAGTAACGTGCGCATTATCAGTAATGCGCTGAAACGGGAACTGGCGCGACCAATGAACGCTACATAGCGTTAATGGTTACAACTTATATCCAGGCAGAGGACTCCTTTCTCAGTGACCATCCGTGTTGCATACCCGGGACATGGAAGGCTTTTACTTATTGCGCCGCTCTTTTTTGCGTCACGGCGCACATGCTGCAAACAATTTTATGAAGGATGGTAAACTAATTCACAAATCTCTCATTCCTGCTGGAGGTGTATCTCTGTCAATTTTTCAATAACAATTATACCCCGGTTAACAGTACGTTACACTAAAAAAAATGATTTTTGGTAATCGGATGGTTTTTTTTTTTTATGCAAATGCTAAGAAATAGATACACTTAGACGCATTTTACCACCATGGTGCGAAGGGCGCGAATCAGAGAAAAGATTATGTGTTTTACATTTTAATGCCAAATTCGGCTGGCTAAGCTTCAAAGCACATGGTAAAATGATTGAAAAAATAATCGAGCTACAGGCCAAAAATAAATTAAACAAATAATATTTCAAACTACATAGCTTATCGCTGCTATCACTCTTCTTTCCTCTTGAATTTTGCCTTATTTTGATTTTATTCCAAGATGTAGTTGCAACAGATTTGTATTATCCCTTTAAATACTTTGCTAATAGTTTTGTAGCTTTTTTATAAATTTTTCCTAATTTTTTTGGTAAAATGTTTCCACTTGTTGCACTGAAGAAGACCGCAGTTTGTTGGCGGTCGAAACGTTTGTTTTATTTCCCGTTAGTTTTTTATTATTTCTCATCTCTATGTAGTTTGAAATATTATTTGTTTAATTTATTTTTGGCTTGTGGCTCGATTATTTTTTCAATCATCGTGTGTTTTTTACAAGTGAACTATTTGAGCCTGTAAAGCGGTCTATAACTAAATGTACGACGTTTTGTCGGAGATCAGGTGCCGGATTCCGGACTGCGACAATGTTGAAGGGAGGCTGGAATTCCTACCGCAGTGGCTACGATTCGCGGTACCGTTCAAATCGGAGGCGGAGGAGGTGCCGTCCAAATGCGACCGATTCATGACTGCGCCCGACTTCCAGGACGATCTCAACGTCATCGACGCTTGCCCATCGGCTCGATTCAGAACCAACGAGACTGAGCGCTGCTCCCACTGGGTCTTCAAAGACACAGAGAACACCATATTAAAAGAGGTTAGCGTCTCCACGATCCCTCCAGCCTTAAATATCTGTATGCGTGAAGACTTCCACGCATGTCGACGGCGAAAATCCGCAATCACATATCTCCTTTGCGGTGTCTGAAAATAACCGCCTCTATGTTATTTTTTAAAAGAAGAACAAATTGACATCATTCCTTGAAGTTTATGCAGAATTTTCTTCGCACAGAGAAGGAAAATCACGGCAGTTTTAAAGAATTGCCGTTGAGTAGTTTTTCGTTTTAAAAATAGAGTATGACGGGAAGTCTGCGTGTCGCAAACCGAGTTATGTGATTGCCGACTTACACCGTCGATGTCCATCGTCTATACTCTCCCAATGAAGATATTCTACCGAACACCATGGGTGGAACTAGAAACTTTTCGTGGGGGTAGAAAGGCACCCTACAGATAGAGAGAGATCATGGAAGATCACTTTCGCCACTTTCGTCCATTAAATATGTTGCATAAAATCAATGAATATTAATGGCCTCCGGATTATCCGAAATTTTCGTTATCCGAACCGGCCGACCGCCACATTAGTTCGGATAATCCGAGGTATAGTGTAGGAAAAAAAAGAAAAAAAAATTATAAAAAATTATCCCTTCCTCAACATTATTGCGTTGAGCTGACAATGAAACGTATGACACCGACCGCTATGTCACTGATGCTAACATCTATGTGCTGCTTTTTTTCAGTTTGATCTGATGTGCGACAACAACAGATGGAAACTGACACTCGTAGGAACAGTGAACAACATTGGGCAGTTTGTCGGTCTCCCAATAGGCGGAATGATATCGGACGCGTAAGTCAACTCAATTAAATTGTCGCAACGTCTCTAAACCTCACCTATCATCCGCACATTAGCAAATAATGATGCGCCCTACCGATTCCGTTTTTCGGCAATTTACGAGCCTAACATAATTTTCCGTTGAACGAATTTGTAGCTCTCGAAGTCACCAATTGGACGTATTTTTGCTAAACAGAACTAAGCGCCAATTTCAGTTCCTTTTGAGGATTTCAGAATCCCGGATAACGAGCTCCGTCAAACGGAACTAACAATGAGTGCCATAGAAAAGCATTGTGAGCTTGGAACGGAATGAGCTCGTGGCACCAACCGCCCACCCCCTCCCCTCTTCCCCCCATGCCGCTTAGCTCTATTAAGCAGAAATACGTCCAATTTATCCACTTGCTATCTACGTCTGCCGGTCTTCCCCATAGCTCCAGAAAAGAGTTCGAAAAATTCCCCCGCAAAATTTTGTAAAATTGAATAGTCTGCGGCGATTTTGAGCTGTCCACGGCGAAAAATTGATCCAATTCAAATTTCCATGATGATAGATCATCACCTTCCCGGCAAAGTATCACAAGCGCCATGCGACGTTTAAAAATTTCCGCCGCCATTATATTTTTTTACAGAGAAATTGTTCAACGAAGCTGTCCGAAAATTACACCGAATTTTCTTTGTGCTGCCGATAAAATTTAGTGAAATTTTCGAACAGATTCAACCAACAATTTCTCAGTAAAAAAATAAAATGGCGGCGGAAATTTTTTAACGTCGCATGGCGCTTGTGATACTTTGCCTAGAAGGTGACGAGATGTGTCATGCACTTACTTAGCAAAATTCCTCCCATTTTTTAGAGGGGGCCAAGTAGATGGGGGGGGGGGGTAAGCAGGTCCCCTCCGGACCCCCCTTATTTCAGCCAATGGACATCAGAAGGAATTTGGTACTCCGGTTGACGCCATAAGAGATTCAACAGGTACCGAGTGCCGAGGTACTACAGATGTATGACCGAAACATGAACTTTGGGCAGCTGTACCTCGAGTTTATTGACGCACGATCCGAAAACTTCAGAGATCCATACGAACTGGACTTCCTGCATGGGATCCAAGATCCCATGCAAGTTTTCCGTGTTCAAGTCGATAGCATACAGGATGAACCGGAGTTATGGTGGAACCAACCACCAACAATACTTTTACTTTACTAAATTGTAATCCTGAAGCAATCACATACCTATTGTCGGATTGTCACATTTTATCGTAAGACGTCGGATAGTTAAAATCAATTAGTGCAAGTCTATACTTTTCTTTGGTTTTTGGCGTTTTTTTTTTTTTTTTTGGTACGATAATGGTTTTCTATTCTTGCTTTTATGTCACAGGTACGGTAGGAGATTCCTTATGGTGACGGGAACTCTTTTATCGGCCATGTTTGGAATTATGCGCGCTTTTTCAACGAACTACATAATGTTTCTAGTCTTTGAATTCCTAGACGCTGTGGCTTCAACAGGCGTCTTCGGGGCAGTATTTATAATTGGTAAGCACTGCTACAAATAAGACACACGAAACCAACACAACACGGAAATAGAGCAGGGGAAAGGACGCGCGTTGATGACGGCGCAGAGATACAACTATTCGTACCTGATGGATGTCCGTGTTGCGTCTGCCAAATTGAAGGCGCTTTGGCGCGAGGCTTGAACTGGAATGCTTCGCTTTAAAGTGCCAACAATGTGTCACTCAGATACGGGAGAAAAGTTTTAAGAAACGAGTCGGTCTCTCTTATTTTCAGATGCGTTGATACTCGATTTTTTCCTTTTTTTCATTCCGATGCCTGATTCTTTTTTTATGATGTATTTGTAGACTTATATCTAAAGCTCGTATACATATTATACCAGTCCTCATTCAACTCGCGGGGCGCTCTTTTCTAGCAAGCCTTGGGTCAGTTTGACCCAGCTTAGGCATCTATGAGTTAAGAAAGAAGCAACGAAGGGTAAGTGTGGCCAATTTTTTAGGTCCATGCATAACCTCTGACCTTAAAATTTAAGCACCAGAGAGCATCGACGCGTAGTTTTTGGAAGACATCAAAGTTAGGACAGTATTGCCAAGCATTGAGCAAAATGAACACAAAAGCTAAAAAAGAAATTTGTGGGCGAGCGCATTTGCAAACACACATATTTCATATCAAAGGTAAAGAAACGAAAACCCCTACTTCGATTTAAAATTTTCGCTTATATTGATTGTTCTGTCCGAGAATTTTTCGTATGTCGAAATTTTAGAATGTTATTTCCGAAAACCATTCTTGGAGGACGAAGGAATATCTCTTAAAACCAGAAACACGTGAGAAGATGATCTACAATATCACAAATCGAATTATGGTCTCGTTTTTTTCGTCGAAATCTATTACAGATTTTTTTTCTCATTTTTCGGATTCGAATTTTTGACCATTTTCAATTTGATTGTGAAAAGTAGGTCATTGTTATAATTATTGACAGCAATTTTTACTTTTTTCACAGGCTTGGAGTTGGTTGGTCCGAGTAAACGCGTCCTAAGTTCAACCATTCTGAGCTGTTTTTTCCCTATCGGCGAGGTGCTTATGGGTTTGGTGATGTGGTGGCTACAAGACTGGCGATCATTTTTGTTGGCAGTCTACTTGCCAGGACTGTTCTTCGTATCATATTTTTGGTAATGGTTAATATCCAAATTTCAATTTCATCATTTCAGTCGATTCCAATTCTTTTTAATTTATTTCTTTCAGTATTTACATTTCAACTTGACTGCGACGCATGACATATTCATGTAAACGGAAGCGTCGGTGATTTGACCGAAACATGTTAACATGTCTCAAGTAAATGATCAAATAAGGGGCTTCGAGGACAAGGCGCATAAGTACAGTCTTTTTTAAAAAGAAATGAAATATTAATGATTATCTCAAATAAAACTAGTCTCAGTGTAGGTATGTTCTGTGAACAATTCGCTCCCAAATTCCAATTTTTAAGCATCCAAAAGTCAATTTGAACTTTCTTTCCGCCACACGGATCCATGTACTTAATTTCGGAACTTCAAACACGTATTTATCGAAAGAGCAAAAACTGCACTTATGCGCCTTGTCCTCCAAGCATCTTAAATATTGTCCGTGAAATCTTCGAAAGGAATAAGGATATTTCCTCTCATTGATAATGTTACTTTTCATGGACTTTTCATTCCAAAAATTATAAGTAGCATGGGTTCATTTGAGGTGCCGGCGTGGAACACTTTTAACCAAAAATTCAATTAATACCTACCGAGCCCCGTACGTTCTCCCTGATGCGAGATCGCTGAGGGATATTCTGAGAATTTTCCTGGCAATGGTTCTACAGGCTCTCCATGAGGAAGACTTGTGACATATCTTTCATGAACGTAAAATTCACACATGTAGTTATTTTCCAAAATCAATAATTTTTTTAAATAATTCGCTTTTATAGGTATGAAATAATGAATTTTACATTCTAATTTTTCTAGGATTACACCGGAGTCTATTCGATGGTTAGCGATGAAAAATCGCTATAAAGAAGTTGTATCTATTATTCGAAGCATTGAAATAGCTAATGATAAAAAATTGTCGGAAAACTTAGAAAATAAGTTGGACTTACTACCACTAGATAATCGCACTATTCCTGACATCACTGAAATTGTGAGTATTCTCGCTAAAATGTTCCGTTCTTATTCTTTTCTTCAGTTATAAATGCTCCTATAAGAAAGCTCTTACAAAATTAAGTAGTTTGATCCTATAATATTTAGGGCTATATTTACTGAAAAAGGGATGGGGGAAAAAATCAACGGCAATACACTCTTTGGTGATTATACCTACATTAATAGCTTTCAATATCGTTGGATGTGAAGTTCTACCTTTGGCGATCAATATTAATATCAATCAAATTATGAGTAAGTTGGTAATACACCAACGACTCAATAGGAAAGTGCCTACCTCAGATCACGACGTTGCTTGTCATTTTTTGCTCTTTAAGGTGATTCGATGGACGCCATATTTTATGTCAGAACGGCATGCGATATATCGCATCAATTGGTTCTATTTGTTCAGCTACTCGTCATTTTTCTCGAATTTTGAGATCGCAATTCTGTTATCAGGAGACTAAAGCACTCACTTACCAATTTTAACAAAGAAATTCAACGTAATAAAGGCGTGGTTTTTTTAGAGAGAAAACATTGTATTCGAGTACAGTTTCGATATCAGTATCGAATGCGATGTTTTCTCTCTAAAAAACCACGCCTTTATTACGTCGAATTTCTTTGTCAAAATTGGTAAGTGAGTGCTTTAGTCTCCTGACAACAGAATTGCGATCTCAAAATTCGAGAAAAATGACGAGTAGCTGATAGAGCCAATTGATGCGATATATCGCATGCCGTTCTGACACAAAATATGGCGTCCATCGAATCACCTTAAAGAGAAACTATCCTACTAAAAACGATCATGTTGGTGCTATGTTGAGATTGCAATGTCACTACCAGCATAGGCCGTTTCGGACCGTCTTGGTATCAACATAGTACTAACACGTTGACACTTTGCTGATAGATACCATGTTGGTGAGTGAAACATTGCACCATGTTAACGCCGACATTGACGCCCCAAAATGGTACCTATCAACTTGGCCTCAACATATCGGCCGCACGTAAGTCGTTTTGCTACCGGGGGGAGGGGGGGCTGGCCATCCTACCGTCAGGGAGGTTGGGGGGTGTAGAGTACCCTCCGTTCGTTCAGAAAGGGGCTCAATGTTAAAATTTTTGAAATTTTAAATCTATTCGGACGCATTTTGAGGCATCCATGGTAAAAATAACAGAAAATACTAACTCAATGAGCGTGGTGTTTTTATGTAAGACTCTACATTAAAAAAGAAGCCATCCTCGACGAGGAATGTTTCCCACCATCCAGAATTTATGGGGGGAGGGCTGCTGAAACTATCTTCCATTCTAGGGACCAGGCCCTCCATGACCTGTCGAAGTCATCATAAAAATCTCGATAATGCAATCTTCAGTGTAAATTTTGAGGTGTTCTAAATTGTAACCCATTTTTTTAAACAAATTTTGTTGTCTACAGAAAATTATAGATGAGAAAATCGTGGAGAAGAAACAAGAAAGTGGACTAGAATCGAAAAAGGAAGTAGACAGCACTAGCTCATCTAGCTCCAGCTCTGCATTCAGCAAAATCTTCCAGTCCAGAGCCATCATGCTCAGAGTGCTGAACTGTTCCTTCTGCTGGTATGTTTATTATTACATCAGTAAATTTTGAGAATCAATTTTATCCAAGTCCTGTATCTGTTAACACTCAATGCCACTTTATTGCAGAAGTCTACCTGACTTTAGAGTCCCTTTATACTGAGAGTTAAGACAATGTGGATTCATTTCTGATTGGTTCCCGTATTTTAGGCCTTCACAGTGTCACAAACGGGAATAAAGATTACATTTCCACCGATTGCAAAGATTATAATCTGAAATGGACCAGGGAATTACGGGTTCGGCAAGGAACAAACGGAATGAGAGAAGGAACGGAGAAAGGAATTTAAGAATGGGCCGATCAAAGATTACAAAGAACGTTCAATTTCTGTAATCTTTATTCCCGTTTGTGACTCCATGAGGGGTGTTGTCTTGACTCTCAGTATAAAAGGACTCTACCTGACTTCAGTGGAGCTTTTGAGTGCTCCGAGCTAAAAATCGTTAAAATCGAGCGAAAAACACGATCATGTGACTGCTTTTCTCCTCAGACGATCTTCCTGGCTAAAACAAAAAAAAAAAAAAAAAAACCTGCGAATAGAGGCATCACCCCTGTTTTCAGTCAAAATCTTTAGCACAGTCAGGGAGCAAATACTTCAGGAGTGTTCCACTTCTTCATTGGGGACTTAAATTTTAAACCACGGCAACCCTGCTAATGTTTTCGCTCCCTATCTGTGCATTTAGAGTTTGACTGCAGGATGTAAAGGTTGACTTTATCATAGGCGATTTCCCTCCGTTACGACCTCAACTTTGAGAGCTTTTTTCGAGTCTAGGAGTTCGTTTAGGAGAAAACCAGCAACACCATCGCATTTCCCGTAATTTTACATGATGAAAAGTATTCAAATCGCAACTCCTAAAGAGTGCATGAGCTCCATTTTTTCCAACTTCAAATACATCACGAAACGTAATTCTGCGCTTTCAGTTGGAGCTTCACGCCCCTCGGTCCCCACTGTAGGACCAGCTCAAGACAACCGTTTGTTTGAGATCATCAAACTCGGGTCGCCTATAGCCGGGAATCGAACCCGAGACATCCTGGTTATGGAGCCAGCGCCACAACCACTACACAAACGGAGGCCGAAAATTTGAGAAGCACCTAAACTAACTCTTCGACAAAGCGTGGAGCATCTTGCAAAAATGAAGGCGCGCTGAAACTGAAATGATCGGACCATTTTTAACCTACAGAAAATACGGTGCTTACAGATTATCGAGATAAATTACTTTCTCATCAGTAATTTTTAGACTCTTATGTTATAGACAGTGGCGTGGCGTGCTTTGCGATCCATCGATATTTCCCCATTTGAAGCTGTGATAAAGAATCGATTATTAAGGTGTTCGTTGCGGACACTCTATTTATCGATACTTTTCTATAGGTTTAAATAGCTGATCAATCGATATATCGCAAAGCACGCCACGCCACTGGTTAGAGAATTTTCCAAAGCATAGGCAGGCAGCATGCAGTACCTATAGATACAATTGATGAAATAATAATACTAAATTATCTTTGGATATTGTTTCAGGATGACCAATACTTTCGTTTTTTATGGTCTCTCTCTAAATGCTACGGACATTGCCGGGAACAAATACCTGAACTACATCGCCGTGAGCTGTGCTGAGCTTCCTGCTTTCATAGGCACTTATTTTCTCATGGATAGGGTGGGCAGAAGGCCTGCCCAGAGTCTAAGTCTTTCTGTCTGTGGTCTCGTCTGCATTGCATTTGCTTTCGTCCCAGCAGGTATTTTCCTCATTCACTCTAAAATCCATTCTTACCTTGCAATCTCATATTTCGTCTCCTCTATCAACTTCAGAAAATGTTGAGGGCAATTAACAGTCGCCGGCGATTTGCAAGCTACTATTGATAAAAGGAAAATCATATAATGCAGAGATAGAGGAACAAGACGAAAGTAGTGTTAAGTTTTCATTTAATTTAACAGACGCGATTTCCTTCGTTAGAACGTGGCAGTAACTCTGGGTCACTCGGAAGAGCATGTTGAGAAACCCGTGACTTTAGTTAGGTTTAGGTCGGGTAGGCAACTATACTAACTTAGTGACAAAGCGTGAAGTATTGCGAAGAAATGAAAGCGGCCCAAGCTGAGATCGTCTTTTTAGAGGTCATTAACAAATAAACCTTCTTTATGCCGATTTGCAATTGCGATTCCTCGACGTAACCCAACACGTAAGCCGCTTGCGAATCGCCGGCGATTACTTGCTCGCGACGTAATGACGTATACATCATCTGAAATTTTTTTTTTATTTTTTATTCATTAATGGCGGGTGTGTTTTTCACATTGAAAATTTTACGGAATATTTTGTCAAATCACAAAGGTACTTTACTAACAGTTTAATTAAGTAAATCAATAAATTGTTAAATACAATTTTGCAACGCACCTTGTAATGTTGGTAAGCGCCGCTGACTCTCGCCCCTTTCTTTAACGAGTGCATGTAAGTATGGAAATGTGATCTTTACAGGTATGCTTCCCACGTTTCAATATTTTTCCGCTACCTAGAAACCTTTAGGATTTTAGAGATTTGTCCTGTTCTCGCAATAATGAAAGGAGTCGATGGGGAAATAATTGGAGAATTTTATCCGTGGTTGAGATATTTCAGATAAATTATACAAATTTATGTCGAATAATGCACCATAATGGGCATAAACATCTGTGTTCATTAGTAAATCAACTGAAATGTTTTTTGTTTTGTTTTTTGTATTTCTGCAGAGATGGTAATTGTTCGTATGAGTTTATTCCTGATTGGGAAGCTCATGATAACCATGTCGTTCACTATAATCTACGTTTTCACGATAGAGATGTTTCCAACGGAACTGCGACATTCTTTGCTCGGCACCTGTTCCATGCTCGGCAGATTTGGATCCATGATTGCTCCTCAAACACCGCTCCTTGTAAGTTATATTATTTTCATCCAGATTAACCACCTAAGTGGTCTTTCCTCTCGTCTAGTGAAAGCTTTGGCAGCGAAAAAATGGATTTCCTCAACGAGATTCTAAAGCATTAGCATCAAATTGCAGGAACAAGAGACACCTCAACGCGCGTTGCACGGCGCGGAGATACAACTCTTCGTGCTTGATGGATGTCCATGTTGCATCTGCAGAATTGAAGGCGCGATGGCGCGAGGCGTGAAGTCGCAATGCTCCGCTTTGTGCTGCCGTTGAGGTGTTGCTCGGATTCGGGAGCAAAGTTAGCTTCGAGGCTGGATTATGTCTTTTCTGTATTTTCCCAATTTGGACCGCGTTAAACAGAAAGGAACCAAGCCACATCAGCTGTTGCCAAATTGAGCAGTTTAATTTTTTACATTAAAACGGCTGTGCGGATTTTCGTGCAAATTTCAGTAGATTTTTTCCGTAGTACCTACGAAGAAAATTCCTTAAAATTGTCAAAGAAATCCACACAAACGTTTTCTCGTAAAAAATTAAATTGTCCAGTTAAATTTGGCAATAGCTGATTTGGCTTGGTTCCTTTCTGTTAAACGCGGTCCATTTGATGTATGGTCCTCTTTTTAAGATGCATTTGTAGACCTATCTAACATGTTGAACGGTAAGGGTGGATTTCCACCGAGAATTTATATTCTTAATCTTAATTGGACACTATGGTTGATTCTAGGCAACATATTTTGGAACGTACGTGCCTGTTCTACTATTTGGCGCAGTCTCGCTAACATCAGGCGCCCTGGCAATGCTCTTCCCGGAAACCCTGAACCAAAAATTGCCGGACACTGTGGAAGATGCTAAAAACATGGACAAGAAATGATGAAACAAAGAAGGGTAGTTTGTTCTACTTCTGCGGGCGGAGGTCTGACAAAAGGATCCTGTGATTGAGTCACCCGGTGCGTGTTGCGTCGTGAAGAAAAGTAACATCCATGCATTATTGCATGAGGCGTGCTTTATTAATACCTTTCAGATTACAAACGGAAAGGATGAATCTTTGATTCCTTCAAACATACGACCTATCCTGTGGGAATCTTGCCTTGTGGTCACCTTTTCTATGACGACTTATAACGCCAAGAAGAACGCCACATGAGACTTCAAGCGCTGTCAAATTTCCTTCGACAAATCACGAGTTTTCAAGAAAATTTGTGAATATTTTTTCTACAAGTTTTGGGAGGATTTTGTTTACAATCTTATCTAAAAAGTCTGAAAATTACATGGAGAAATATGCATAACTTTCTTCAAAAATACATGTTTTACTCGGGGAATTTTGGCAACTCTCGAATGTTCATACGGCGTTCTTCCTTAGCACGGCAGTACAGTGGTCAGTAATTTCTATTGATTCCGTAATGAGTACTATAAATTCACTCAATCCAAGGAAACTCATAGATACCTTACGAATTCACTTCAAATTCATGAGGTAGTACAGATAGGTATGTTAACAATCTTTAAAATACTTTTAATGGTGACCCGAGTGTTCAAGAAAATGCATACTCTAAAATTGTGATACTTTTTTATTTGATAAGTAATGAGTTAATCAAAAGCGAATCTCGACTTGTTCAAAGTGAACTGATTTTTATTACCGTTGAATAGATTTTATTTTACAGTAAAAATGTGTCTTTTTTCCAAAATAAATATTTCATACTTTTACCTCATTCGCTCATACCTCATAACTTCATATCCACACAAGGTTTCGGGACTTGGAAAAAGCTTAAAAGTGGTTCCTGCTCTTCCACTCACATTAAGACTCTATGTACTTTATGTGACCGACAAACTTGTATGTTTCCACTATTGCGGGCAGAAATAACTAAGTAAAATCACATAAAAAAATTAAATAAAATAAAAAAAAACTTTTCCTCTGATATCTTTACAATTTTACTACACCCACAAGAAGTGCACAAAGGAGGAATACGATGAAGTAATGCCAGAAGTTTCCATAAGTCGATTGAAGATCTGGAAATTCATTTGAATAGCTTAAATCCGCTGAATGCGGTTCGTTTCTGCTCCTGCGCCTGCTGTGGTTCGACGACGGTAACTCGAGTGAGCACCATGTCCAACTTGTCGTTGATCTGATCCACTTTTATTCTCGTGTCCGTCACCTCGGACACTATACTTTTCAAAACCTGGAACATGATGCCATAGAAGGATTTTCATTCATCTACAAATTTGATTGAAACCACGGTTAGGAGGGCGTTCTACGGTTCTACTTGTTATACATTCTTTCCTCTCCTATTTCCTCTCCATGAGTAGCCATATTATAGTTTTTTATCTCCTCTTAAAGTTCAGCGCTGAATCCCAAGTAGCAGTGATCGCTATAAATAGCGATTTTATCGATTGATTATCGCGATTATATCGGTGGCAATTTATCGCAATATTATGGAATACAAATTTGCGATTTATGACGATGAAATCGCTATGCATCGCATTTTTTGTTCAATAAAATTGCGATCAATTTTCGTCGATAAAATCGAGATTAAATCGCAACAAATAGCGATTTTTCCAATGAAAAATGCTACTTGGGATTATCGACCGCGCAACTTTGTAGCAGGACGGCATGATACAAAGAAAGCCAAAAATCGTCGTTTCTTGCACGAAGGAACGTAACCCTATTCCAAGGTTGCAAAATTGACATCGGCAATTCAATTTTTTTACGATAATTAACCTGCATAATTTTCGTCGAAAATTTGTCTGATTTTTGCATGGAATTTAAAACTGGTGAAATTTTCAGTGAAAAATCCTCAAAATCCTCCTGGTGAAAATGTCATTTTTGCGGAAAAATCTGGCAACATTGAAATGTAGTTACGTTCTTCCGTGAGAGAAACGAAAAAATGGCCGTTGCCGTCCTTAGTTATCGAGGCAAAGTCTACAATGGACTTAAAAGTAGCGCCGTACAGTAGAACGAGCCGACGGGATTGATCCGGCATAAAATGTTGGACAAAAATTTCATACTTTGATTTATATTTTGTCTCACTACTCATTATTTTAAGTATGGTAAAATTTACGACAAATTCTGCGTTTTGTAATAACAAGGAATGAGCTTAATTCCGTATTATGATCGCCTATCCCATTGTCTCGCTCCAGTATGCTCCGGCGAGGCTTTGCGTTATGACAGGAGCAACGATATTCAGAACGCCTTCACTTTTACGTGTAGGCAACATAAACAGCAACTGAACACGAATAGTTGCATTCAGGCGCTATCATCAACGCTGCGTGACTTTCGTCGAGGAGGCACTTTACCAAAAGCGCGCCTCGCTTTATTTACGTCTATTACGTCTAAAAGTCTATTGCTGAAATTTCCTGCAATAAAATCGAAATAAGTTGCAATTCTTTTGGCATCGCGAATTGCTCACCTTCCTCACGCGCATTGAACTCATTTTATTGATTGTTCAAACTCAGTATTCACCGACCAAATGATGAAAAAATATTGCAATTTATCGGTGAAAAAAAAATTCACAATTTTATTGAATTGAGTTGCAAAATTATTTCAATATGTTCCTTCCATTATGCTACTTGGTTAGGTAAAACAAAGGAGAAAAAAACCTTCGAGAAAAAAAAAAACACTGTCTAGAGTCAGACTTAAAAACTCGACAGAAAAATACTCATGATTAACTCAGAGTTTTCGCATCCGAAAACTATGAGGTCAACTTGCCGAAGTTCAAGTCAGAAATGCGAAGTACGTACTTGGCTCTTGAAAAGTTTCAATCGAAGCACCGAAGTACTTTAGATAAGTGACTCGAACTTCGGCAGCAGGACTTCAAGTTTTCGATCCGCGCGATCCGAAAACTTCAGAGATCCATATGACCTGAACTTCAGGTCTCGTTGCACGAAGTTTTTTCCTCCGTGCTTCTTTTCAGATGAGGATCTGACATCATATTGGTACAAACCTGCATCATTTGAGTGTTATGAGTGGAGGAGCGCGTCAGGTAGGAGAAGTACTTCATGAGACCGTAAACGGGGGCTTCTCCAGTTTTTTGTCCCGACATCGGGGCCACGTTCCCCATTTGCCCCCCCTGGTCGAGACTCCCGTCAGCCGGCACCTGAACCTGCACGACCTGATCGCGGATCCTGTTGTTCATCATTTGCCCCTGCTCATCCACCGTCTCAGCATCTCCAATCTGCTCTGACAAGCACCCGCCTATCTGTCAACGGAAAAAGCACGTATCTGCCAACTCAAAAAGGCTCATAAGAATACTGGAAGAGTGAGATGGATGAGAGATCGCCAGGATTTTTCTCGGAGGGTGGGCTTGGTTGGGTAGGGGGAGGGGGGGGAACCCCCCCCCCCCCCCCTTAGAAGATCGGGGTCCGAGGATCCTCCTCCGGAATTTTTTAGAAAAAGTTCACTATTTCACGCCGACTTTAAAGTTAGTAATGAATGCTTGCCTTTCATGATGATTTTAAACGTAGATATTCATGACATAACCACGACTCCTCACTGGG
The DNA here is from genome assembly GCF_918797505.1 of Bemisia tabaci. Taxonomy (NCBI): domain Eukaryota; kingdom Metazoa; phylum Arthropoda; class Insecta; order Hemiptera; family Aleyrodidae; genus Bemisia; species Bemisia tabaci. The sequence continues at coordinate 44,018,731 of NC_092794.1, forward strand.
ATTAAAGGACAGAATTTGCATTGGGTGAAACAACAAACTGCTCGAAAAAAGAAAATTTATAGTAAACGGTAAGACTCCCAAACCACGTATCTTGTTTGCGGTGAATCTTGAACAATCTTCGCTCATATTTTACTTTTCTAAATGAGAACAAATCAACATCATTCTTTGGAATTTCTTCAGAATTCGCTTCGCGGAGAAGTAAAATCACGGAAATTTTGAAGAATTGACGTCGAGAAGTTCTCCATTTACCTAAATAATAAAGTATGACGAGGAAGTCTCAGCGGCACAGGAAAGCCGAAAAACCAAGCGGGGACGCTACTTCAATATTAAACTTCCATCGCCTTGCTAAGGCGCAGGGATACAACTATTTGAACTCTCCGGAAAGCGTGAGGTATCACGCCTCTATTGAAGGCGTTTTCGAATCTTCTGTATTTACATGACGAGATTTTCCAAATTTGTTTGCATTATATTGTGGATTTGAGTTCCTTTTATTATTTAGTTAAATTACTCCTACTGCTTAATTTTTAATTATTCTGCAAAAACTATCCATTTGCGAAATACATCCCTGGCTTTAGCGCCCTTAAACTACGGCCTTAACGGTCGAAACTGCAGTAGCGGCACAGGAAACCGAAAAACAACGCGGGGACGCTACTTCAATATTTTGCTTTTATGTCCTTTCTAAAGCGCAGGGATACAACTATTTGAACTCTCCGGAACGCGTGAGGTATCACGCTTCAATTGAAGGCGTTTTCGAATCTTCTGTATTTTCATGACGAGGTTTTCCAAATTTTTTGCATTATATTGTAGATTTGAGTTCCTTTTATTATTTATTAATATTATTCCTGCTTCTTAATTTTTAATTATTCCGCAACAATTATTTTTTTGCGAAATACAATCCTGGCTTTAGCGCCCTTAAACTACGGCCTGAACGGTCGAAACTGTACTAGCGGCACTGGAAAACCGAAAAACAACGCGGGGACGCTACTCCAATATTAAACTTCTATCGCCTTGCTAAGGCGCAGGGATACAACTATTTGAACTCCCCGGAACGCGTGAGGTATCACACTTCAACTGAAGGCGTTACGAATCTTCTGTATTTACATGACGAGATTAGCCAACATTTTTTGCATTATATCGTAGTTTTAGATTCTTTCTATTATTTAGTTACATTACTCCTACTGCTTAATTTTTAATTTTTCTGCAAAAACTATCCAACTGCGAAATACAACCCTGGCTTTAGCGCCCTTAAATTACGGCCTTAACGGTCGAAACTACAGTAGCGGCACAGGAAAACCGGAAAACCAAGCGGGGACGCTACTTCAATATTAAACTTCCATCGCCTTGCTAAGGCGCAGGGATACAACTATTTGAACTCTCCGGAAAGCGTGAGGTATCACGCCTCTATTAAAGGCTTTTTCGAATCTTCTGTATTTACATGACGAGATTTTCCAAATTTGTTTGCATTATAATGTGGATTTGAGTTCCTTTTATTATTTAGTTAAATTACTCCTACTGCTTAATTTTTAATTTTTCTGCAAAAACTATCCATTTGCGAAATACAACCCTGGCTTTAGCGCCCTTAAACTACGGCCTTAACGGTCGAAACTACAGTAGCGGCACAGGAAAACCGAAAAACAACGCGGGGACGCTACTTCAATATTAAGCTTCCATCGCCTTGCTAAGGCGCAGGGATACAACTATTTGAACTCTCCGGAACGCGTGAGGTATCACGCTTCAATTGAAGGCGTTTTCGAATCTTCTGTATTTACATGACGAGATTTTCCAATTTTGTTTTGCATTATACTGTAGATTTGAGTTCCTCTTATTATTTAGTTAAATTACTCCTGCTTCTTAATTTTTAATTATTCTGGCAAAATTATCTTTTTGCGAAATACAATCCTGGCTTTAGCGCCCTTAAACTCCGGCCTTAACGGTCGAAACTGCAGTAGCGGCACAGGAAAGCCGAAAAACCAAACGGGGACGCTACTTCAATATTAAACTTCCATCGCCTTGCTAAGGCTCAGGTATCGGGGCCTTTTAGTGATTGAAAAGGATAAGAAAATTACAACATTACGGGAAAAAAACGATGACTCGAAAAAAATTCGCCGCTGGGGCCCCCCTTCGCGACCTCCGCTGCAAATTGTTAGGGGGCGATCGCCTCCCCGCCCCCATGGCCAGTCCGCCCCTGGAAGTCTGCAACGTCGCAACTCGAGATACATGGTTTGGGATTTCCACCGTTGATTGTCTATTTATTTTGCAATAATACTTTTTTAACTCTTTTCTTCACACGAGAAAAGAAATTTTATTGTCATCTATGACAGTAAAAATTTCCTCCTAAATTTTCATTTTTCCTCCTTTCTTGCCCTTCCTTATTCTCTATCTCATCTGTTCTTCCTTCTTTGTTCCCCCTTTTTTTCTTTCGGAGGGGGGGGGGGGGGGCAAGGATTGAACCTCGTAGGCCGGCTCGGCCCCTGGTTTGGTGCCTGGGGGTGATTCGTTACACTAGTTCTTAACTAGAGACCAGTTAAGTGATAAATATTTATCGGCAAAGACAGAGTTTACAACCTCATCTCCTCTCCAGGTTAGGTTTAGTCCTATATATAATTAATATTTTCGAAATCCCAATTTAGAATTCTTGTACACCCATTAAAGGACAGTGAAAAAACAATATCTGTCTAGAAAATGCATTTTGATTTGTATATTATACTTAGGTAGAAAAACTGTAGAAATTTGACTCACCAACAAGACAAGCCAAATTCCATACGGTACTCGCTGCATTTTCGACTACCCAGGCTGGAAAACTGGATTATGCGGGTCTTCAAATTTTTAGAGCTTAGTGTATGAGACTGGTTGCCGCGAGCGCAAAGTAGGCTTGATCGAATTAGGTATCAATGTTCCCGAATGTATCAGACGTATCGTTTCCGAATATTGTTGACTGCCCTCTTTTCAATTAGTAGTTGAGGACAAACACACCTGTGTTTTGACACTGCAACCAATGAGCGTCAGAGAGGGTAATTTTTGACACTAATGATCTTTATGAATATAGCCCCACTTGTACATCCTGGGGAAATTTCACTAAACTCGTTACCGGGAAAAATACTCCACATGCAGACTTTCGTAGCTTCCTGGACTTTTTCATGCAGTTTTATACTGGATTATGTTAAGTCCTTAAATTGTATGCAGGGGCCGCAGCGTAGACTTATCGACGGTGAAACTACCAAACCACGTATCTCGGTTTGCGACGTCGCAGACTTCCTGTCATACTTTATTTTTTAAATGAAAAAATATTTAACGTCCAGTCTTGAAAATTTCTGTGATTTTTCCTCTTCGCGCGGAGAAAATTCTGTGAAAATTTCAAGGAATGATATTGATTCGGTCTACTTCCAAAAAATAAAATGTGAGCGTAGATTTTTAAACACCGCAAACGAGATACGTGGTTTGGTAGTTTCACCGTCGTTATGCATGTTGTCACTTAATGTGCGTGTGATGCACTCATATCAGCACCCAACAAGTCTGATGTGTGATCAGTTACTGTAAAATTCCAAAAAATTGTTCGTGTCTCTCGACTTTTTTCGAAATTCCCTTTTTGTCCTTGGCTGCACTTGAACTCATTAATTTAAAATGTCTCTGCGGGTCGATTGTTGAATCGTTATCGAATGACCTTGATCGACATATAGCATTGTGAAGATAGGGAGTTATCGATCCGAATCATTCGATAACGATTCAACAATCGATCTGCTGGTCTAGGTAGCCTTTTGTGACCAAAATGTTGAAATAAAGTTGTAATTTTAGCAATTGCTTGCAATTTTTTTACCTTCGAAGTCCTACATCAACGGATCGATGAATGCCGGTTTTAAACGAGCAAGCTATTTGGAGGCGATTTGCAATGCAAAGAAAAATTACAACTTCTTTCAATTTCATGGCACTAAATTTCAATGATAGGAGCCCCTTCAATTGGTAGACAGGCAACATACATAGCACTCTGATTCAGTGGCGATCATTTTACCATGCGGTCGCCAATTGAGAGTGGCGGCTCGGGCGCTCGGGATAAGAAAATGAGCGCCTTCAAATTTTCGAGCAGGCAATACCGCATTACTCCTGAGTAGAAAAAATCACATCATTCGATCTTTGCTGATCCGGAGCGATACGATCACGGGCTCACGAATCTTATTTTAGGGAAGCTTTAAACTTTGAAGTGAGGTATTTCGACAAATTGCGCGACGCGGAAGCATAAATTAACTGGGGTGAAAACTCATTTGAGGTGTCCGACTGTCCGAGTGCTGATAGGTAACACAGAATTTTTATTTTTTTTCCAATCAGAAAAAAAAACTGAAATTTCCTTTGAGCAAATTCTCTGATGGTTTTAGTCGATGAAACCTCGGAGTTACTGCAATATTACAGTTGCGTGCGCTTTAAGCACCGCAACTAATTTTTCTTTCATTTTCTCAAATTATATACATTTTCCATCTGGTCATTGGTAGTGGCTGGATTTGTTTATTTTCAACTTAAGCTTCAACTTTTTCGGTTATCATCCGGCCATCACCCATAAAACTAATGACCAGTCTTGCAACTGATACCTAGCTCTACTAATTATAGCGAACCAATCACGTTAAGCCTTACTGTCTCACCACCGGCGGCTTGACGTCAACAAGTCTATAAAAAGTAGACTGCATGTTTTTCTGAGTCTTTTTCCACCTACAACTCTCAGAGCTCCGTGAAGCCATTGTAGCTCTTCCGCTTCCCCTACATGTGACTTTCATTTTTGTGATACCCTGTAAATTATGAAAAATCTATAATTCTGGTCCGTATCTTTCGGCCCTTTTGATTCGGCCTTTTATCATTTCCAAACTCTCCTACGTTCTTTACCTTTTGTTAAGTGCTGTTTTGAGACGTCCCCGTCTTCTGACGCGAAAATTACTAAGCAGGAATATAATACGAGCATTATTCATGTTCATCTGTCAATACATCTCCGAAATCAACCGCCTGTGCGATCTTCTCATAAAATTTTTGATTTTTTGTTGTAAAATTGGTTTACTATAGCTACCTCTATAACAGTTCAAACTCCAACAAAAGTTTTTGTTTCGATATTAAGAGAGATGTCATTTCATTTGGAAAAAACCTCCGAAAAATCGGATTGATTATTTCCAGTATCAAGTAAAATCAATAAAACCAGGTAACCGAAAATAAAAAATTTGTAGGTGCCCTGCTACACTGAGTTCCCTTTTTTGAAATTCTCGAGTTGGAATCCGTCCTAAAGCAATGGGTAAGCATTGCCAAAAAGTTTTGGTGAAAAGGAAAAGTGGGCATTATTTGTGCAGTAATGAAAAAGCTCCATTCTCAACTGAATTGTTCAAATGAGAGCAAAAAGAGCCAGACTATTTGAGAACATGGCGTGATGGTACGAAAAATTCTTCGAATAAATTTTGCCAACAAAATTGTATAAGAATTAAATTTTCTATTTCATTCATCAACAACAGAATTTTATCTATAATACAAAAAAACAGAGGTTTAGGATTGGCACTGATATATTTCATGAAGTACATTATCCTTATGTACAAGTCAAAGAGGGAGTCAGTGCATTTTAATAATTGTAAGCTACCCTACAATTTAAATTGTTCACTTGCTTTTATTTTTAAAGTGTTGGATACACCTTAGGTGTGCAATTCTTGATATTTTGACTAAATGTCTGTCTTTGACAGTCTTAATAATCTTGGTGGATATAGCTGGATACATATCCTTATCTCAGGGTGGAATTGTACAACTAAATAAAAACATTGTAAAATTTACTTTCAAAAATAATTTCATGAAATTTAATTATGCACCATTTTAATTGAGTTAGTTCTAATGATAAAACCAAAGTCCAAAATGTTTAAGTATCATCAAGAAAACTATACAATACAGTGTGCATTTCCAGTAAAGAGTGACAGCAATGTGTGGTATAACAGCTTTTAGTGAAGTATTTACTTCCCTTTTCTACCCTTTTGTTAACTTAAATTAGACAAATGTCTTAAGAAAGATAGTAGTAACAGAGATTTGAGCCTAATTAAATAAGAAAGAACCATCTCCATGGTGGCACCGGCCTTGTTATTCTTGTGTTTTTATGGGTCTCAAGGCCCATGTTACAATAGAGATGACCTCTTGATCATGATCTACATGTGTCCAATTATGATAAGAAACTTTACACTGAAAAAAGCTCAATTGTTGCCTACCGATCGATTTTAAAAGAGTCCAAAACAACAACCACGACATGAGTAAAGAAGTTACTTACAGAAGTGGAACAAATAAGCCATAAAAACCTGTGGACATCAAATGTTTTTAAGCCATCTGACTCAAAAAACATGTTCTTTTTCCCCCCTTAGACCTTGGCTCTAAGCCCTTGGGCTTGGCTTGGCTTAAAGGACTATCAGATTACTTTGATAACCAGCTTTTGTTGTAGTTTTCATTGAGGACAAGTGACAACACATTCCCCCACAGTGCATTCTGAACAAAAAAAAATTACTAAAAAACACTAAAAGGAGAGACATTCTGGCACTTTCAAAGTTAAGGCAGATTGTTCATTATGACTGACTCAATTGGCAGCTAAAAAACCTAAAATATCTGGCCTTAGTATGCACCTATCTACGAAGTCTTTTCCATGGTCAGATGTTGATATCCATCCGAAATTTACAATTAACTTTAATCATATTTAATTTGGCCACTTTGAATTTTCTCTTTGAAGGGGGAGGTAGGTCCATAGACATATAATACATTCTAGACTGTACATGAGGCTTGACTTGATGGAGAGATGAGACAGCGTGTGGGTTAAGAACGCGCCTTCTTGAAAAATACTACAAACTAGTGTACCCACATGTTGTACCAAGTGCAAAGAGTAGTGCACATATTTCGTATACAAGTAGCCAAGTGGTGCTACTCGATTCTCAAAGTTTCTAGTACTATTACCCATTGCCTCATTTGGGAAGCCACATGCTGATTGTGCACCGTAGCATATGTCTATGGTGGGGTTATTTGGTCACAGAATATGCAAGCAAACACCAACAGAGGGTTTACTCACAGCACTTTTCCGACACAGAAGAAAAACAAAGCTAGAAAGATCTTTTATCCAGAGTCCAATCCCAGTTTGTGTTTGAGAATGCATTCCTGCACTCTTACAATCTTGCAATATTGCACTCGTTTAGCAACGGTGCAGATAGTACACGGAGCGAAACATTGGAGTGAATGGCAGTGAGTCTTCTGTTGGCGTTATCCTACATATTCTGTCATTTGGTTGAGTTGGTGAAATTTTCACACCCTCAGAGAATCCCTTGTGATGTAAACCTTTAGACAACATAGTGAAGGTTTAGTGAAGAGGAAATACTCTTGCCTTCAGCTAATAAGTGAAGCCTATTCCTTCAAGGAGTAGATGGCAATGAAAATTGAGTGCACAATTAAAGAAACCAGAGTATAAATATTCCAGCCCCTTTAGTCCATTAGATAAGGTATACCTAGCTTTAATAAGATCTTAAAAGATAATGCAACGTATGGCTGTTGTTTGTAGCTATGGAAAAATTACATTGGCCTTTGCAAGAGTAAATGTACATGCACTGATGAATACTTTAAAAATACAATTGGGACACTTCTGTCATGTTACTGAAGGGAGCAGTAAGTGAGAAAATGGACCTCGTACCGTCTGAGTAGAAAAGTTTATCGAAATAGGTTTCCGTTCATTATAAAAGTGCCATCAATCATTCGAAAAACTCTCAGAAATTATTTGGATGTTTAGAAATTGGCGAAATGCATTTTCAATGGTATTAAATGGACCTATTTCATTTCCATGTCTAGTAAGATGTCCATAAGTGCAATCTTCTGCATGCTTTCATGGTTGCGTTTTGGACAAACCACAAACAAATTTTAAGGATAGAAATTGGCAGAGAAGGGCACCATTTCACTCAATAAGTGCAGCTCTCTAGAAGAATGCTGTTCTTTACGGCTGTTAGTGCTGTTCAGTGTGAAACGAAGTCAATTTTTGTACATTTACAGCTTTCTCATGGATGTTGCTTTTATACGAACAAGACCAATTCTGTTGTTTTAGCTGCAGTGAATTTATCTAAATTAGATTAGATGACTTTTGAAGGAAACTTGATTAAGAAAATTTGAAAATTAGGTATTGCTCCCTTCAGTAAAATGACAGGCTTGTCGATAAACAACCCACCAGATAGTCCAACTAAAGAAAAAAATTAGACCAACTGCCGCATCTGCAAGCAAGAGGTCATTACTAAAAAATGGTACTCTCTATCAAGTTGAGGATATAACTCAACTTCTGAGAAGAGTGGAAGGTGGAAAAACTGAAGCCATCATAGGTACAGTTTCACCGTGCATGACATTAAACCTACATTGAATCTTACAGTCTCCTTTCAAAAAAGCTCAACAAAAAATTAAAAAAAAAAACTCAACACAAATGAATCAAATGATAGATCCAAAGAAAAAAATATAACTAAAATAGATAACAATAAAATAACTAAGATAAAAGAGAGTGATAATGACAGTAAAAATGATAATAAGTTTGACACAATAACTTTCAAAAGAGTACTGGAACATTTTGTAAGATGAGCAACTTTTTCTCAAACTCTCTGAGAGGCACCGCTTGATGAAAGAGCCCTCACAAAACAGGAGACTGGACATCATATCATCCTGCCCTTTTTAGACTTTCAGATTAAACGTGGTTTATGAGAGTTGTTAAAAAGGGAAATCTCCGGACGTGATACTTGCGATGACCCAATAATCTTCAGAAACTGAATAAGTCTTGTTGAGAGGGAAACCTGAAAGAAGCCTCCAAGGTGGAGCAACAGGGGAAGAAGAGAAGGTTGTAATGAATAATCATTGAATCTTAATTCTGTAATTCTTAAACACCACGTTAAATCTGATTATAGGATTCTTTCCAGCGCAAACCAAATATTTTACTGACAGAAGGCATAAATTGGGATAACTTACAGTTCCAAAGGTACTCTGACGAAAATTCTTCATTATTGGATTGTTCAATTTTTTCATACCAGTGAGACAGTAAATGGATTAATGATGATCGTATCAGAATGAAGTAAGGCGAAAAAAAAACAAACAAGTAAAGTACATCGGTGTTTTTCAAGTCTGGTTATGCTCTGGAGAAAAATTTCCTGTACATTAAACGGATTTATATCAATCAAAAAAAGCTACCTTCATTTCGACATGCGCCCTGTCACGCACGTATTCTTACAAGTCTCAGAACTTAACTCATGATGGAGATGGTTTCATTTGATTTAGATACATCCAAAGCTTGAGTCTTCTGAGGGGAAAATCAATGATAATTTGAAAGAAATTGCACTCTGAAGAGAACTCAGGTCGTACCCTCAGTTGATAAGAATTTTATAGAGATAGGAGTCGGATAAATGGAGGTAAGCTGAACAACTGAAAGATGCTGAAGATCTGCTTTACAGCAGATCTGAGAAGGTATCTTCCTACAGGAACTCCTTCTCTATACCTAGAGAATCCCATTTAAACAAGACCTGCTAGTTTGAGAAGAAATTGCAATCTTTAAACAATTCTTACAATATTTACACATGTATATACATATATGTATACAGGAACATGACTATATAAGCGTAATACACATGAAATGTAAAAATTGAGCATCATTCAGAATGAATTTAGTAACAATTACATACACTAATACTACTTGGTATAATCACAAACTTGCTCAAAGATATCCTGTCTAACTAGAGGTTAGCAGGTTTTTCACATAGAGGTGACAGTAAGTTGATTCGTTTTTTCTTTTCTAATCGAGATGAGTATCTTGAATATTTCAATAAATTATTTGAATTGTAACAAGTGACAAGAGCGAAAATATATATTTTAAAATAGATGTAATGAGAGAAAATTGGAGAAATATGATAATTACGTTGTGTAGTTAGAATTTTAATAGTCTTTTATTCTACTTTGAGAATTTTCAACATCAGCAGTTTCGACAGGCTCGATGGTTTTGTCCTTCCGTGGCGTTGTTCGAATTGATGCTACACGGCCTATGTCTCCTATCATGACACTGTAAAGAAGGAAAAAAAAAATAAGATACATGAAATTTACAAGGAATTAAACAAAGGACTACCTTCAAAGGAAAAATAAACAATGCTGGAATTGAGACACGGAATTATATTATTCCCCATTAAAACTACAGTTGGAAAATGATTTGGCAGTGGAAATTTCATACAACTTTTAAATATTATACTACGTTTTTAGTATGCATTGATTAACAATGTTTGCAAAAAATTGGCGTGTCTCCTTTGAAGGGATCAAACACACAAAAGAGATTTTCAAGGACTTTCTTAACAATTCATGTTCCTTCTTTTATTCATTGTGATTTCCTAGCAAAAAATTGAACGCCTCTGAATGGGCCGCTTGATAGTATTCAGACAAAGTTCCCCCCCACTACGTCTCCATTCCCTAATCAATAGTGTGGACAAAGTTCAACTCTGCGGCTCTTTGTCTATCAATTGGACGTATTTCTGCCAAACGGAACTAAGTGCATTATGATGTGAGCCCTGTTTTGCATATATTCTCATGAATCTTAGGGCTCATGTCTTAATGCACATAGTTCCGTTTGGCAGAGATACGTCCAATTTCAACAGTCAGCCTGCAGATAAGCATCTCTACCTTTCAATGACAAAGACTACTGGAGGTGGAGGGGTACTGGGTAGTGTAGGTATTAGCTATTGTCCTTAGAATATCCGTACACCTCAGAGCATGGGCAGAGATGAAAAAAAATTATCCAAGCACTCTGGGCCGTTCAATGCTTTGCTAGGTTTTTGCGCTGTTCTTTTGTAAATTTATTTCTGAAAATTGGAGCGACTTCCAAAAGGGCATCTGATGAATTACTTTAAGCTAAGAGCCATCAAAAAAAAAGGGCGATTGTAGTTTTTGATTTCCTCACACCATGAGGAAGGTGAGTAAAATACAGCGACAGTGTTCATGCAAAATCCGAAATTCAAAGAATGAAAAATGGACATAATGGACAATGACGCCTGTTGTTTCTTAACCGTAACTTGTTGTAATTCTGCACAAAATATAATTTTATACACTTATTGACCAAAGACTTTTTATCATCAACCATGCTATTTTTCGAAAAATTAGAGACAAAAATGTCGGTACTGATGTATGTCACCGAACTCTTGCTAAGATGTCGGAGGTGCAATTGCTTGAGGGCTTTTCATCCTTGGCGGAGCGCAGTTTTTGGGTCATGCTTTTACATTAATATTAGGTTTTTTAATCAGGGAAAGTTTGAAGTAAGAAATAAGAAATTCAGTTATGTCTTGCCTAAGGGTTGATCTAAGAAATTTTCAATGCTTGAATTGGTTTCTATGCTAAATTTAACTTTTTACGGGGCAAACTATAAATGGAAGAGTTTTTGGTGAAAACTACCCATCATCCTTCAGATTCCTATCACAAACAAACAACATCAATCAATGCCTGCATAAAACACAACAAGCACCTGACACAATAATCATAATTTTGTCTATCCTGATTCATAGCAGTTCGTTCCTGTTCATCGCACTATTTTCGATTCATCCTATTATTTCTGTTCATCCCGATTTGCCCCCATTTAATGATCTTAAATTTTAGGTATTCCTAAATTAGCCACAAGATAAAAAATGTATGGGTCAAAAATGTAATCATTTAGAGCAAAATGAAGATATTGTGATCCATCAGTGTTATCTCCCGATAAATTTAGAGTAGCCCCCCTGCAACTTTGCCTCCCCCTCTCCACGAGTAGAGAAAGACGCAGCCCTACATAAAAAAATATGCTTACCTGGTGAGTTGGTAGAAGTTTGATGTCAGCTGATGGGCACCAGAACATGAACTTGAGATGCTTTGTTTCTATAATAAACCTCTCCACGGCTAAATGGTTCCACTCGCCACCTTGGATCCCTGGCAGCATTATCTCCGACATATTTTGATAACCTAACTATTGGGAGCGGAAGGAACCCACTGGTTAATGGCATTACATCTACTGTGACAGAAAACTTATCACTTGATTCCAATGACAAATAGCCAGCTCGCCTTTCACCACAGACTGCCCAAAATGCTTGATCAGCCAGAACCTCGTAGTGGAGGGATGAACAGGTACATGAGGCAGCGCGCATGACGCTAACTGTTAGTTGACAAACAGTTTTAGCTCGACAAAACTCACTGGCACGGCTTTCGCTTGACTCATTTGCTTTTAGTGGTTTTGGCTCAACTTTCAATTCAACTTCAAACAGAGTCCGGTAGTTAGATACTTCAAAGTTTAAGTTCAGCGGTTTCTTAGTGCTTTCTGCATTTTCTTCATTTTGCACACAATAATCAATGCTGAATTGTGTTTGAAGACTAGGGGCCAGAGCTTCACTTAATGGTTCTGACGCAACTACTTTTAACTCCCATACAAATGTGATAATTTTGCGGCCATTTGTGCGATTGCACAGGGTCTGCTCTGAACTGGGGTTTAATGATGTGAGGCTGACCTGGTATGTTGATGAGATGTCATTCGTTATTTTTAATTGTGGGTTGCTGAACTTAATTGGGAAAGTTGTGTATGAAGTGATGAGAACATTGATGAATTTGCGTAGAGCTGCCGATTGTAAGGATATGCTATGAATGAATGGATAGTGAAAAGAGGTTGGAATTTCAATGGGCTTATCACAGGAGGGTAATATCACACAAATTGTGTGGTCAGCAGTGAGAGATGCATCTTTTTGCTGAACCATCTGTGAAAGAAGTGTGACTGGAATTGTAAGATTTTCATGAGGTTTGCAACTTTTTACTGGTAAAGTGATTTCTTTTTGGAAGTCACTTTTGCTGTCGTCATCAGCTTTGATTAATAGCCCACCTGAGCAAATCACTTGGACATGTGAATTTTCTGGCAATATTTGACTATTAGTTGACACAACTAGTTTCACTCTCTCTTCAACTCCAACAAGAAGTGAGCCTTCAGAGCTTTTTTCTAGATTTACAGATGGCGATTTCCAAATGGCAGTAAAATATAAACGAGGACTTATTGTCGTGGATAATAATTCAAGTCTATTATTAACTTCAACGCACACCTGACCAAGTCGGAATGTACCTGAACAATTTATTTTGGACTTTAAGACTAGTCTGTTCCTGCCTGGTTTCAATTCTGGATCTTTTAAAATGAGCGACTGAGAGAAATCACCTTTTGGCACGCTAACTAGCCTTTTGTTTCGTCCACCTTGAGAGTCTTGGCGTTTCAAATGGTGCTTCTGATTTTTACAGACTACGGAAACACTGCCTAAACTACCATCTTGTTGATATTCAAAACTTTCTTGAATCGGTAATTTCATAAGGAATGCATTTTCCTCACAACAGGAGCGGGCATGATTTTCTTGTGGAATGAGACTGTTTCGTTTCCCACGGTTATCTGGCTGAGTTTTAAGTTGTTCAACAGAGACAGCTATACTTTTGACGATAAACTGACTTGGCAAACGACAATCTAGTTCTAAAATTGCTTCAACTGCTAGATTTTCTTCCAGAGTGACAACCTCTGCACTGATAATTTGAATGCAGTCTGATAGCGGAAATCGCCATGGTGCATCTGAAAATAAAAAAATAGAAAAAATTTAATTTAATTGTGAGCTCAGAGAAAATATGTGTCAAGATTCACTGGGCTGAAATAATCAAACTATTCTATGAGAGCCATGATATGGAATGAGTGACAAGTTGATTTAGCTTTATTAAAATGTTGAGAACGCACACATACTGTGGCGCTGAAGAAACATACAGTGTACTTAGATAGTAACATTAAAGATTTGAGTGTTACCAATATTCCCTCAATAAAATATTTATTGACTTATATTCATATATTAGACTTTAAGAAATCGACTAAAATCAATTTCTTGATATGCTGGCACTACAGCGTTTGTGTGCATTAATTATCCCTCCTTTCAAAGATACAAGGATGTTGGGAGTAAGACTAAAAATATGAATCTGTTGTACTAACGAGATGCAGGAATCTAAATACATTTTCTATAAATAAAAAAATCATGTGAAGATGCTTAATGACAGCTTTTTTTCAATGATTGGAACACAAAATTACCTGTTGTATTATAAATTAAACTAGTCATTTGATCGAAATAGTGAGTCCTCGTAGTCAGATCCAAGCACGGTGAGCTGGCAATAGAGGCACACATTCGGGCAAACCTAGAACAGAAGCACACATTTTTCTCGTACTTTAATCAGTTAAAATCACTTTAAAAGAATGGGAACAGTTTATGAATATTGCAGGCTGCTTTACGTATCAAGTGACAAAAAACCTCATTGACTTGTTGATGAAGCGAGAATTTCAAAGAGGCTTGCCTGCGCATGCTGATTGGGCTTGTGAAAGTGAGCAGGGGCCACAGCGGGCTGATTGTTGAAATTGATACACAAAGCTATAGATAAAGAAGACAACAGGGTATGTGGAGGATCCAACTGTTGGAAGCGGGTGGTTGCAATCGACAAAGGAGGTAGATAATAGACTAACAGCAACCCATGAAAGACCCCATAATCAGTCCATCATTTACCCCCTTGGTCCATAAGAACCACCCGTTTCAACCAATAGGATCGCTCCATACTCCCTATGTCTTCTTTGTCTATTGCTTTGTCTATCAATTTCAACAATCAGCCCGCAACTGGTCGAAGAGACACTTTAAGGAGTGGACAGGGTGTAACTGCTCATTTGAGCTTGCTCAGATACCGTCACATTGCCCATTCTGATCATGTTAGTAGGGGCATGGCCGGCCAAAAAACTTTAGTGTAAAATATCACTGTCATTGGTGTATTCCAGTTTGATGAAATTATGAATTACTTTAAAGAATTATGGCGGTCAAAACTTACTTCTCTAGGTCATCCATTTCTTTGTAACATTTTGCAAGTTTTAGCTGACACTGAAGGGCCAAGAGAGGCCAATTATCTTCTTCGTAGGTTCGTAAGGCACTTGAGAGGAAACTGACTGCTTTTGTGAGATCTTTCATTGAAATATAAAATGAAGCGAGATCTAGGCCGATCATTCGGGCTGACCGAATTCTTCCGATATGTTTGTACGTTCCCATTGCAAGCTCTGCTAATTCCTGAAATGTAGAATTATGGTTTAGAGTTTTGCATTTCACAGATGGTGAGTAGATGTAGCAGAAAATAGGAAAAATACTTATTGAAGAACAAATTAATTTCGGTCATGACGAAATTCGTACAGAATGAAGAAAAAACTTGTGCGGAACTAGTTATTCAATGCTTCATCAAACTTATTCAACAATTCTGAAGAATTGATGGGGAAGTAACTCCTATGATTTGAACTTTCAAAGTTGGAGAAGGAAAGTCCTTTCTGTATCATTCTTGAGATTATCTTGTTGACTTTGTTGTACACATACTACTTGTATCAGAAAAATGCAGGTAGTGAAAGTTACGAATTTTTCTGAGCTTCAAAAAAATAGCAAGAGTAAGTTAGCATGAGCTGAAAACCATTCAACTCTCTTTGCTATGAGTTAACTTCGGGTCTCGGATTTTGGATGACGCAAATCTACGCTGTATCTTTTTGTAAAAACATTGAGTCCCAAAATTTTTCCTCAGAATTTTAAAATTCTGGTCGTCACTTTTTCAATGAAGTAAACAATGATTAATATTTGCAACATCATTCCACAAAGAAATAGTTTAATTTTTAACAAACCAAAAATGCATTATTACAAATAAGTAACATCATGCCATAGAGGGTTAAGACCCTTTCTAGAAAAACATTCAAGTTTGTTCCTTTTTGCTGACCTGACATAAATTCAAAATGGAATAGGAACTGAAATACAGGATCTATCAACTCCATTTATACGACTTACTAAGTATTCTTTGGTAAATGCATCTTTCGATGATAAGGCGTGTTTCAGTTTCTCACTGGGATCAGAATCAGCTATACCAGCAGACAGCATCACAACAGCGTGTAAGTTTGCGCTGGACTTCTCTTGATCAGGGAGTAGCCCGCATAATTCTCCCAATTCCAACAACTGTAAAAACGTCATAAAGAAATTTATCGTAGAGTTAGGATTGAAATTGATGGATCGAGTTTCTCTTAAAAAAAAAAAAAATGGAAAATTGTGTAAAATAAGTATTGGAGGTGATATTGCAGCCCCAGTGAAAAGTGCACAGGGTCAATTTCATAAAAGTTCTATCCTACTGCCATTTAAACGTTAGTGGCAAACTCTTTTGTAATTAGGACTCGATAAATATAAAATACAGAAATTCCACGTAATTGGACAATTGAGATATCCTCTACAAAAACAACCTGTACTTGTAAGACTAGTTATTTCACAAATAAGAGTTGGAACAAATCGCCAAGACTAGGAAGTAAAAAAGAGAGCTAAAATTGACAAACCTTTTTCGTGGCACAATCCCAGAGTCTGGCAGTGTACAGCGAGCATGCTGAAACAACTTTGGAATCAGTGTATTTTTGGCACGTGTTGAGGACCTCAATGCAGCATAGCCAAACCCAACATGCAACAGCACCTGGAGGGCAGGATACCTCTAATATGTCTAATTCATTAATGCAGTTGTTGCAGAAACTGATGCACCTTGATGCGACCTGAATACAAAATCAAAATTAAATCTTAATTACAAAAATGCCAAAAATAAACATTCTGTATAAAAGTTAAAGAAATGCAAGAGTTGAAATGAGCAACTCTAATTTAGATTATTCTGAAATTGGTTTTTTTAGCAACACAAGGTAAGATTTTTATAATAAAAACAATGGCTAATACATTAAACTTTACGAGAATCACTCAAGAAGTGTATTTTCCTATTTCATCTCTTCCAAGCTAAGAAAGAAATCAGTACAAAATTCAACAAATATTTTGACTTCTTAAACAAGAAAAAAAGTAAATTTACCAACCTCCCATGGTTTACCAGAAAGGAGAAGCATGGCAGCTTGTCTGGAATACAGATAACAGCGAAAGTCAAGCAACGAAATGGAACAATTTCGGATGGCAGATCGAAGGTTCAAATCTACCGATTGAGTCAGAGAAACTCCATGCCACCTGTCAAGGGGCCCTTGAAACTTATTTAACCATGATGGAACCTCTGAAAAATAAATAATAAATAAGTAAACACAGAAAATAAAAGGGTCACAAAACAAAATGCAGCAGTGGTGTAGAAACTCCCCGACAATGCGACCATCTTGACCACAAACAATGACCGCGAAAATTGGGGACAACTGTCAAATGTTTTTGGTATATTTTTTTTTTTGTTTTTATGAGAAATTTTTGGGGGAAAGTAATTATGCTTTTATGAAAAAATGGAGGAGAATTAATTATTGAGTAAAATTTGAGAGTGATTTCCTACATTTTTGGTTCCTCTTAATTCAATATTCATGCATGTAATTTATTTATTGGTGTGATTCAATGTATAAGGTTGAAAAATTACACTTCCCTGAAATTAGGATACCTTGAATTGCTATAGGCATCATTTCAAGGCTGATAAAGAATGGGCACAGGTTGCTGGTTAACCAACATTCATTTTTCAATGGAAAATAAAGCTTCCACACAGATATAATTCAAAACATACAAACCTCCTACTGCATAATTTAAGACAAACTGGGTAAAAAGAGCATCCAGCTCATCATACTGGACTAACGCTTCATCATAAACACCCAACATTGCTAAAACAAATGCAAGCTCTTCCTGTAAACATACAAGATAGATAAGAAGATCATTAGTATTGAATAACTTAGTCCATTGGGCTTATGCAAAGAATGGGGTTGTTATGCTAGTCACCAAATTATGTATGTGCGCTGTGTAGAAAGGAACGAAGAAATAAAATATAATTGATTTGAACGTCCTATGATGATGGAGATACAACGTTTCCGAAACCATGGTAGATGCTGTCATCCATCATGAAAGGCACACTGTGGTTTCTGCTGCCACAGTTTCATCAGTCAGTGATGCATATTTTTTCATTGAATACTCCAAGTACTTCACTGATAAAAAAAAAAAAACAACGATGAAAAGGCCACAGTATAGAATGCTATGCTGGATGAAAGCACAGACTATTTCTTCAAAAGGGCATTTTTTTTGCTAATATTGAAGGGAATAACAGGGAATAATGCTGTGAATTTTAAAGATACGTTTTTTAGCTTATTTTCATAAATTCAAACTCTTTGAATCTTATGATGAGAGGTCTATGAAGGTCTATGAATCCCTTCTAGACCCTTATCCATGAAATCCAGTCCTGCATCTGGCAAATCTCCCTTCTTCTGCATAGAGAGAACCGTAATGTAGTCTTTTTTTCAGCAAGAGGACAACAAGATGACATCTGGCTCTAGCTCTTCCACTTATACTGTCATGCTAAAGAAGAACCCACATGAACAATCAGAAGTTGCCAAATCTCTTTTTGTGAAACACAAATTTTCTGAGAAATAAGAGAATATATTCAATCCAATTTTTCAGAAAATTTTGCACACAACTTAATCTACAACATTTGAAAATGTCAAGGAAAAATATTTGTAACTTTCCTTAAAAATGAACTTTTTACTGCGGGAAAGTTGGTAATGGTCATACGTTGATGACGGTCATACGAATGTTTATACGTTGTCCTTCTTTGGCACAACAGTATATCATTCCTGTTTTCCTGACATCATTTAGACATCTTTCTTCATCTCCTGCTTTTTGTGTTGAAACAAAGGGATTGTATAATGAAGGAATTGATGGCTGGAACTTCACTTACCTGAAGAAGAAAGTATTTACAAAAATTCCAATCAGGTTCTGTTCTCCGTTCTCGTTGTGACCTCACTTTTTCTTCAAAATTCCAAAGAAGTCTATCATAAGCAGACAAGAGAAGCAACCTGAAATTGACTACAAGTCTACGCCATGAGCCACCAGATCTCATCTCTGATCTAAGTGGATTTATCACAGACAAACATCTGGAAATGAATAAATACATATATAAAAAACATATGTCTTAAATGCTTTGCAGGAGTATTAAAGGGGGGTATTATTTAAAAATAATGGCTATTTTTCTTATTAAACTGTATTTAAATTCATACTTTTTTACAGGTATCATACTGAATTTATTTTGGGCTCAAATTGAGTGATTCAAATAGTTTCTGTTTCAATTTTTTTTTACCGATGACACAAAATCTGTGAAAACAAGACTTTAGTGAACATGTGAAATGTATCCTTAATATGTCTTGGTGGTAACCTAACGATACTCCGTAACTACAATTCAAAATAATCAGCAAAAAAACACAGAGAAAAAAGAGAATCACAAAAGTCTCATTACAAAAGGCCATACTATCTAGCATGATATCATCAGCAAATTCAATTTATTTCTTATTCCTAACTAGGATACACTTTAATAAACAAAATAAAAAATGAAACTTGACAGAGGTAGGCTAAGTAGAGTATGAAAAGCATTACTTACCTATCTGCATGCTTAGCTCCAAAATCATTCTTGATTTTATCTAGGACAGTGGTGCGTGGGAGCAATTTATTGTGCTTTCGAAAATCATAAGTTTCCACGAGAACTATCATCCAGTCCAAGACATTATGATGACTAAGGACTTTTAGCCAAGACTCTATTTCTTCTCGTAGGCTGGCCTTGTACATTTCCATATCCTGAAAATTTTAGCAGAGATTTAGAAGAATTTACTTGACACAACTATCACACTATTTCATTACGTAAAAAAAATTGCTATTACATTTTTTTCTTCCCTCTATTTCCTCATCCCCTCCTTTCAATCTAGTCTTGATGTATTTTAATTTCAATTGTTTAATTTTATTCATTTTTTGTGTTAAATGGTAATATAGCTCTGAATTGAAAGATTTCATCATCACAAGGCTTTGCTTTGGTAGGTGCTTTTTCTCTATTTTATTTGTTACTGTTAAAGGAAATCAGAAAAAAGGAGAATGAATAGATTAAAAAAAAAACCTAGAGAAGACCTTATGGGTAAGAAAATGATGCTGGCAAGGTGGTACAAGAGATCAAGCCATTACAGTGAGGGAAATAAAAATTTCCATAGAGATAGGAGGGCAAGAGATACACCAGACTGAGGAGAGATGGATAGAAGCTCAAAAAATGAAGCAGTGCCATTTGCGTAGAATGAAAATCTGGGTCTGTATAAAACAGATTACAGTAAATCACATTGCACATGGCTTGCATGGGTCGGATAGATTAAAAAGCTTCGTTGCTACCTATTTTAGCTAGCACTGAAAATATAGGTAATAAAAAAATACTTGAAGGAGACCTTACCGAGCATTGGGTCCAAAAAGTGTGAAAAACAGGTTGTTGGAGAAGCCGCCAGTCACCTTCTTTGGGCAGGCAATCATTTTGGAATGGTGTGAATTCTGCTGTCACTTTCACCGATTTACTGCCTCGATTGTACGACCTGCACCATTCTGCTGGTTCAGATGAAAGAGAATTTGCTAAAGTGGCCTCCAAGCTTTTGAATAAATCTACATCTCCAGCATCTATAAAAATTGAGAATTGATTTTATAAAAATTCCATTTTGTTATATGGATCAAACTAGAAGCTAACAAGAGCAAAAATCAAAGGACTTTCGCCTGGAGTACCAGGAAATGTTGCGGCAGGTGAATTCCGATGTTACTTGATATGAGGCTCCTTACAATCTCCTGAGCACAATGAGCTTTTAAAATAAAACTTTCGACGTGCCAATCCTCAGAACAACACGGCTGAAAAGTGAATTTTCCGGTATCTCAATACACCCTAGTGTTTCAGTCCAATATTCTGAATATTTTCTAGGTACGTTTGATAAGACAAATATTGATTATCTAAGAGTTTGTTTCTCGATGACAGTTCATGAGGAACTTACACAACGCACACTCAACAAATTTTGGACTTGGTGTTAGTTCTTAGCTTGTTTCAGGACCAATAAATGTTGGTAAAGCAAAAAACACAAAAATCAGTGGTTACTAATCCAGTCAACAACTTGGCTTACAGCAGTTCTTAAACTTAACATCGCCATTGCAATAAATTAATTACTAATCAGTACATGAACAATTCCTTCTCGTCAGCTTAAGTTGGATTCAATCTGATACCTATAGCAGGTCGTATTCTATACTGTGTTTAAAACACGTTCCTTCCACGATGCCTTTGCTCCAAAATGTATCGCCTCAATCTTCGGCCACGCATCTGCATATAGAGATAGGTCCGAGAGAAGGAAGCGGTCAAAATGTAGAACGAAACAAACTTGCTCTAATGCAAATACCAGTAGATTATGGTAAAAGCAAACTTCGGGGGAAATCTCCACTGAAAATATAATGTTATAATCATCAAAAGTGACTTACAGGTGACAAGAGGCTTCTTATCTAACAAGCTGAATTCCTGCGTTTCATTACTGATTGGCATATTCAGTGGATGATTCATTTTCAACTTCACAGTTACTATTAGAGAATTGAAAAACTTTTTAGGTCATGATTGCTTCAACTGAGTTCACTTTAGTTTTATAAAAGCACGAAATTCTGGGTTAGAATCGAAATCTCAAAAAAGTACAGATATGATAATGATGATACAGAAAACAAAACAAGTTCAAGCGACAGTAGCGCCTGTGGCCGTGAAAGCGGAAGAAACTCGAACCAGATTTCCTCCCTTTCTTCCCCTCGCCCCCATCCATCAAACTTGTTTCGGTTGTGGCGGCAAATTCAGTCAATTTAAATGAGCGGGGAAAATAAGAATCTGTGCATAATATTCTAGGGAAGAAATTGAACTAAGTAAGAATAGTTCAATCGCTGTTATTTTTTTAATTACAGGTCTCTCTAAAAAGCATTGATTTATATATTTTTACTGCCAAAGGGAGGTGGGCAAGGCTCTTTAGCAAACCTCAAAAGACCCTTGATAGCTTAGGGAGGAGGGTCAAGAGAATGATGATAAACTGTACGCTTTATCCTCACTAAAATAATATTTGGTCCTTCACAGGAAAAAGTACCGTCCAACTTAAAGGAAAAATTTTAAGGACATTAGGTACGCTTTGTCGAAATTAGTGAAAAAGTTGGCTACCTGATTTTTGATGGATTCACCCTCTAGGATATTGATTTAGTTGCTTTAGATACTTACCACTCATTGGCTTGAACGATTGGTATTTTTTGAGCCTAAAATGGACGTACTTATGCTAAAAAGAACTAGGTTCATAGGTTTTACGTAGAACATAGTTTCTTATAGCCTAAATATGTCCAAATACAGGAGAGGAGGAGATTTAAAAGCTTTTTCTCGAAATTATATAGATTTTTTAGACTGCGAATTTCAAACCACATTGGCTTTGGTTTGATTGTTTATACCTCAACAAAATGTTTAAAATATACTCCTCTATACAAAATAATAGTAGGAGTTTTTCTGAGTTAATATCCATTTTCTCAAGAATATGATAAGATGATCTCAAGTTCAATATCCATCAATTTTGCATTATGTTTTCTGTGGCTCAAAGATTTTAGTAATTTTGCATTAAGTATTTCAGTTTATTTCCTTATTATATTTGCAACAATGTAGTGGAAAAAAATAAATGCTAAATTGATAGTTACTCTCCATGTTAGTGGTTGTTTAAATTTGTGATACCTACAGTTATCAATGATGAAACTAATGAAACCTGTAAGCAACTAGACAATAGTGTTTCAAAATTTCAGCCCAACACTTCAGATCTGATGAGATAACTTTGAACATTAAGGGTAAGCGACTTGCTTGATTTTTTCATATTTTTCATTGCTAAGTTTGGAAAAATGTAACAAAAATTCTGATAGTTACATAAGGTTTTTTGGCAAATTTAAAATTTTGGTTCCTTCGAAGAGACAGCTTTGTAAAGATCCAACAAATTTTTTTGCTTAAATTTAAAAGCTTACCGATTTCGGTTGTTGAAATTCCTATTAGGAATGATGGAACCAAAAGTTGGCAAAAGAAGCTTTCAATTGACAAAAATATTCATATTTCTCCCTACAAGAATCCAAGGTAACAGTGATTCATCTTTCCCCCGGCAACGGTAAAAATTACACAGGAATTGATTAAAACATCCTGAGACTGATAGACCCATTTAGATCATGTCGTTAGGATAGGAGTTTTATTCATCAGAGAGACTTTTTTCAGCCTCTTCCTCCTTTCTTCTCTTTCCAAGCCTTTATTTCCTGTCCCTGTTTAAACTCACAACGATATTTAAAGATATTTTTAACAGATACACTTATAACTGATCCGGTAATACAATTTTGTCATTAAAACAAAACATGAATTAAGAATGAAAGGAGGAGTCTTGTTAGTTAGCGACAATACAAATGGCTGAAAACAAGGAGCAAAGCTAAGACAGGAGATAATTAAATCGTCAATAAAACTAGTGGAGTTGTGTATAAAGCATTAACATGTTTTAATTAACTCTTTAGAAACATGAAGACAAAATTTCAACAGAACAAAAGGTTTTAACAAAAATCAAAAATTCTTATAAGATAAAGGAGCTATTATAGAATTAACAAACCATTGCACAATAATATGTCTTTTAAATAAGAATGCAGTCTCTTTAATTATATGTAAAGTCGTGTCATTGTGGACACTATATAAATTATATTTAGTGTGCGAGAAAAAACTTACGAAGTTAAGATTGGAGTAAAAATTGTCACGGGTGCAGAAAA
Source organism: Bemisia tabaci (assembly GCF_918797505.1). Classification (NCBI taxonomy): domain Eukaryota; kingdom Metazoa; phylum Arthropoda; class Insecta; order Hemiptera; family Aleyrodidae; genus Bemisia; species Bemisia tabaci. Next base: position 44,042,355 of record NC_092794.1, read on the forward strand.
TGCCCGATTAAAATTTTCAAAACAGACAATTTATGCTTGAAACCTCGGAAAATTGGGCAAACCGCACATTTGACTGTGAAAGCGAATATTTGACCATGAGGCAAAGCAGAAATATGGCTGTGAGGCAAATACGCCTAAACAGATCGCAAGAAATGATGAGTATTTTGGAACTTTCTGAGCTCCTGAAAATTGTTAGAACGAAAGCTTAAGTATCAATGTGAAGAGAGATTAGGAGGGTATCTTGCTTTTGACAATGGATTGAGGAAGGGAGGAAGGGTGACTACAGAATATTAGAATTTAAAGAAATACCTCACGGTTTTGACCACTTAAACCTACTAGGTATGGTGTGTTTGAACATCCCTTATGCTCAACATTATCTATTTATGAAGTATGAATAATAAGATAGTTAAAAACATATTACACATCACTTTGAGGCATAATAGAATCATTTTTTACGAAAGCTTGAATCCGATGGATTTCTTCATCAAAGCAAATATTATTTCAGGATTATCTAAGGTTTAGCTCATTTTTAAGTCTGAATAATTTAATAATCTTAAGATTAGCATATCAAGAATGAAAAAATAAGTGTAAGTACAAGATCTTTTTGGGCTTAAAATTAGGTGTCAACTTAAAGTACAGATTTTTACCCAACATTTCGGCAAAACTTCATGACTAGAAAATAGACCATTCAGAAATACTTAGCAGGATGATGAATAATTAAGTGGGTGTCTTGATCTCTTGCTTGAGGCATGACTTAAAAGCATCCCATCCTTCATTTTTAGCATATGACTGTAACAAAACGAAAGACATGATTTGAGTAATTTTCCTGAGATACACTTTCAACCAGTTGGCAAATTGGTGGCCAAGAAGCACTTCTGTTTCGAACACTATAAAAAACAAAACTAGAAGTATTAATGAGAAGAGTTCTTTAAAAAAAAATTATTCCTGGACACTTAAATTTTCACCAGACCATAATCATTTGAAGTATGGTGAAAAATGAAAGATCAAAGCACTTAAGATAAGATATACAATGGTGTTATGTGAGATAAGACAGTGTTATAATAAATGTAATGAGAAAGATCTGGGAGAAAAAACTTACTTTAAAACCGCGGTGTAGTCTATCCTTCATAATGGCGATGAATTCTCGATAGCTCAGCTGGCCGTCACCATCATCATCAAAAATTGCAAAAACAGTGCTGACTAGATGTTTGCTTAAACTTGTTCCTGTACAAATTTTTACAGCTCTGTGGAATTCCTCTGGAAGTAAAAAAAATTGCATAGAATTACGAGAAGATGGAGAAAAAGAGTCAGAATAAAGTGTAATCTGCTGCCATCAAGAGAATTGTCGAACCCCCATTGAAGTAGAAACTGCGGGAAACTCAGATAAAATATTATGCTCATTTTTGTAAGGATTTATCCTTAGTCAGCTTGGCATATTACTTTTAATGCATATTTGGAAGCACTGGATTGACTGACTTCGATTGAATTTTTTTTAGAATTGCATTTTTGTTTATTTTGTTACATCGATCAGAAGAACAAATAACTGCGGTGTATCCCTTAACAACCATTTGTTTATTTACTTTTAGCTGGCAATTGTGAGGGGACATTATGTCTCTTGACCATGCTTGTTATATTATTGTTGCTTGAAGTGAACAGTTTTGCCATTTTCTTTAAATAAAATCGTGATTTGATTTGTACAGTGGCCACGTTGTGTTGGATTCAAAATGGTGAAAACCACGTTTCGTTACCTGACATGACGTCATACCCATCAGACCAATCAGAATGTTCACTTCAGTCTTCCGTTTGTTGATCGAAAAATAGTTTTAAACTTTTAAAAGCTCAGAAATGCATTACTCTCCAGAACTTACTTCAGAAGGACCAATTCTCCAGGCAATTTCTCGATCTTGCAACAGCCATGCTACATGAAGTTGAATTAAATGTTGAAGAGGGAAACTTTCCTCAGTGCATTATTCAGTGTACAATACAGTATAAATGGTTTTCTTACCCTGGGAGATTGGATGGTCTGCTAGTGTGTACATTCGCATTGCAATTGTAAAGTCTTCTAAATTATTCAGGAACTGGAAAAATACTTTAAACTCTTCAAAAGAAATGCCAGGTGGCATCCCCTTTTCTGTTTTCAGTCTTTCGAGCAATCGATCCAAATATTCATCATATCTGCAAAAAATATTGGATATGTTTCTTGAATATTGAATAACTTTCTTGGTATTAATATGTTTGAACAAATTATTGTTTTAGAGAGGGGTAAAAAATAGCTTATGCTTGAATTTATAGATAGAAGCTGCATCTTCAATTGTTATTTGTGACGTAAAATGTGTGACCGATTGGAGATTTGTGAATCTTGGTTAGTCTGCTCCAACTTCTAATTGCATTATCATTTGCACCCGTTTTTATAATTTTTCATATTACAGTTTATCCCCGTAGCTCTAACTCTCAGCGAAGAAAAATATAGAGTAGAAGCACTTACAAGGGTATTGATTTTGAAAGCATATTTGATTTTTCTTCATAGTGTTTTAGTCGATAAGTTATCTTCTGTTGAGCAAATAAAAAGAGTACATGCTTTCGGGAAAAAAAGTTGAAGTATTGTGAACTTATGGAAGCTTTGTTTTGAAGAGGATAAATTCTCCGTTGGATGAAAGTCAACTAATTATTAGGAATATTTCTAACATTTAGACTTAATAAAAAAGGAGAGAAAGGGAAAAAAAAAACTTTACGGGAACTGAATATATAGGAATGAGGATCCTTTGACTTTTGTTAATGAGTATAGAAGTTTCATTACATCTCATCATTGAGATTTTCTAAAACCATTAGATCTTAATAGTAGTTAGTTGTGATTGCTTCTTCAATTTTTCAAACCATACGCCAAAAAAAAGGAGAAGAGTAATTAATAATTATTATCGTGAGATGATCTGAAAAGAAGGAATTATACTGACGCATTAGTGTCCAGATATGTGTAGCGCAGCAAAATCCTGGCAAAATCCATTTCACTAATTGTAGGAGACCCTTTAGCAAATTCATGAAATTCCATTTCTAGAACTTCTGTTTGTAAATTTTCCATGAACCTGCAAACAAATGGTCATCAACTGGTAAAACTAATTATACATATAACCCAAAAAGTAAAAAAAAAAAATAGGAAAAAACTGAAATTACTCAGCAGCAGTATTAAGCAACAGTAACAGTAACATGTAACATGGGGTCAACTGTCCCAGAAAGAACTTAATGATGGTAAAAATATAGAGAAATCTACTTTTGGTAATCTGCTTTTGGAGATCGAGGTTAAAAGCGAGAATGAAAATCATTATCTCGACCGAAGTGCGAAACAACATATCTTGATTGCGATATTTCAAAATTTCCGCTCTTACTTTTATTTTTCAAAAAGAAACGAGCAAGCTTCATACTTTGAAATTTATAGAGAATTATCTGCTAACCGAGAAGAAAAATCACAGAATTTTTCAAGAAATTATGTTGAATAGTTTTTCGAAAGGAAAAATAAAGTATGACAGGAAGTCTGCAACTTTGCAAATTGAGATACATAGTGCTGTATTTTGGCTATTGATCTATCATGCATTTTCAGTGAATGTTATGATGAATTCAAAGTTTGGAATCAATCATCAGTAATAGGTCAGAAGATATCCAGATGTTTGCATAAAGGGTAGAATATTGAGAAAAAATATGATTCAAAATATCTGAGACGGAGCGTCAGAAATGGAAGATACAGCATAAAAAGTTAGTCACATAAATATGGTTAGTAATAATTATTATAAGAGATATCATTTTTAATTCGAACCTTCGAAATCCTTCGTAGTGTAGGTCTCTGTTTCCTTTTTTCCCGAAAAAGTGGACGATCAATGTGGTGTCTACTTTATGGCGTCTCTGCAGGCCTTGCTCATCATCTACGAATTCCTCATTGGGTTTCTTCTCGCCACTTTCTGTGGTGGTGGCTTCTGATAGTCCTCTTTTGTCTCGCCAAGCATGACTGAAAATTTTTTCCATCTGGGCCAAAAAAATGACAATACGATTAAAATTAAAAAAAAAAAAAAAAAATAGTGACTGACATTGACATTGTGATCTTAAATACTGATGCTCTCGAAGTTACTGAACAACAGAGTGAGAAGGTGCTGAAATCTCAGACATTCCAGGTGTTTATGATAGTGTTGAACTTTCTTCAACTGTCGCACATTTCATATTAAACAAATTGATTACACATCAGAATAGAAAGAAAGTGTGCTTTTAGGTTTAAATGAGGGGCTTGGAGGACAAAACGCATAAGTGCCGTTTTTGCTATTTCAAGAAATACGAGTTTGAAGTTTCAAAATTACATGGAAATTTCAAAGGAAGTTTAAACTCACTTTTTGATGCTTTAAAGTCGGATTTTAGTTGTGGATTTTTTACAGTATACATATACTTTCAAACTAGTTTTAGCTGAGTTCAGGAATATTTCAATTTTTTCAAAAACTGCACTTATGCACCTTGTCCTCCAAGCCCCTCAAATGTAATTCAGCCATGTTTGATTCAGAGGATAATACGAGTGATTCTTAGAAGTTAATAAAACAAAATTTTTGCTGTCATTTTTTTGGGACTTTTTTTCAACGTTACTTCAAAACTAAGAAAAAGGGTTTCCCAACTTGTAGGCTTTAACATTTTTTCAGCATTTTTCTTTAAAGTCGAACTTCAACAGTCGATGCTACTAGGGTACTGAATGTTTGGGTGTCATGTGCCTTTAATCCTCTTCTTCTTTCTCTCTTTTTTGTCTTAAAAAATGACTTCAGGTTCAAGGTTGAGCTCACAAACTTCCTAATGTATCGATGTAAATATATCTTTATGGACTCAATAAATAAAAAATATGAATATAAATGATTGTACAGAACTGAAATGAACTCAATTGAGAGTTCTACTAGAAAGATAAGAGCTTTTGAACGTTTTTAGAATGAAGGATGGAACCGATGCCTGTTTGATGCCCTTCAAGATCCGGGTACACATTGGCCTTCAGGTGTTTTAGTCAGCTGGGGGGAAGACAAGATTAACTGCTTGGTTTCCTGTATATTGTGAGGGCTCAGAAGTTTATTTTCTTGGTTGATTTTTATCGATAAAAGCTATTATACAGAGGCCCATAGCAATGAAACAAGAATAAAAAAAACCACACGCACACAAGACAGCAGGGTAAAGGTAATGGCAAAAGCCAGAAAACACTTTCTTTTGCTATTTGTTGGTTCCAGGCACGGGCTTATCGCTTATTTGATCAGTTATGAGAAGATACAGGGGTGCAATACATTAACTTAAAAAAAGAAGTTAATTATGAGAGAAGAGGAATAACAATGAAACAAGGAAAGCACAATAAAGAAATAATTTTTTAGGAAGCATTAAGAAGAAGAGGCTTCAAATACATACAATATAGAAATTGAGATTTTAGAGAGTCAAAAGTAATCGAAATGATTACCTTTTTTTCCAGCTAAAACCAGTAAAAATGAAAAAGTGACTTGAAAAATGAACACTTTTATACCAAAACTCGCAGGGTGTAAAAGGGAATGATTAAAAGAGAACGAAAAATTGAAAGAAAGATGATTTTTGAATTATATGCTTTTGTGGTAATTCTGATGTTTGCATTGGTTAATTTTGAAGCCTACCATCCAAATTAGATTTTATCTGATGTAGAGTCAAAATAATACTGAAAAGAAAAAGAATTAGTTCTTTGGAGAGCTCTGATTCAATGTTCTGAGCAAAACGCTGAATAGAGTCACAATTACAAACAAATATAAGTGGGATGGTCTGACTCTGAAACGATCCATTTCAAAATAGGTCTCTAGCCAATGTAGAAATTGAAGCACTGCTTAACATAATGTGGTCTTTTCAAAATTTCGCGAAGAAAACGAATAAAACAACGCAAAGTCAGGAAGTCAACTCTTAAACAAGATATAAGCATTCAAAATTAACACTAGTTAAATGACAAAAATACAAATGGGGTGTTTAGTATCGTTTGACTTTCATTTCATTATTATTAAAATACTTGCTAGTATTTTGTTCAGGAGTTAATTTCCAAATTTTGTGTTGCGTGAATCGTTTTTTGCAAACAATTTTAAAAAGAAACTTGCACGAGTTTTTTCTACTTTAGACCTTGCCTACTGCTTCATTCTCATTCATGTAAGTTTTTAAACACTTTGAGACACAAATGGAACATTTAATTTCGAAGCAACTCTGGGGTGAAAATTTTTATTGGATTTCAAAAATCCCTGACCTGTGGTTGGGCAAAAGTTTTTGACTTTTCAAGGTTTTCAATCACTTATGCCGCAATCACATGCTGAATGTGGGAGCTGAATGTGGAAGACATCAGCCCAATGCCTGAATTTTGTGCGTGTTGCGCAAAATTCAGCATCGATTCTCAGCGATCATCGGATAATGTCGGATTTGTCTGAACTATTCAAATGGATTTGATACACATCTGGATGAAAATAGCTCGAATTTGCGAAATTTCAGCTGTTGAGAGATGACCTTTGACTTCCATATTCAGCTGCCAGAATCAGCGTGTGATTCCAGCATTACTTACGCAGCACTTGCCACTTGCACACCACTCTAAAATGTTTTATGAGTTTATGAGTGCAGAAAACAAATAGCGCCGAATGAATGGAACAGAACTCTCCAAAATATGGTTAGGAAAAATAGACAGTATTAACATAGAAGTTGAGACCCTCCACCTTAAAGCTGCAGCCAACAAAGAGCAATATTCCAACAACTCACAGATTCATCTTCCAGCCATTTACGCAGCTCTTTCTGTCGGTGAGTTGAAGTTCCCAGTAATCTTAAAATCTGTTCAGAACACAGTTCACGGATCGTGTCATTCGAAAAAAATGCAGGTTTTGAAACAAAACAAAAAATGAAAACACTACATGATGTGGTAAAAAGCTTGTGATGAACAATGCAGGATAAAAGAGAGAAAATGCAAACAAAAGCAACAAAGTCCATGATTAGATTGAAAGAAAATAGTCTCCTTTTGGAAAGTCTCACTGATGGAATGGAGCTCTTACATGCCGCAAGGAATTATGATTGAAATAATTTCCCTGTACAGTATAGTAATTTTACTGATTATTTTAAAGTGCCTATCTTTTAAGTGTGTAATTAAAGTGGAATTTGTTTTTCTTCTATTATACTTTAGTTTTATATAATAAAAAATGATTTTACCATAGAACTCTTCCTCGGTTTCTTTCACTGACTGGAGGATTAAAAAATTAAAAAGTGGACCAAGTTTGAAAAAAATTCACTTTCAATGACAGCTCGAGTTTGAGGGTTCTGAGCTGAAGGATGCACAAACTCAGTGCTTCATAAATAAGATTATTGAACTTATATAACTTCATCTTGATTTTAAAAATTAAATACATTTGCTCTTCTTTTGTCACTGATGCAGTTCACCATAAAACTAAAGAATTAAAAAAATTGGATGATCAAATCAAAATTCATACTGAAAAAAAAGAAAAGAAAATAAGAGAAATTAAAATTATTTGTACGAACAAAAACTCCAATTAAAATCTTCTCCAAATAAAAAGAGGAAAAAGATACAAGGATGCTAATAGCAAGTAGAGTGATGAGGTAGAACTGAAAAGGCAGGTCAAAGTAAAACCTGTAAGCACCCTCTCCCCCTTCATCTTGAGATAACGAAGTTGCTGGATTATTCTTGACAGCCAGCAGCAAAAAATTCAGGAGTAGATAATTACAGAATGACACACTAGCCCTGACTGGTAAACAAATTATTCTTTCAACTCTTTAACATTTTTGCAGGTACCTTTAAGACAAAATTATATCATTCATGAAAGCAAAAAACTCTGACACACAAGCAAATTATTTTTTTCTGACAGGTAGACGCAAACATTTGTGCTTTCACAGACAAACAGCAAATGCAAAAGTTCTTCAGTTCTTACACTGACTTGTGTGAGATACAGGGCGTGAATATTAGAGTTGACAAGGTTGCAGCGATGCCACAGTGAAGAGTACAGCTTGACTTAAAACAAATCCCTTAAGCCCCCTGCCCTACAAAAATTTGTAATACCGTATGGCAAGCTAACGAGATTGGCTGTACACCATCAGATAAGAGGCAAGTTGACATGCTCCATGTAAAATTTATCGAATTGGGTAAACTGAGACAAACTTCTTGTTTTCACAGCTCCCATAATTTGGTTTATGCCAAGGAAGAATATTTTTTGGTGAAACTTAAACCATTTTCAGTATGATTTTCAGTTTTATGCGTTAAACCTCACTCTGGGAAATAGTCATGACAGCAACCTTGTTTTTCAGCGGTGAGAATAGAGCTTAGACAGCAAAACATCAAGGATCCTCTCTTAATGAGAATACTGCCACTGTTTAGGAGATCAAAAGAACTTCCTAGAAACAGGATAAGCTTCTGCAATACAGAGGAGTAAAGTTCAAAATCAGCATTCTCCATTTTGCAACACTACAGGTAGAACAGAAAATGCAATGCTGCTCTTACCACAAGGAATTCCGTCTTGTCCACACGTTCATTCCCATCTGTGTCAAACATATTGAATGCTATTCGAAATCCTGATTGTGGTTCTGCGGGAAAAAAAAACAGATAATTAATTGGCGTGTCCCATGAGGAAAAATTGAGTGTCTGATTTTCCAGGAAAGCAGAAGCTTCCTGACTTTGCGACAGGCTCAGTCAGGTGCCTGTTGCGTGAAATGAGGACACCCCGAATGAAACAGGACAAAACAGAAGAACCCTATGCCAAATGCGGCATTTCAGCAATGAAAAAGGCCAAATTGTTGGGTAAAAAATGTTTAATTCTTATTTCAGTCTTTACAGGGAAGCTATCATGAATTCTGATTGTGAACGGAGGAAGGTCAGTGGACTTCCTTCGATTTTTTACCATATTGACAGCGTAAGTCCGCAATCACACACTGGTTGACCCCATGTATACTTCCAAATTCAAATCCTCTTCTCGCTGAGAAAGTGCCAGACTATGAAATATATTGTGTAGAGTCGGCACCAACTAAGTTTACATACTTTTAGACTGCAAAAAAAGATCGTCTGACGTTACTTTTGCATGGAAAGTAAATGCAAGAATCAAGATGGTAGATCTTCTGTCACAGTCTGAAGGTGTGTAAACTTAGTCGGCACTGACTCTAAAAACCTGCAGTTTTTATGAAACTCTGATAAGGTTTTATGCTCTGAATTTTTAAACAAAACACTGAAGCTATTTTTCTGAAAAGATTAATTTGCATTTGATAATTGAGTTTACAACAAACTATCAATTTTAAGAGAGTAGATTAATCTTTTGTGATTGTGTAGATTAATCAACGAAATATTAACGTTGCTTGATTTGGAATCAAAGTTATATCTTTGAGGTTGTGACTGTCTAAGTGGACTAAAGGTGTAGGACTATAGGTGCACAAGCCCACCGTGCAAGTTTTCAACATGACATGAAAAAAACGTTGTATTGTCAAGTGCAACATGACATTCCATCATCAGAACTCTAATTGGATTTACTTTGACTGATTGTTATTCCGTCTTTGGTCACCGAATCGCACGCCTTAAGTGGATTGTCTTTAATGGATTTTGAGTCAATGAAAAGTAAAGGAAACAAAAGTTCCTAGAACCATTTCTATAATGAACAAAAAGAAACACTCACTTGTGAGGATGGATAATAAGAACAAGTACTCAGTGTACGACACAATTCCTGGAAGCAAAAGAAAAGAGGAGAGAAAAAAATTAAGGATCTGACAAATTAGAATGATAACAAAAGCTAATAAGAATGCTAAACTCAGCTAAACTAAAACTTGGGTAGGATGCTGACACAAAATTTTTCACTTTCAAAATTTCCAAATCAAATTTTTTTATTACTCTTTTTTCTACTTGGGGGTTTGAATCAACTTACCAGTTCTACATATCATCGCTCCTCTGACGGGTAACGGCTTTTTGAGCTGAACTGTGATGTCCATATGAATACTGTTTTGAATTAACACAGCAAATTACAGAGCAAAACTGATGAGCTGGTGTGTTTTGTTCTTCTGCAATACTAAGGGCTCAAAATTTACTTTCTCTAAAATATAGGAATATAAAGAGTGAAAGAAAAATTATAAAAAAGGGAACTTTGATCAAAGAATAATGTGTGTAGGAGTAATAAGAGTTTTAAAATACCTCCGTCTCTTAGATTTCTGAAGAGATGTGTAGATCCTTTATTTAAAGGTGGAGTGGAGTCCTTAATTCCCTCAAGTTCCTTAGATGTTATTACCCTTCTCTTCAGGCGAGCTAAAAATGAAAAGATGTTGTAAGATTAATATAAATTAGAAAAGTAAAGAGAAAAACATATTATGAGAGGATGGAGATCCTGAATGATTGATAACAAATGAACTGAGTTATGCCTTGGAGAAAAATTGAGAGGTCTTCAACAGAGTCTCTTGACATTATTACACACCAAAACATAGGTACAGAAAACAAAGATACAGCACCTAGAGATGCAGCTAGTAGAGCTTGATAATGAAATGAATGGTATTTTTGAGATGAAATATGAATGAAACGTTTTAAGTTTTTATAGCCTGTGTATATTTCCTATTACTAGTGAGGACAAACTCGAAATTAATGAAAGAATTATTTTCTTTTTTTTCTTGCGAAGTACAATGTTTATTCCAGATTGAAGAAAGGTTAGGACTTCAATTCAAAGATGCTTCTACGCACACCAGACAGGAGGGCAGACATTTTCTTGATTTACAGATAAGTAGTAAGTCAATTTCCAGATGGAAATAGAAGATTTCAGATCGACGAAGAACATAGAGGCAGGTACCCTTACAGAGTTGTGAATCTGGTAATCGAGTATTAAAGAGGGGGGGGGGAGGATTTATAAAAAACTCACGACGTGGCTCCTCTTCAACAAAAGACTCCAAAAAGTCCTGCGGTGTCATGTACAGCTGGCCATCATACTCTACAGATGCAAACTTTATAAAACGACGCTCGCGTGATGTCAACTTTACAGTTTTGGCGATAGGGTCTTCTTCTTTCTGAAAAAAGACAGAAGACTGTAAATTAAGGTGTGATAAAGTTACTTCATTCCTTACATTAAGAAGGTTAACTGGTAACGCAGACGGTGGATTAGAAGAAAATACCACTATTTCATTTTATTTTTCCTTGATGAATTTGGGGCTGCATATTTCCATCTGCACTTCAATTGAAGATGAGTATTATCCAATAAAATTCACACCAAATAAGTTTACGCACTTCCAGATTGCAACAGAAGATCGTCTGATGTCTCTTTTACATGTGAGGTAAATGGAAAAATCAAGATGGCAAGTATAAAATTACTTGGCTTGGACTCAACCAAGACAGCATGACAGACTTTGAAGATACCATCTGGTAGAAATGTCCGTGTTCTCTCGTACATTCTACATACTTTGCAAAGAACAATGCGCTGAATACGGTCAATTTCAGGGAAGTCAGATCCTTTGCGAGACCGAGAACTCCAAGACCTTTACTTTTGTTACAGAAACTAAATCCATTAGGTAATTTGACATTAACTTCCTTTTAGTCTACTTAATTCTTTTACTGGATGCGTTTTTCGGTGCCAATCTGGAAGTTACGTGACTACAACTTGAGACCCTCAGAAATTCTAGTGCTTACTTGGCATTGATGCCTGGCAGCATGAGCAACAGATTGGGCTTTGCCTTGGTATGCAGATACCATATAACACTCAGTCGATACAGTCAGTGGGTTATATTGCACTGGGACTGCTGATAACCGTTAGAGTTCCTAATTGACCTGGTTTCGTTCATTGAAACTGAACGGACCATAAATCTAAGAAAATTACTGACCTTCTTAGATTTGTAAGCATGTACTGCTGCTCGTGACTGAAATGTTGAAATCAAAAGCCATGCCACACTAGCACTGAAAACACACGCTACACCTTTGGATAATAATGAAAACTGCTTTCTGGCACTCGTAGATGTCAAGGTTCTCGTGGGTATGATGTGTCTGGTAGCTATGGTACAACACCGTAACGAATTTCTGAAGATGATAGATGACATTCTCACTTTCACAAGTAACAATTCTGTATCATGGAGGAATTAATTGACCATCAAGAAAGAAAATGATTCTACTTATGCATTCTGAACTATGGGGACCTCCATGGAGGATTTCACTTGCATGGCTAATCGCTTAGAGAGGAAATACTGTTAGAAATCTTGAATGTACTGAGGGAAACAATGTTAGTAAATTAAACTCTACGCAAAGGTACCAAATCGCGATTTCTTGTTATTAATGCAATCAGTACAAAAATTACAGAAAAACAAATGAACTAGCTCGCTGTTATCAGAAAAAATTAAACAGTCAAAATCAAAACAAACAGATGATCGGTCAGTGTTGCCGAACTATTACGCATTTTAACTACTTTACGGATCTTGGAAAAATCCGGATTTTCTGAGGATAATGCGGATATATTATGAAAATTAAGATTTGTGTCGTATTTCTGTAGCGGTTTACGTGTTCCCTATCTTCGGCTGTGTTGCATTTTGCTCACAACACAACATTGCCCTTGCCTTGAAGCATTATTACAAAAAAATAAAGACAAACGGAACGGAACCAACGCAATACGCGCGTTGATGACGGCGCAGAGATACAACTATTCGTGCCTGATGGGTGTCAGTGTTGCATCTGAAAAATTGAAGGCGCGATGGCGCGAGGTGTGAACTCGCATTGCTCCGCTCTATGCTGCCAATCAGATTCGGGGGAAAGTTTAAAACGAAACCTGATTTGGTCTCTCCCATCATCGGTTGTATTGCTCAGGCCTTGTCTCCACGGGACATTTTCACGGGATTCATCCCGGGGAAAAATTCCACCTGCGAAGTCGGAAAAATATTGAGTCTGTCAGTATTTTTCTCAGTGAGCACCAAATACGGTCCTTGAACCCTTTGTAGAGATATCTGAAACCAACTGAAATAGGAGGAAGAAGTGAAAGCAATTTGTTCGCGTTTGTTTATTTAAATTGTTATATTGTTGATCGTGTTCATTATTATCTTAATCCAGGTTAAATACTCGATTTTTACTAATTTATCTTCCCGCGCAAACTTTTCGCAGGGGCGTGAGAGCCTCGTTCCGTGGAAACGCGGTAACTGGAAAAAATCCCGGAGGGCTTATCCCTGCCATTCGAACTTAGGAAAAATCCCATGAAAACGTCCCGTTGAGACAAAGGTCTCACGTAGCCTTTGAAGTGACACTACATATAAGACAAACAGAAATAAGCACAGTAAGGAGAAGGACGCGCATTGATGACGGCGCAGAGATTTAACTATTCGTACTCGATGGATGTCCGTGCTGCATCTCAAAAATTGAAGGCGCGATGGCGCGATTCGCAATGCTCTATTCTATATACGTTGCCAATGGGGTGTCGCTCATGTTAAAAATCGAGGCCCGAATACGTCTCTCCCATCATCGGCTGTGTTAACACTCTATTTTTTTTTTTTTAAATTGCGGTGTCTATTTCTTTTTTTAGCATATGTGTTTGCAGACCTATATCCAAAGTTCATATGTAACGGCACCGTAATTCTCCCAGAAGAGATGGTCAAGTCGATTTGACCCGGCTTAGGATTTTTCCTATGGGGAGCCATTGTGATCCATGAAATTCCAATGGGTCCTATACTATGGGAATCATCAGGAATTGCCAATGGGGGCCCGTTGGCCTGCACGGGTTCCAATGAGAATTTCTCTATGGGTTCCCATAGGACCATTTTACTAGGGTTAATCCACCTTGGGCATCTAAGACTTAACCGTATGCTCTCCTTCAATATTTAGTATAGGCAACACGAGCTCCTATACGTGGTCGAGAAGTGGTATCATTGTGAACGCCCAATCGGAATACACTGAAAAACTAGCCTTTGATGGAATGTGAGAAGATTATACATTAACGCTAGTGTGCCTTCAATATGTAGTGTAAGCAACATGAGCTTTCAAGTGGTCAAAACGTGGAACGATCGTGAAATGGTGAGCTCACTCCCAAACCAGAGATGCAAACTTTCATGAAACTAGCTGAGATTTCATGGAATTTCGTTGGTTTACTGATTTTTTTTTCACAACTTCTGCACCACCAAACGCAAAGAAACCGTAAAATCTTAATTTTGAAAAAAGAAAAAAAAAAAAATACCAAGAGTCAAATTCTGAAGTCCCGCTACTGATTCTCGGATGATTGTTGCGGGTTGCACACGCAACGGCAACTCCCAAAAAATAATTGAAATTTCATAGAAACTGAAATTTTCACTCTTCAGCAATTCATTTGAGACTTGGAGATACCATGTATGTGAAGCATCTAGTTTGAGACAAGTTAGGGTACGAAGGAATTAAGTATCTTTCTTCACAGCGCGGAGTCGGGAGGTATGGAGGAGTCTTGTGGCTTAAACGTTTCATCTAAGCGTCACGTTGACGATATTAATAGACGCTTGTATTTTAAGAAAGAAAATGCAACTTTATGGAGATATCCTTTTAACTCGAAGGGACGAGAGGGGTCATAAATTTGGATACCCTAACTCAAGTAGGTAATTCTCTTTGAGTTAAGGCGCTCCCCTCGTGTTGTTGCTTGCCTTAGATTCCAGTTCGTCGTTTCCTGAACGAGGGAACGTAATAGTGGCGTGGCGTGAATTGCGATGTATCGATTGTCATGCCATTTAAACCTATGGAAAAGGATCGATAAACAGCGAACACCTTTATAATCGATTCTTTATCATAGGTTTAAATGGCATAACAATCGATACATCGCAATTCACGCCACGCCATTGGAACGTAACTCCAATCCAAGGTTGCAACATTGGCTCAAACGATTCAGGTTTTAATCCAAAAATGTACCTGTGTAATTTTTGTCCAAAATTTTTCTGATTTTTGAGTGAGAGCAAAGGAAAAATCAGTAAAATTTTCAATGAGAAATGTCCAAAATTTCTCTTGTAAAAATGGAATATGTGAGGGGAAATTTGGCAACATTAAATTGGAGTTACGTTCCTTCTTAAGAGGGACGACGAGTTAAGCCCACTTCTTGCGTTCTATTTCTTTTAAGCGTTCTGTCCGAGCAAGCTCGATGTAGGCAGATGACACATAAAGGCAAACTTCACTCATATGCGTGTGTAGTTGTGCACGAATAAAAATTAATTTTACGAATTGATTTCATTTGCATTTCTCTTTTTTAAATGTTTGAGTTACCTACACGGCGTGTTTCTAAAGTAAGGAAACATTTGAATTTTTGAGGAGCATGTGTAATGGTAGCAAAGCGCCCGAAGAAAACAAAAAGAGAAAAAAAAAGCAGGTGTAGGTATGTAAGAAAATATTTCTGATACAAACGTGTTTCGTACCAACACGTGAAAAATGTTTAACCTACGTAACATTTTTTAAAAAATAAAATATGGAAAGTATCAATTACATGACTGACAATTCATAATTAGCGACCCAAAGACAATTTGTTTACTCGAGGCCGGAGGGAAGACATAGAAGCAATTGAAATGATAATAGTTTCGACGTGGCATATATGAACTAAAAATAAAAAAGACAAACACGAAAATAACGAAAAATAAAATGAACTAAAAACGGCGTCTGGTCCGGGTGCATATCGATGATAAAACTACAGAAAAACTCTCTTCTCCTAGGTTTCGAAATTTTCTCGGAGACATGAGTAATGATTGCACTACATTTTGCAATGAAGGACTGCAATTTCTGGCTCGGTTTAGAAACAACGTATATACCATTATTTTCCCTATGCATTTACGTGATTTTACGGGGGAGCTAGAATTCGTAGCTCCTAATTACAAAATGTAATCCAGTTATGTCCGTTTGATCTGGAGACTTGAACAGGTGGTCATGAAAGAAAACTAAGTTGGGTTTGCCGGCCAAAATCTTTGATTTCCTTAATTTTAGACGTATTTTTTTAAAGCTTTTTTCAAGCACGTATTTAACCCTCAAGGTGTTAATGTTAAAATGAATGCCATAGGATAGTGCAGTTTGTCAAGAAGTACATCTTTTGACGCTAGCTCCCTATGATTCGACATTTTTTTAGTAGCCAAATCTTGTTTGTATTTCTTCGCATTTAAATATTTTCCTTGTCTCGAACCGAATTTCATACTCATAAGCAGGGTTTATTCCTGCATATTGGCGGCGTAATTTACCGAAACTTAGGACCTACATAGTAGATCCTAAATATCTCAAGCCATATTGACCGCGCAAACGGACCTCGGGGAGAATTACTCGTGCAACAAAACTATACTGCTAACAAATTTATCACAAACCAATTAAGATAAAGCAATAAAATGTTGACAAAAAATTGTTTAATAATCCTTCTGATTGGATGTTGAATACATTTCCTTCAGTGATAAAACTACACAATTTATGTAGCCGCGCCGTATTTATTGATTGAGCATACTTCTTTGGCATGCAACTATTTTAAACCCCTGAGTAGGATTCTGGCCTATGCAGTCAAATTGAAGGCGCATCGCTTCTGGTGACTCACCTTTAGTTATGGGGCGAAAATCCAACGATTGTGCCTAAGGATTTTCCGTACTTGCTAGAGGCTTGCTGGTATATTTTAAGGTGGATCTTTAGCTTCTTCGTATGATGCTTTTTGTGCACGATCTTTATAATTCAAATTTTAACTAATAGGTAAATTGGTTTGGTAAAATCAAAATTTTAGCCTGTTCTTAAGGAATGTTTGTGCCAAAAATCATCTTCCGAAATCTTAATATTAAGTCAACAGTGCTCTTTCCAATTAAACATCGATATTGATAAATTAAGAACGGCTGAAAATGGAAACAGTACTGATTTTGGAAGATACTTTTCAGCGCAAACATTCTTTAATGATTGATCTACAGACTGAAATGTCGATTTTCACTATACATAGATACTCAATATAATGGTTAAAATTAAATATATTAATCTTAGTTAGAGTGCATTACGCGATAGCTGAAAAATCCAACTTAAAATTCAACATTGAACGAATTTTTTTCACTGTTACTGATTTTGGAGTCAGCTTTTGTGGTGGTTTTTTTCTTAACCCAACGCTAAAGATTCAACTACGCGGCGGCGTAGCACTATTGCTGGGTACACGCAGAGGTAGGTGCGCAGGATAATTTACCTTACTAAGGAAAAACATCATGCGAGCCTTCAGACGTTGCCAAATTTCTTTTGATAAAATACAAATTTTCAGAGAAAACATGAGATTATTTTTTCTCCAATTTTTCTAATGGTCTCATTCTCAATCAGATTTTGAAATAAGACCTGGAAATTTCAGAAGAAAATATTTATGACTTTTCTTGAAAATACACATTTTATGAGAGGATATTTGGACGTCTTTATTTCTGCCAAACAGAACTATGTGCATTATAACGTAAGTCCTATTAAGCATATATTCTTATCATAGAGTACATAGAGTCGTAATGTAAGTGGGAGAGCTGGCGCCACTTTTAAGCATTTTCCATGTCCTGAATTCCGAGACTCCTGTGTGACGCCAGGTCACTTTTTCGATACATAATCGATTGTTTGCGATACACGGGTACCCGGCCATCCGATGTAAACAAAGAAGATAGGAATTACCACGTATTCCACACCGCCATTTTGGATCGAAAATGTATCGAAAAAGCGACCCGAACACCGGGGCTCAGAATTCGTCGAGCAGAACATGGCGCCAGCTCTCCCATTTACATTACGACTCTATGTACTCTGTGATTCTTATAGGTCTCCGGGCTCATGTCTTAATGCATAAAGTTCTGTTTAGCAGAAATACGTCCATTTGGCAGCTCTCGAATAATCATAAGGCGTTTTTGCTTAGCCCGGCAGAGATGCTCCGGGGAAGGGGCGTGAGTCATCGGGGGCAGACACAATGATCAAACTTGGGCGGCAATATCAAAGATCCTGCTCGGTCCCCCGCCGAGTGGGCGAGGGCAGGCGACAACCCCAAAAATAAAAACCATCCCTTGAGCAGCCTCTCTCTGTCTTCTTATGTTTCAATTATTCGCAGTCCCATTCAGAATTGTTGTTCCCAGTTTTGACACAAACGCATACTTAGCAAGGAGAAGGGCTCTGCTCCTGATTCACAGCCTGCGGTTACGAAATCCGAGATTTCCTCCTTTGTGATAATACGATGGCTACCCAGTTACCGAAAAGGAACCGGATTTCATCCTGTTGCTGACTAACATTTGACCGACTTTTGCCACTTTCCTTCCCACCGCTGTCACAGAGGATGTACTCTAAACGCAGTGTTAGCTGCATTTCTAGCTCCATTTCTTACGGATTTTGTGATTTCTACACGACAAAATTTAGACTGTTTATAGAAATCGACGAAGCTATGCAGGATCAGTAACACTTAAGAAGAAAAAAACATCATTTTACCCAATTGACAATTCTCATATACCGATCCGCTAATATTTCAGATCGTTTGTCAGGAGAACTAGAAATTATGATCTGACTTTTTTACTCTTGTGAAGAATTAAAAGGTTACTTTATGTTTTGTTCAGCTTGCTGTCCGTGGATCGATCAAAAAACCAGTGAGTCGATCGACTAAATCGTGAATCGATCGATAAACATGTAAAACGATCCCGTGAAATGGTCGAACCCTGTGAATATGGATCGCAAAAGCCGTAAATTGATCGACAAAGCTGTGAATCGATCGAAAAACCCGTGAATCGACGGACAACTTCGAGAATTGATCGAATTTTGTCGATCGAATCAGTGTCGATCGAATAGAGATAAAAAATCGCGACGCGTATAAGACTCATAGACTGATCCTAATGGCGTTATGTCTATTGATGTTAATGCCGTTCCATTAAAAGCGGGCAAAAACGTCAGTGGAGAGGCGTGAATCATCTACGATAAAGAATCGATTATTACAGTGTTCGTCAAGAACATGCAGACAATCGATCCTTTTTCATAGGTTTAAATGGCGTGAAACGTCGACCATCGATAATTTTCCATTTGAAGCTACGATAAAGAATCGATTATTAAGTTTTCGTCAAGAACACGCAGACAATCGATCCTTTTCCATAGGATTAAATGGAAGATTGATCAATTCATCGCTAATCACGCCAAGCCACCGAAAAACGTAAACATGAGAAACGTGAGGTAAATCGTGATTCAACGGTCCGCGTAATATCGACAAATCATCATTTACAGAGAATGCATACAACTTTAATGCGTGTCTTGATTTACAATGCTCCTTGTGGAAGGCCGAAAATGCCCAAGATCGGATCGGAACTAGCGAGGATGTTGAAAGAACGCCCTAATTGAAAGGGTTGCCGGGAAGAATTCGGGTCGTGCCGGAGTGCAGGCGCAGGGGGTGAGTGCAAGCGGCGCAGGGACCCGGGAGATAATTTATCGTCTCAATTATGTTACAATTAATTAAACCACGTTCACACTTGTTCGGGCTCTGTTATTGTTATGCTTAACGTTGCGTTAGACGCATCTAAGTGGAGGCAGGTCTAATTTGTGATCGCCGTCTCCAACGAGGATTGTTGAGATTCTTGGATTTCCATTGGGTGAGCCATCTTACTCGTATTTGATATTTGAAACGACTTCACCGAATCCAATGTTGCCGGACAGCTTGTTCATCTACAGGTCTCGATACACGATCAAATTCCGAACCAACTCCGATCAAAGTAGACCAGTTGATGACTGATGGTCACCATGCAACGGTCCTCTTTGATCAAAATTGGACGGGCTGTTAAATTTTGATAAGAATGGAGTGCCGCCGTTCATCATTTCTTGCCACACGAAACATTTCTGCCAGGTTTTTATTTGAAAATCAGGCGAAGTAACGGTTTTAAGACTGATGAATCCAGACACTTTAATGGTAATTGGTTCGGGAATTTGATCGTGTATTGATGCCTCATACCCAAGTAAAAGGTGAGTATGTATACACTCGTTCTAAGTTCACACGCCAGGACACATTGGTAATTGCATTAAACATGTGTTCGTGTCCCTTTGAAGTTAGCTAGAGATTTTAAATAGAGGTGACACTTCTAATGAAAGAACTTGGAAGTGTATGATGACAATGCACTGCGTCCGGTGAGTTATTTTTGTTCTTGTTTCCTTCAAGCTGTATCGTTGCAAAACTTAAATTATTGCGCAAATTTGTCTTGAATGCAGGAATTGCAGATAGATCCCACTACTTCACAAGATCCACCTCCCCCATGTTACTTAACATTTTTTGGCAAAATGTTTAGAAAATATTCTTGAAATTTAAAAGGAAAATCAAACAAAATTTTGCGCAGTAACGATATCTGTCATGTTACAGTCCGCAGTATGTCGCGGCAGTGTAGTTTCAATATTGAAATACCACTATTGCTGCTCCTGTCAGCCCAGTTTTGCCTAGTTCATAAATTGAAGGCAAACATGTGACATGCATTCTCGATAAACCAATTTTTATGCAGCACGTCACTATTTGTTTAAACGATTCCGCCTACATTTGAGTCATTCCACATTTATAAAAATCTCCAAATATTTTCATTAGTAGAAAACAAAATGAAACCTATTTGCATGGATGGTAGTCGAACATTTTCATAGTAAAGAAAGCGAACAAAATTAGCGATACATATTAAAATTTCCAAGGCCACGTTTCAAACTCTTTTCCCTCCTTCTTACATGAATAATTTTTTTGGCGATAGTTTAGATGAAACCAAGCAAGTTTGAGCATTATTTTCAAAATGATTGTCAGCCGAGATCGAGAACGATGTTTTATTGCTTCGCCTGCATTTTGTGAAGTCGGCAAAAGCGGATATATCGGCGCCGAAATACCTTCCAGCCAAAATATCACAAGCGCCATGCGACGGTTGAAAATTTCCGCCACTGATAAATTTCTTTGTAGAGAAATCATTCAACGAAGCTGTCCGAAAATTTCACCGACTTTTTTTTGTGCTGCCCATGAAATTCGATGAAATTTTCAAAGACAATCAAACAAAAATTTCTCCGTAAAAAAATAAAAAAGGCGACGGAAATTTTGACACTTAGACCGGAGGGTGACGATATATCATGAAAAATGAATTTTCACTGTCCAGTATAGGGTGGCATGAAACGTAAGAAAGAAATGAAGAATAGAAATTTCAGTGAAATATTTCGAAGCTGTGAAAGATTTCATATTTTCCATGGGCTAGAGTATGCAACCCGCACTCAAACATACTTCACTTTGCGAGACATGAAAAGGAACCAATATTTTTCAATATCTTTACACTGAGAAAAAAAGCTACGGGCTATATGGACATGCCGTCCGTTCAGGGCCCAGAGGCCGAAACTACCGGGTGCTGGAGTCGTAGCTTCCATTACTCCGGGTGCTACACCCGGAACTTTCGGCCTTTGAGCCCGGAACGCGGACGGTATGTCTATATAGCCCGAAAGTACGACTTCCACGGCCGGAGTAATTTTTTCAAAGTAGTAAATTCGTGAAATTTCATTAAATATTTAACGGGAAATTTATTTAATTTTTCATGAAATTTTGCCACCCTAGTCCAATAATGTAAAGTTTCATTTCGCATCTCTGAGCTCGCTCGAGTGACGAGTGTGCGAGAGTGTCGTGATGAGGCGGCTCAAAAATTAATTCGATTAAAGATCGACATGAGACGAGATCGACGTGTGACGAGAGCGATCGGAGCTCGCTCAAGCGGCCGAATTCGGAGCCGACAAACTGGGCGCGAGCACCAGGCGCGCTGCTCCTTACAGCAGCCCGTCCGCGCCGGACCCAACCGGCCCGGCTTAGTAGTTGAATCTATCTCCAAACATCCACGCATGTCCCCAACTCCGCTCCGCCGACGTTCTAACTTCTCGACTGAATCCCCAATTCCATAACCCCAAAATTAAAAATTTCACCCCCCACAATTTTTTTCGAATTTTCACCTGCACTTTCTTCGCTGGATTCAAGTTTTCGCAATCGGAGTTCACACGTCGACCGATTTTCCCTCGGCTACATTCGAATTTTTCTGTTAATTTGTTCGAGACGGAAGACTCGGGACCCCCCAAAATTTTTTTTCGAATTTTCACCTGCACTTTCTTCGCTGGATTCAAGTTTTCGCAATCGGAGTTCACACGGTGACCCGATTTTCCTTCGGCTACATTCGAATTTTCCGGTTGATTTGTTCGAGACGGAATACTCGGGAGCTGCTGTTTTTCAACGTTTGTATCGGTGTATGAAATTTTAATGTTCAGAAAAAACTGACATCTCGCTTTTCCGGATGTGGACATCTATATTGGATCTGTTCGGTTCGATTTTTCACCGGTAATTTTATCGGGTTTTCGGCCCGTGAATATTTTTTCTATTTTGATTTATTTTTCACGTGTTAATGCAAACCTGAGACCAACATCGTAGGCTCTCGCATATCGCGACGCGCGGTTATGCTTCGGGTTTCAGACCTTTGAAATTCGATATTTCATGATGGTTTTTCTTCTGAAAAGTTTACCAACCCTGACAGTGGTATCAGTGGACAGTTTGGTGAGAACGAGCTTGTGAAAAATCCAAGGATCGATATTTTAAAAATGGCCCGACAGTCTCGCCGGCCTTGTGGTGGTTTTTTCGAAATATCGGAACACGTCCTCTGCCTCTGGAAGTTAGTCGAACTTTCCACGCGGCCGCCGGGCGGCGATTCGTGAAATGTGAAATCTCCTGGTGCGGAATCCGATACAGTGCCGATCTTACTCGAGCAGTTCGAGATTCGATCTATCGATTTATCGAGTGTGCGGAAATGTGAATGCGCGCGGGAGAGGATAAGAAACACGGGTGCAATTTTTGAAAGTTCAAGTTTTTGGGTCCGATGCGGCGATGGATGTGTTTTGCGGGGTGCGGAAAAGTTGCCTGAAGGGATAGCATGATGTGGGGCGGGGGGCGGATAGAGTCATGGTAAAGGGGAGGTTGGTGGTTGTGCTTCTTCTTCTCACTCTCCTCGCCACCGATTGGCTAGTGCTCTCTGCGCCGATTAGTAGTTTCGGGGGTTTGTCGCACCTCACCGGAACAGCACGCAAGATTAGACTCTACGTCAAGAACAAATTTCTCCAGATCCTGCCCGACGCCACCGTGAACGGCACGACCGAGGAAACTCAATACAGTGAGTCAATAATAAAATCTTACTTGTTTTTATTTTCAAAATACTCGGAGCGATTATATGCAAGGGGTTTGTTCGTGAGTTACTTCAAGTTTCCTCCTATTTGACCCATGGAAATTGAAATCATCACTTTATAACGTGGATCTAAGACATTGGGGGGGGGGGGGCTGTGGGTGGCTGTGTGGGGAGTTGGGGGAGTTGGAGGAATTGGAACAGTTGTGCAGGTTGGGGGTTGGGGGTTGGAGGTTGGGGGGGTAGTAGCGGCACCTCACCAGGAACGATCTGAATAGTGCAGAAAGACACTCTGCCACAGGGAAATGGGGGGAACTCCTCTAACTTCAAAAGGGAGCCGAGGGAACCTCGTCTCGGAGCTTTATTGTGTCTCGCTGGGACAATTTTGAAATATCAGTCTCGGGCGCAATTTTGCGCGGTATCTATTCCCCGAAAAATTGTCTGAAATACAATTTCACTTTATACATTGCAACAGGAGATTTCCTTTATTTTCCGGAGGAGGCCAAGCAAATTTTGGGGAAGAGAGGGCCCCTCTCCCCAGTTCCACCTATGACCAATGGCTGTGGATGCGTGAAGCTACACTTCCAGGCTAAATTTCGTGTTAAGATAATTTTTGTTTTCTTTTTTGATCTTGCTTAATCCGATTAAATTCTTATAATTTTTCAGTCAGGGGTTGAGGATGAATTACCTCGTCGGGGAAAATTCCGCTTTTTTTTCTCTCTCTCTCTATTTTTTTTTTTTTTAATTGGTTGGAGGTCCATTTTGCTTTGCGATTTGCCATTTTAATTCAGCATTATTTCTAATTGATCCACGGTCAAAATTTGCATATCACCGGATGTAGATGAAACGATCATGGTGTCAAGAATTTTCTGAAAAATTTCATATGGTTATAAGCCTTCCGCTAAAGTACACAGCATGGAGTTCCAACCTCTTTTGACCGCGGGCCACCTTGCCAGCGTAGATCGTGGTCCACAAATGAAATTCGACGTCGTCATAAAGTGGGGAGGGCATACCTGATGTGAAAAACCACGAAAAAGAAAATCGAGCAATTTCTTTACTAGGCTCCGCGGCCCAACAGTCATCCGTTTAAGTGTCGTCGGTTTATATACGTAGAATTATTAGAGGTAAATAATAAGATTTATTCCGGATAAAGTTTGACTGTTATCCACTAAAATAACCGAAAAGTCTAATTTACAGGCTATTCAGCTGGCGTAATTTTCCTGAATTTATTTTCCCTCGTTATCGGCTAGAACAGCAAAAAATTGACCCTCGTCAAGGAATCATGGCTCATTTGAGATCATTATATTTACCACTTAAATCCACCCTTCGAAAGCCTCCTACCAACTCCCGGGAGGAATCCCGCGCTAAGGAAGAACGTTTCATTCCATTTCCATTTCACCGCGAAAAAAGTAATGTTTATTCTTCAAAACTTTCAGATATTTCAGGCAAAATTGTGTCTGAAATTCTCTGAAAAATTGGAGGGAAAAATGGACGTATTTCTGGCAAACAAAACTGACATTTCTGTGCATTATGACGTGAGCCCTGTTATGCATATATTCTCATGGGTCTCAGGGCTCATGTCTTAATGCACATAGTTCCGTTTGGCAGAAATACGTCCAAATATTTGTAAGATTCCCTGAAAATCCATATTTTATTAAGGGAAATTTGGCAAGTTCAAAGATTCATACAGGGCTTTCCCTCAGCACTGCGGTGTGCTTCCTGAAATTTTGCAAAGTGCATGTATAAAATCCCACTTTCTACCTATAGGAAAGGCTCAGAGTTTCCTCATACAATATGACTCTGGTTGTTAAAAATAAGCAAGGATATAAGGGAGGCTAGAGATCCTCACGAAATATATTTCAAAGGGGGTGGACTGGTTTTATTGGTCATGAGAGGGAAACCGGAAATCCAACGAATCAAAACGATTAACGACTTCGCCGTTGCACGATTCAAATTTTACTTTTAATCCTCTTAACGATTGTTCCATGGTGAAACCATCAAAAACTCTAACCTCGAGTCGAGCATTTAATGAGGTAGTTCCAAGGGTCGGTCCACCTGATTTTGCCAACCGCGTATACCTACCCCCTCTAATTTATGTGCTGAAGACAGAGTATTTTTGTTCAAGCTCCAAGTCTCCCCGTTAAGTTTCGAAAAACACTCTCCTGACGATATTTCCTGCAGCCAATGTAGATCAGCCAATTAAAAAGTCGTAAACCCGGAATGTTACCGACTCTTGTAATGTCACAAAGCGCGTCTTCTAGAGGGTGGATCTGTCTCCCTTTCATGTAGAGCGTCGTAAAATTATTTATTTAGTCCTGATATCCATGAACTTACCGCTCTCAATCCGTGGCGTGCTATGCGATGTATCGATTGCTCTGTCATTTAAACCTATGGGAAAGGATCGATAAACTGGGCGTTCGCTACGAACACCTTAATAATCGATTCTTCACCATAGCTTTAAATGGGGGAATCGATAATCGATTATTCTCGCCTCGCCGTTGCTCTCAATGAAGGCATTAATGCTATTCTTGAGCTCTCATAAAGGGCTCGTATTCTTTGAAGCATGCTATGAGCGATGGAAAGGTTTCGCGTTCCGTTTCGAATTGATTTTGAAGAGTTATTGTTTTAGAGTGTGTGAGTGTGAATTTGAATGCGTACCCGAGAATATAGGGATAACTTGAACGGAGACCGTCAACTAGAATATTGTTAAAATTTTCATTTTGATAATCCTTAAAACTGTTCCCGAAATACAATTGACGCAATATTGCTATCATCATACCCACACATCATTACATAATGAGAGTGTTTGATGTTACCTTGATGAATTTTACTGTTGTCCGTGTAAACAGAGTGTCTGAGGGTTAAAGGATCGGACTGTACGAGCGTGTTGTATGGGTCAAGAGAAGACTTATTTCTTCTTTAATGTTTGCTCTAGGAATTGCCTTCAGTCGCAGGTACTGTTGTCCCCCAATTTTTTGGGGCAATGCATAATTTTTTCTGAATTTAGCAACGGTTATGAACCAAAACTTTTAATATTTACTCATAATTTTTGGGCTAAGCTCATCAATGATGAAGTTTTTTTACCCTAGAGGATCCAGGGCCTCCTGGAAACCCCGCTCAACTTCGAGACTTTAATATTCTCTGAGGCCATTGATGGATTTATAAGCGCCAAAAATGCTGGAGATTTCTCATGATTGAATTCAATCCATTACCACTGCCAAAATTTAAAAAAAAAAACTATTTTTCCAATAATTTTTTTTTTGGGGGGGGGGGGCAGCGCCGACTGGCGGCTTTTTTTGAAAAAACATTGATAGGAGGAGGGGGTTTTATTTTTACCCATTGAATATTTTCCCGCAGTCTAATCATTTAATCCAGGGACACCCCGAATATACTCGTAAGTAACATGGGCCTCTTTCCGCCTCCCCCTGCTCCTCCCTATCTCTCTCCCTCTTTCCGCCTTCCTCTCTCCCTCTCTCTTCGCTGCAATGTGCTACGTGCAGAATCGTACATTGGTTCATGGATTCAAGTAGGAAGGAATGTATTTGATTTGGCTGGGCGCGTGAAATTCATACATGTTTCGGTCGGTCAATGACCTTGCAGCCTCACCCTCCCATCGCGCCGGTCTAATGCAATAACTCGATCAGAAGGCAAATTAGTGACCGTAGCTCATAAGCACTTTCGCGTTCTAGAAGGACGTGGATTCTTCCTTTTGAATACGTTTATTTCAATGCGTCAGAATCCTTTCCGTTTTCTTTTAACCACACCGCTCTCAGGTGTCCGCCGGGATCCTACTAAAATTAAGTCGTCGAAAATTCGGAAAATTTCGACCACTTAGTTCAACAGCCGCATCCATCAAATCGAAGAGACCATCAAACTCAACCGAGAGACGGGCAAGGAGGGACAAAGCTTGCACCAAACATGTTCATCTATTCTCATAATTAGACAAATAATGACCGCAGTGATAATTATTAATGGGCATCGGCCTTTGTTGATATTTATGACTTATGGCAGCGGAATGTGAGGAATTCGGTTCTGTGCGGTGGAGTCTCTTTTCCGATTCAGACTAGGCAGTCTTCGGGGAGAGGGAAACATTTCAGACGAGGCGAAATCGGTGGCGTTTTCATTCTGGTTACTTATCTTGATATTTTCTTCATTCCGAAAGAGACTGCGACTCGCAACAGTCGTCACAGCTGAGTTATTATGACTTAATATCTTGTGTTCATAACATCTAAACTATGATCTAAACGGCCCGTGAGTTTTCTTCAGGCGGCACTCGTGTTAATTATTAATATTTAATAAAATATAGAAGGAGTCGTGTTCCGAACGCTCCTAATACGGTGTGGGGGCCTGGGGGAAAAAAAAGAATAATATGACCAAGTGCGCGCTGAAAAAAAAATCTCGGTGTATTTACTAAGAAAAGGGTAAAATTACCAAGAATTCAAGGTTCTATTTGCTCCCAGTTTTTTCTTGGTAAAATTACCATTTATGGAATTGGTAGTTTTACCGAGAAATCTCGGTAAAATTATTGAACTTTCTTGGTAATTTTACTGGACCTTGCTAAAAACACCAATATTTCTTATCGACTGTGGTAGAATTACCGAGATAAAATGGCAAAGTTACCAGGGATTGATTACCCATAAAAGTGGTATTCTTACCTAAAAAAAACCAGTAAAAATACCGGTTTTTAGGTAAGCTTACCAGTCTGTCTTGGTAAAATTACCAATAAGTGGTAAAAAAGTGAGATGGTAAAGGTACCAACGGACCTTGGTAAAAGCGCCGAGAATGTTTTTTCAGTGCGAGCTTAGTAACATTAAGCACGGCTCCGCTTGCTGTCTTTTCCCAATGACAAATCTATTACGAATAGAAAAGCTAATGCCAATGGAAGGAACGTCTTTGCGGTATCGATTTCCTTCAATTTTCAGATCTCTCTTTCTCTCTCGCTCCTCCCCTCATTCTCTTCGCTCTTTCTCCTTCCTGTTCATTATTTTTATTGCATCGGCGCCGGACGAAGGCGAGACACGAGCCCTATGTCATTTTAATAGATCTCGCAGCCAGCACAGATCGTCACCGGCTCTTGATCGTTTTTAAAACGCACATGCTCTAAGCTGTCTCAATAGAGATGGTCACTTGCTGGAACAAGATTAAGAAAATTGCGAGCACTTTTCTTTAAATCCTTAACTATGAAACAAAAAGCTTGTCCGTTCCACTTTTGATGGTTCACAATAACTTTCCCTAAAGTAAAAATGACTATAATAGAGAATTTGCTCGACATTTTTTTATTGTTTCATGCAAGAGTGCACACTGCACAGTGAGATGAGTTTTCAGTATATTTTTCATAATTTTTTTCTGAGATGGGAAATTGTAGAAAAATAGATTAAAAGTGGGATAATTTGCCGCCTTGTGACGTTATCTGGCGGTATCTCTTATTTAAACACACTGAAAAAAAAAAATCCAGCCGTGGAAGCCGTACTTACGGGCTACAGGCTATCTAGACATACCGTCCGCGTTCCGGGCTCACAGGTCGAACGTTTCTGGCGTAGCATCCGGAGCGATCGAAGCTACGGCTCCAGCACCCGGTACTTTCAGCCTCTGAGCCCAGAACGGACGTTATGTCTATGTAGCCCATAATTTTTTTTTTTTTTCAAAACCTGAATTTTGCAGATTAGGTTCTCCGTCACAATTCCTCCAATAATTGTTCAATTTTGAATCTAAGGGTATCCTATTGCTCAAGTGTCTTAGTAGTTTCATCTTAAACATGAAATTCGCCAAATTTCAGACACCTGCGTATTCTCCATTATCAAAAAAAATCGACTGAGCTCTGAATTATTTTTATTGTTATAGTTAATAATTGAGTTAGCAGTGATATCATAAGGAAATAGCATGCGTTACTTACTCAAGCCTTAATTACTTACAAAAAGACTGACATATTTCTTATCTTCCCTTTTATTTTCAACGTACTCATGAATATTTTACTATCCGTCTCCCTTCCTTCCACATATTTCAATTTTCCTTTAATTATTTCTTCATTGTGAGACAGTCGAACGCAAGCACGAACACGAAGCACGAACGTAAATGCGTGACACGAACGTTACCTACATGCACTCAAATCAATGAATTACCCTCAGCACGCGCGCGCATTCCCTCGCTCCTTCAACTTCACGAGTATGCAATTTTAGCTACTTAGAAGTTGTAACTATTGTATCACACGCCTCACAGGGGAGTCCACTTTCCGTAAAGGTGAAGCTCAAAGCTCATGGCACGTACAGGAATGCTGCCATGCTAAGGAAGAACGCCGTATGAACATTCAAGAGTTGCTTTCCCCTTGATAAAAAATGTATATCTGGCGACATTCATGCATATTTTTCCTTAAAAGTTTCAGATATTTTAGGTTAAATTGCGTACAAAATTGTCTGAAAATTGTGGAAAATAATATTCTCAATTTTCCGAGTAAATTCGGTTTCTATCGGAGGAGAACGTATGAAGACTCATACGGCGTTCTTCCTTAGCACGGCAGAATGGACAGCAGGCAGCGGGGCTCGCGAGCAACGTGCCGCCACCAACGCTGCCGTGTTACGGAAGCAAGCCGTAAGGAAATTCTGTAAAGAACCATGGTTAACACATGCTTTCATGTCTCTCGAGGCTCATCCCAGACTCCGCACTTACGGCTCTTCTCCATAATGCGGCAGAGCGTTCCTCTACCTCCGCCAATGAGAATGGCCCATTCACAGTGGCAGGAGGACGTGAGGACGTGCGTCTGGGGCGCAACGTGGGACACACGAACCCGTTATTACGGTTGCGTTTCGCACCCGACCTCGCCGGACCCGGCCGGCCGCCCAGTATCTCCATTGCGTTACGTCATTTTATGCAAAAAGATCCATGCGTACGCTTCTGAGAGCACGTCAATCATTCTTCGCGGCTCAAGTGCGCGACCTTCGAGAACGTTCGCATGTGTCGTGCTCCTCGGCTTCGGTTGCTCGTGCTCGATAGGATCTGGATGACTCACGAGTCATCCGAAAAAAAGATGGAAAAAGTTGGTAGCATTTACTGTACTCTGGTTAAAAAACTGCCCAGCCAGACAGTATGGTAACTTCCACCAAAATTATTGTCACGCTAAGGAAAAATCTTATCACTTTCACGATAATTTTGATGAAAGTTACCGTACTCTCCAATTGGACCGCGTTAAACAGAAAGGAACCAAACCACATCAGCTGTTGCCAAATTTAACAATGGCATTTTATTTTTTACGAGCGAACGTTTGTGCGGATTCCTTTGAAAATTTTGAGGACTATATATGCTTTGTATCATGGAGAAAATTCACTGTATGCACTAAAATCCGCATAACCGCTTTCACGTAAAAAATTAAATTGCCCGGTTAAATTTGGCCATAGCTGATGTGGCTTGGTTCCTTTCTGTTTAACGCGGTCCAATTTTGCCGTTTATAAACCAGAATATGGTAAATGCTACCTAATTTTTGAGTTTTGACTGTGTTCTTCATTGAGCGCGATGGTGGTGAAATCCTAAAAGCAGGTACCTTGGTCACAACAATCGGACTTATTTCTGTCAAACGGAACTATGTGCATTAACACATGAGCCCTGCGACCCATAGGAATATGTATGCGTAACAGGGCTCACGTCATAATGCACATAGTTCCGTTTGGCAGAAATGCGTTCTAATGTGCTGCGGTCAAAAAGGAGCCATGTGCCTGTACATAGAGATTCGAACTTCCTGGACGAAGAAGTGAACTTGCAGCGCATCTTGGGTGGAGGTTAAAAATGTACAGTTAAGGGAAGAAAGAAGGAAAAAAACCTCTTCAGACCACTAATCACCTGCGCTACAAACGCACGACACTTCCAGATACATATCTTCACTTACTTTGCCTGCTTGATAGTTTGTATTATGACAAAAGGAGGAGTGGAAGAAGAGCAGTAGAGGCACTAGCGTTGCAATGAAGCCTCCGGAACTAGTAGATCAAATAGCTAGATACCTCCGCTGGATAGAGTCATTATAGGGAAATACTCCTCCCATTCAGCCAATTGACCCCTGGCGCCGCGTGGAAAACCGGCGATTTTCTTCTTGCTCGTATTCTCTTTGAGATAGGAAAGCCGATGTAATGCAAATACTGCCGTGCTAAGGAAAAACGTCGTATGAATCTTTAAGCGTTGCCATAATTCCTTTGATAAAACACAAATTTATGGAGGAAGTTGTACATATTTTCCTTCACATTTTTCTTACTATTTTGTCCGCAGCTCAATCTAAAATATCCGAAATATTTCAAGGAAAAATATGGATGAATTTCGTCAAAAACACATGTTTTATCAGGGGAAATTTGGCAACTCTCGAATGTTCATATGACGTTTGTCCTATAGCACGGCAGAATCCTGGTTCTTTGTATAAAATTGTTCCATGATAAAATAGATAAAGGAATAATATAACATGCCAGAGCTTTTTCCCAGAGAAACACATGAATTCACGAGTGCAACCAATAACATTCCCTGACATTATCGAGTGGGAATAATTTACTTTAATAATTTACAACCTCTCCTCTTCTCAGTCATTGCCATTCTCTTCTGCAAGTTTAGCATGTGCGTGCTCATCATTTCTTAGTGTGAGTTTATATTTAAAAAAATGAGGACATTTGAGAGGTCTGGAGGACACGATAAGTGCAGTTTTTGCTAAAGCAGCCTTATGGCGAAAAGATAGTTCAAATTCACTTTTTGATGTTTAAAAATCGGATTTCAATTATGAATTTTTCACAGAATATTAGTAAGACTATGTTTAATTAAACATTGATACATCAATTTTTCAAAAACTGCGCTTATCCCACTTGTCTTCCACGCCTCTCATTCTCATTTTCAAAGATGTATCTTGTCTAAGAGAGCAGCGATGTTTTTTTTTTTTTTAAAGGATCTTATGATGTTACAAAGAGAGTAACATATAAGTTTAATCCAAAAGTGTTCAGATGATGACAGCTTTGAATATCGCTGTACATACCTACTTGAAAATATAACGGAGGAAGTCCTGCTTCATCGCATCGAGGGAAACAAATCGATGTCGGGCGATTTTTGAATATGCACTAAATAGAATTTAACGCCTCCTGGAATGTATTTAAGGGACCTCAATTGAGCTCGCATTAATGCACGAAGTGACTGCACCTCGAAGGAAATGAATATTAATTTTTCAAGCTGCTTTCATGTCGCGTCGCATGTGTCGAACTGAGGCTGCCAACAAGAAAACCTGACTGCAGATCGTTACAGATAGGATCTGATCTTTGATTGACTAAATTTTTTTTTCCATTTTTCTTCCTGCTCCGACCAAGACAGCGCTTGCTCCAGCAACTCGTCATCTGTCATTGAATGAGGTCAGGCGCAACTTCGCTTTGCAGCTCATAACTTTCACCCCCCCCCCCCCCCAAGTGGTATGCTAATTGTCACATCTTCACGAAGTGGTACAACCGTTACTGTGACTCCGTAAAATGAGTAGACCAGGTGCATGGATCAATCATTTTGGAAAGGGGACGAATTTTGAGAGCAAGAGTCTAATCCTGAATTTTTTTTACAAAATATGAAAGAAAATAATCGATGATTTTTACAAACTTTAGGTAGGTCTACAGTCTACACTCAAAAAACAAGTATGGGAAGAGTGACTTACCGGCCGAGTTATGGATCATGGAGCCATAAATTATTGTTCGTGGGGCCATGCTTATAGGTTCACGACCAATAAAGTATGGCAGAAAGGCATACTGTAGATGATGAGTCACTTTGGTTAGAAATTATGGATCTCCGAGCCATTTTTTATGGGTCTCAGAGTCATACCTTTTTTTGAGTGTACCCTCATGCATGCGATAGTTTTTTTGTATATTTTGATTTTTTGTGGCGCCAAATGATCGTTGTAGGTAATCCCGTGCTAGGATCCTAGTAAGTTAAGAACTAGTATGGAACCGAACAGTGATATTACTTTGTGTCTCTCAAGAATGTAACAGTTTCTGCTAAATAAATATGTAATATATTTTTCACCTCCCAGGGTTTAATTCGATCTATTAGTTTGTAAGAAAAGCTCTGAAGTGTTTCTGAAACGACTTAATTTGTTTGACTTTCTAGAAGAGGCCCTCTAGACCCCCCCTTCGAGGCCAGAAAAATCCCCTGAACTCTATTTAGAGTCGGGGGGCCCAAAGAAATCTCCCCCGACGGGGTGTCCCCTAAGGCCCCAAACTCCCTTTGTCTTCCTTTCTGTCCCCCCCCCCTTTCCATAAAAAGTTCCTAGTTCTGCCCACGTAAGAGTAAGAGCTTTAAGAAATCCAACATGGCTCAGCCAATCAGAGGTGGATCCTCCAGTGGCCGTTCTCTCCCTATCCTAACTTAAAGTAACTATCAGGACATCGTGAAATCCCTTTTGAAAGAGTCAGGGCACTGCCAGCATACATATAGAAACAAGAAGATTCATCAGTAAAGGAGGAGAGGAGAAAACACTGGTTAATTCGGTGGTCGATGAGGTTAATGACGTCATAATAAAGGAATAATAGGAGTCAAGTGCGTCCCATTATCCGCGGCTTCCTCCGGTAGAGACCGCGCGAGCGTGCAGGATCTGTTTATTTTCTCACTTCTCCCATGCATTTATTTTAACGAGCGCACTACGAGGTGTGTTGTGCGTTCTCGTTCCCTTCTCACAACGAGATCCTCCTAATTGATTTCACTCACATTTATAGCAGACTTTTTAAGCTTTGGAATCGGGTTTTTTCGTTATTTTTTCAATAGCTATGTGGTTTGTGCCATAATCACAAAAATTGATCTCAGTTTAAAGAAATAAAGAAAATTCAGTGGGTGTCCTGCAGGGTGTTTCAAACCATCCTTATCAGGCTTTTTTCTCGGTTGTTTTAGATCGCAAAGAGTCAGGAAGGAGCAATTTTTGAATGGGTCACCGCCAACTATTGGGGGGGGGGGGGGGTACTTTTGGGCGTTGAATGGGTCAATTTGAACTCCGGGGAACCAATTGGGCGTACTCTTTAATTTGGATGCAATCAATTCGCGATTCGGGAGGGAGCCCCAACTTTTGAAATTAAGCCCCCTCCTGTTAATAATCTACCAGGGTGACGAGGGGAGCTTTGGGACAGTAAAATTCGGATTCTTCGGGGTCGATTACCTAGGGTACCATCTATTTCCGTAGAATTCACGTCTATTTTGCGACCTAAGAAAAATTTGTGGATGGGGCACTGTCCCCCTCTTTAGGGGGTCGTGTTTCGGTCAGGAACCCAAATGCGCATTATGCATCCGCCAATTATAGGAACACTGCCGCACTAAGAAAGAACGTCGTATCAGCCTACAGACGGTGCCAAATTTCCTTTGATAATATACGAATTTTCCGGGATGTGAATATCTTTTCTCAAATTTTTCAGAGAATTTTAATCGTAATCAGATCTAAATTATCAAAGGTTCTCAAGAGGGAATATTCATGATTTTCCCTAAAAAATGAAAATTTTATTGGGGAATATTAGACAACTTTCAAATGTTCATACGGCTTTTTTTCTTCGTAAGGCAGTGCAGGGAGCGTGCGGTTATTAAGGGAAATTAAAGGAGCCTTAGAAAAAAAGAAATTATTGATGAATGATGGTGCACCAATAAGTCACCATTCATATGCGAGGAGGAGGTCCAAAACCATCAGAAAATCATAATTCTCAACAAAGTAACCGGTATGTGGTACATTACGGTAATTTCAATGTTAGAGCAAGTGAAGATTTGCAGGTCATCCTAGTTCTACCGCATGCACTAATTTATACCTGAGTCGGAAGAAACTTTATTCTTCTTCTTCTCCAATAATGGTCCATTTCATGAACGAAGGGTATCCTCGTGTTTAGTCCACACAGTAGTTTTCACTTAAACACGAAATGTATTAAATTTCAGACACCTGCAAATTTTCTATTGAATTTAAATTTAAATTTTTGCCAAATTAACCTGGGCAATTTAATTTTTTACAAGAGAATGCATCAGCACGGATCCATTTGAACATTTTAAGGACGCAGAAAATTTACTGAAATTTGCACGAAAAATTCGCACAACCGTTTCCATGTAAAACATCAAATTGCCAAATTGAATTTAGATGGCTTGGTTTCTTTCTGCTTAGCGCAGTCCAATCACTGCATCTCCTCACGAGAAAGAAGGCCGCGGGGAGAAACATGGCCTGGGGTTAAAGCATAGAAATAACTTTCCCTCGTAAACTCTTTGCCTATAGTATCATTTAAAGATATAAACTTGAGTACATTCTTGGATCGAGATCTTACTTATAAAAAGATCACCAACTAGAGGCGAAGGATAGGTTCTCATTGCTTATTAAAGAGAGTTTCAGTTTCTGATTTAGCGGCAAAATGAATCTGTGCATCACGTGGATCTAATGAACTCAATTGGTTAACTTTTTGATACAATCCTCGCGAAACAGTTGCATAAAGAAATGCACAATATTGCACATGTCAGGTGTTTCAGCCAAAGCAAAATGCAATATTTCACGGTAAGTACATATATATATGAAAATAGAGGCCAAAAAATCAATCATAATTTCAATATAGACTGAAATCGATCCGACTTACTAATTCGCACTTGTTTTCCAGCGTATTTCATACAACCCCATCCCCCTCATCTCCACCGTTGTCATTCATGTCGTTCAATTTAAATGAAAGCACGGGAAGAATCACGGAGTGCCGTAGCAATCTGGCGACATCGGACGTAAATATCCTATAGATTTCCCGAGCCCTCCATCGTTGGCAGGATCAAGCATGCTTAATTGAATCGCTTGTAAGAGCTCTCAAAATCCATTAGGCTAACCCTTCGGCATTTTCGAGAGCATTTATAACTTCCTCTTCACCCTAATATGCCCTCAGCTATTGGTTTTACGACCCGACATGTTTATCATATTTTATTATTATAATTTTTTCCGCATAATTGGCCATTAGAGACAAATCACCCATTTATTCGCCGCAAGAGAAAGAGCGCTCCTTGCTCGATCGATCTTTTGCATGTCGAAGAACAACGTTTCTTCCGACTCAGGTATAAATTAGTGCATGCGGTAGAACTAGGATGACCTGCAAATCTTCACTTGCTCTAACATTGAAATTACCGTAATGCACCACATACCGGTTACTTTGTTGAGAATTATGATTTTCTGATGGTTTTGGACCTCCTCCTCGCATATGAATGGTGACTTATTGGTGCACCATCATTCATCAATAATTTCTTTTTTTCTAAGGCTCCTTTAATTTCCCTTAATAACCGCACGCTCCCTGCACTGCCTTACGAAGAAAAAAAGCCGTATGAACATTTGAAAGTTGTCTAATATTCCCCAATAAAATTTTCATTTTTTAGGGAAAATCATGAATATTCCCTCTTGAGAACCTTTGATAATTTAGATCTGATTACGATTAAAATTCTCTGAAAAATTTGAGAAAAGATAATCACATCCCGGAAAATTCGTATATTATCAAAGGAAATTTGGCACCGTCTGTAGGCTGATACGACGTTCTTTCTTAGTGCGGCAGTGTTCCTATAATTGGCGGATGCATAATGCGCATTTGGGTTCCTGACCGAAACACGACCCCCTAAAGAGGGGGACAGTGCCCCATCCACAAATTTTTCTTAGGTCGCAAAATAGACGTGAATTCTACGGAAATAGATGGTACCCTAGGTAATCGACCCTAGGTAAGATATGACAAAATGATTAATCTGCTAAAATACATGCGTTCAATTGGGAAATGCCGCCAGATATCGTCACTAGGCGGCAGGGCCGGATTAACGGGGTAGCCACATGGGCTGCGGCCCATGGCGGCAAATTTAAGGGGCGGCAAAAATTTGCAATTTTTTAAAGTGTAGGTATAAAAAAATCGGATTTATAAAAACAAAATTACAAACGAGAAACGGCGACAAAATCTCTCATTTCCTGAGAGTATAGTAATTTCTAATTTTGTCGTCTCTTAGTGATACAAGAGACAGCACCTTCAATAAGTCGAGTTAAGAGAGAGACCAAACACGCAATTTGGCCTGGAACGGCGCGACTTAGAGAGAAATGATAACGAGGACTTGAGATGAAAAGGAGGAGCCCTCGGCGCGGCGTTCGGCATGTAACACATATTAGCGCCTACAAGACTGCACGAATACTTAACGCATTGCGCAAAATTCAGTGCGGTTAGCGTGAAACGCATAGCGCCTACAAGACTGCGTGAATACTTCACGCGTTGCGTCCAACACAGTGCGTTCAGCAGCGGTCGGCGTCAAACGCATAGTGCCTACAAGACTGTCGGAATACTTCACACATTGCGTCCAACACGGTGCGGTCTGCGCGGCGCGGCGCGCCGGAAGTTAAAATCATTGATCCACATCTATGTTTGTACTTTCATAATTTTTTCGTTTATTTCTTATGAAGGGAAGACTTTGTCCACACAGAGATAGGTTTACGGAACTTAACTTTCGCGCAAAGTTCCGTGAACTTTTGCTTGTAGTGTTGACAGGGCTTTCCCAAAAAATGTGTTCAACACGAGTAAACGCGTCTTATGCACCCCTCCCCCGCTGACTCGTTCATTTGATGGTTTTTATCGAGTTTCAAAACGAATGAGAAGGGGGCGGCAAAATGCAGGCGGCCCATGGGCGGCAAGTAGATGAATCCGGCCTGGCAAGGCGGTGAATTTTCTCACTTATAAATCTATTTTTATACAATTACCTGTCTCAGAAAAAAATTATAAAAAATACTGTGCAATCAGCTCTTTAAACACTTTCAGACGAAGCAATAAAAAATTTGCATGCGAATTCTCCATTGCGGTTTGGTTCCTCTCTACTGAACGAGGTCCAATTAATCCCTGCAAATGCGCCTCATGCGGTCATATTTATTTATTCGGTCGAACATTATCAATTATCATACAACGACTTTCGGCTGAAAAGCGAGCGCACGAATCGTAACGTAATAAAGACGTTTCGGATACATTTTATTATCTCCTTATCTGTATCCGAACGGTCGCCCGATGAAAAAAATCACTGCTCGAAATTGAAAATGTGTTGCAATTAATCCGGATGAGATTAGGGCGACTCGGAAGTCAAACAAATTAAGTAAGTTTAATGAGGCAAAGTGCGAGGCAATCAAGATCTGATGAGACGCTCTCCGTCGCTCAGTGGGCTTCTGAATGAATTTGCCCGAAAATTGGGGCTTCTGCCAAGTCTACAATTTTTAGAATGGGATAAATGATGAAGCAGGTGCTACTTAAATCAACACATAAGTTGATTCCGAATCCAAATTTCCCGTAGCAAGAGGTCGACGGAAATTTTAAAATTTATTCAAGCGTGTAATTAAAATACAGAAAAGTTGATGTATGTAGAATATAATCAATTAGACTCCTCAGTGGTTAAAATGCGCTCAGTTTACCAGGCACGATAGCGGAGTGGTTTTCATATAAAAAACTGATTCGCCTCGCCTGTGCATTCCTAACGTTGAAATATGTTATATTTAGATGATATTAATGAATTCATACAACGTTTTTTTCCCCACACAAAAGAAGGAGGAAAAGAGGAAATAGAAAAAGAAAAAAGAAGAAGAAAATAGGGAGGCAAAGAAAGAATAGAAGAACCGGTTGAATTTGTAACTGGAGTTACGATCGGGGACGGAGACTTTCATGAAACTTCTTGGAATGAAATTTCATGAAATTTTCATGAAACTTCTAGAATGGACTTAGGGTGCTGTAAAACGAATATAAACACTAAAATCTTAATTTTGAAGTCTTGAAAAAAAGATCATTCGTCGAATTTCGAGGTTTCTTATCCAATTCTCGGATACTTTTTGCGGGTTGCAGCCCCTGAGAAATCGTTGAAATCTCATGGAAAATAAAAGCAAAATAAAATTTTGTGTTAAAAGTCTCGCATCTCCAGTCACGATAAATTTGGCATTCGATTACGTGGGCGTCTGGGATTATATTACCACACGAAAATTGTCAATGTTTCGCTGAAGAATTCATGCTTTTTTCACTCATTTCTGATCCTTTTTTGCGACTGTCTTTTTTTTGCCTATGCACGTATTTAATTTTAAGAGTATAAGTATCTGTGGAGTGGAAGTCTACATTGAGTTGAAGTTTGATGCAAGTCAAAGTGATAATGAAAAATACTCAGCTCAGAGTCTGGCAACCCTGTATCGTATCATTTGTTTGACTTTACTCCACATGGACCCCCAAGGAAATGGTTGGTCGAAGCAGCACTCTTCCTGAATCGTAAGTCGTCGCTGCAGTTTAAATTTTATACGCCTTTATTGAGCTTTGCTTAGTGAGCCATGACACCAGTGTCAATGTGATTTTATAAAAGAAATAGAGAAAAAATATCAAACGAATAAACTAACGAGCCCCCAAATTGTTCGTGATATTAGACCGCTAACGATACGTATCATGAATGAATGTGGCCACACAGCTGCACGCAAGCAACTATTACCGCTCCCAAGCCACTAACATTGCCTCTTAAATTATTGAAGGCGAACTGGCCAGCAGGGCCGGATTTAACTACTTGCCGCCCATGAGCCGCCTATATTTTGCCGCCCCGTATCATTCGTTTTGAAACATTGATACAAATCATCAAGTGAACGTACCGGAAGAGGAGCGGTGCATAAGACGCGTTTACTCGTGTTGGGCACATTTTTTGTGAGAGCCTTGTCAACACTAGCAAAAGTTCACGGCACTTTGCGCGAAAATTAAGCTCCGTAATCCTATCTCTGTATGGACGAGGCCTTCCATTTATATGAAATGAACGAAAAAATTATGAAAGAATAAACATGAATATGGTTTAATGATTTTAATTTCCGCCACCGCGCCAACCGCACTGTGTTTGGCACAATGCGTGGCGTATCCCTACATTCTCGTAGGCGCTATGCGTTTCACGCCGCCCGCTGCTGATCGCACTACGTTTGACGCAATGCGTGAAGTATTCATGGAGTCTTGTAGGCGCTACTATGTGTTTCATGCTGACCGGCGTGCCGAGGGCTCCTCCTTTCCATCTCATGTACGCGTCATCATTGCTCTCTGCGCCGCGCCGCCCCAGGCCAAATTGCGTGTTTGGTTTCTCCCTCAACTAGACTAATGAAAGGCGCTGTCTCTTGTATTACGAACAAATTAGAAATTACACTTTAACTATCAGGAAATGAGATTTTTTCGCCTTTTCTCGTTTTTAATTTTGTTTCTTGATACCTACATTTGAAAAAATACAGTATTTGCCGCTCCCTTTTGCCGCCATGGGCCGCGGCCCATGTGGGCACCCCCTAAATCGGGCCCTGCTGGCCTGATTGAGCGCGAAATATTGTATTGTTCCTTAATACTTCCTGTTGACTCTGGCCGGTTCTCCTTCAATAACTTGAGAGGCAATGTGAGTGGCTTGGGAGCGGTAGTAGTTGCTTGAAGCTTTTTGGCCACGTTCAACGTTCATCCATGGAAGGCACGGCGTTAGCGGTCTGCTAATACAAAGTATAGTGGTCCGCACTCATTTTGATTAAGTTGTCTTCAATAAAGCGTTAAAGCAGTTTCAAAGTCGGTGCGGAGTCTCTATAACATACTTAGTCTCTGAATCAATTTCACGATGAAAAAGCAACCTAGAAGTACTGAAAAGATTTTTCAAACAAGAAACCATATCGATGACTGAGTGTGAAACCACGTATCTCCGTTTGCGACATTGCAGACTTCCCGCCAAACTTTATTATTAACTCTTAAACGGAGAAAATCCGGTGTTGCCAAATTCTGGATCCGTCTCTAGACTCAAACTGCATACACGATGCCACAATTTTCGAAAATTTTCTAAGAGAAGCCCTTCGGACCCCCCCCCCTCCCCAGTTCTAGGCGTCACGATCCGTTTACGTGCCCTAGCGACTCGCTCCACCGTACGACGTGGCGACGCACAGTGGATCGAATCAATCAGAGAGGTCGGACATGAAATTTTTTACTACAACTGCGCATTTTGATGTTTATTTCGTCACATTTAAACTTCAAAAGGGTGCATCTAGAAGCAAATTTCACGAGGAAACCATAGGAGCCAATTTTAGTTTCTCAAAGTTGTGTATAAACGGAGTTATAGGCGTTTAAAGTTTCTAAATTCTATCCGACCTCTCCTATTGACTCGATCCACTCTGCCGTGCTGAGGAAGATGCCGTATAAACCTTCTTGCGTTGCCAAATTTCTTACGGTAAAATACGAATTTTCGGGGAAACTTATGAATATTTTTCCTAGAAATTTTCAGGACTTGTCGGTGAAATTGCGAGCAAAATTATCTGAAAAATTGGAAGAAAAATATTCACAAGTTGACCAAGAAATTCATGTTTTATCAAGGGAAATTTGGCAACGCCTGAAGGTTCATACGGCGTTTTCCCATAGCACGGGGCGGCGGCGGCGCACAGTGGATCGAGTCACCAGGAGAGGTCAGACATTAAATTTTTGACAAAAACTGGGAATTTTGATGTTTTTTTCGTCACATTTTACATTTCAAGGTGTGCTTTGGAAAGAAAATTTTACTAGGAAACCGATGAAACCACATTTAGAATTTCAAAGTTTCATTTAAACGGAGTTAAAAGCGTTTAAAGTTTCCAAATTTTGTCCGACCTATCCTATTGCCTCGATCCACTGTGCGGCGGTGGAGATGCATCCCGAGCGCCCGAATGGCAATCCGCGTGCTATCCGTCTAAATAAAGCGATTCCTGTGCAGGCTGAGTTGAATAGTTTATCTATATCTGGCGCGGTTTTTGTCCCACTATTTTGTGGGCCGCGTAGGGCGCGGGTCGCGTCGCGCCGCGCCGTCCCGCGCTGGCCGCAAGGGCATCGCGCCGCGCCGCTACAACAAGAGGTAGACGTCCAAAATTGACAGCTGCTATGTCTCCCCCTGGTCGTTGCTCTCCCCGTCTCGGTTGTCGCCTCCTTGAGAATTCCGCCGTAACTTCCATCTTTAGTCAAATCGACTAGAAACGCATTTTTACTCTAAATACTTGAGTCACAGCTCGTGGATTCCACTGGTGCTTCTGAGAGATCTTTCGAATTTTGCCCAATTTCCCTCGCGCGTGGTGTCACACACCGCACTGAAAAAAAAAATCTCGGTGTATTTACTAAGAAAAGGGTAAAATTACCAAGAATTCAGGGTTCTATTTGATTCCAGTTTTTTCTTCGTAAAATTACCATTTATGAAATTGGTAATTTCACCGAGAAATCTCGGTAAAATTATTGAACTTTCTCGGTAATTTTACTGGACCTTTGTAAAAACGCCAATATTTTTTTATCGACTGTGGTAGAATTACCGAGATGAAATGGCAACGTTACCGGGAATTGATCACCAATAAAAGTGGTATTCTTACCTGAAAAAAACAGTAAAAATACCGGTTTTTAGGTAAGTTTACCAGTCTGTCTTGGTAAAATTACCAATAATTGGTAAAAAAAAGTGAGATGGTAAAGGTACCAACGGACCTTGGTAAAAACGCCGATAATTTTTTTTCAGTGCGATCCCGTAAGATCAGTAAGGATTCCTGCTTAATATCGATGGTCAAAGTGCGAGACTAAGTATCTCCACTGCGATGTTTATCAAAACTTCCGCCCCTATTTTTTTTTTTTCGAAGAGAAACAAGTCCACTTAATTTCTCGAAATTAATATAGAATATTCTGTCAATAGAAAATAAAACTCAAGGAAGTTTTCGAGAAATCAAGTTGACTAATTTTTTATAGAGAAAATATAGAGTATGATGATAGGGGGTCTGCATGCAGCATTGCAAAAGGAGGTACGAATGGTTTCAAACTTTGGCCATCGATGCAACAGAAATTTCTCGTTGTAACTTCTAGAAATCTCCTCCTTTCAAATATTATTCCAATCATTTTGTCGTTTTATTTCAGAGGGAACTATTTTGCACGCAAAACCTATGCACATATTCCCTCTAGTAAAAATACGTCCATTTTAACGGTCAAATGTTCCATATCATCCCAACCATTCGGTTTGTCCAATACTTACCTCTAGATTTGTGTAAATGAGCTTCGGCTGCAAGGGAACTGTCCAACGAGGTTCGGTCTTTGATTAGGTTCAGTTACACGATCAAATTGAGCCATCAAATTGGGCCTCTCATTGGTCGCATTCTCACCTCAGGTCTTTTTCTACCAATCAGAGCTTCAGTTTGATGGCTCAATTTGATCGTGTAACTGGACCTTATGAACCGAACGTTCGGTTATTTGATTCGAAAGTTTGGTTTGTTGAATGAATTCTTACGGGTAATAAGGAACGCCTACCGTTTGGTTCATATGACCATAAACTTCTTTTTCAGCGTTCTCGTTTCTCAGTTCGATTCTTTTTGAATGTTTCTGAATGGAGAATTTACACGTAAATTTTATATTGCTTCATCTGAGGGTGCGTAAAGAGCTGATTCCGCGGTATTTTTTTATCCTTTTTTTCTGAGATGGGAAATAGAATGAAAATAGACTTAAAAAATGAGAAAATGCACCGCCTGATGACGTCATCTGGTGGCATATTCCTCATTTCACCACATGTATTTCAGTAGATTAGATCATTTTGTCATTATATCCTCTAATATGATTATTCGATTTACTACCCAAGGGTATCCTCGTGTTCAGCTCACTCAGTAGCTACCGCTTAAACACAAAATTCATCAAATTTCAGACTCTCCATTGGCTTCATGTAATGAGAAAACTATTGAAAATCTGATAAAAACCAATACTGATCAAAGGTAAAACAGAAGGGTCTACAAGTGAATGTGTTGCCCATACTGCTAGGGCGTAAAACTGGCACCGCATACATGCATTATTATATGTATTACACCCATCGGTCGATTTGCCCTGCGAATGTAAATGGAAGTCACCGCGACGTTTATTGCACGGTCTGTTTGATTCTATGCATGTTTTCCTTCTTGTCCACCGGTCGCTGCACAGTGGGATTCTCGCTGCACACTGGAAAAAAAAACACATTGGATCTTGAGTCCAGACTC
Source organism: Bemisia tabaci (assembly GCF_918797505.1). NCBI lineage: Eukaryota > Metazoa > Arthropoda > Insecta > Hemiptera > Aleyrodidae > Bemisia > Bemisia tabaci. The sequence continues at coordinate 44,086,378 of NC_092794.1, forward strand.
TTGAAAACATTGACAAGAAAAAATACTCTTGATTCAATCGGATTTTTGCTTGAATCAAAACAAAATCCGCTTAAATTAAGAGGCTTGGTTCTTGATTTAAGCGAGATTCTGATTGAATCAAGAGGACTTTTTCTTGTCGATGTTTTTAAGAGTCTGGACTCTAGATCCAATGTGTTTTTTTTTCAGTGTATTCTTAAGAATTTGAAGTGTTTGAATAAATTATTCGCAATCTCGGAATGAAGTTACGTTCTTTCGTCTGGGAAAAGTCGATTTGTAGAACTGATTTTTTAAAACATAAATGGGGCTTTTTAGTTAGGAGCATTTTCAGTCCAAGAACCACCGTGCGTCGTGTTACTTGGTTAGTAATATTGTCGGGCATTGGTCTACCAAGCAGAGTTAAATTTAACCGAAATCACAGAACTAAAGTTCAAATACTGGAGCGGGAAGTGAAGGAACCGCGCACAGTGCGGGAACTCCGCGGCTGCGAGAGCTTTCCTCGTACACGATCGCGCCAAGCGACCCTTGCTCCCGTGTTTGAAGAGTGCAATGCAGAACTCACATTTCGAACTAATGGAGGAACGTCTTAACTTGTGCAGTCACCAGGACCGGATTTACTTGCTTGCCGCCCGTGAGCCGCCTGTATTTTGCCGCCCCCTTCTCAATCGTTTTGAAACATCAATAAAAACCATCTAGTGAACACGTGCCGGAGGGGAAGGGGTGCATAAGACGCGTTTACTCGTGTTGGACACATTTTTTGCGAAAAACCTGTCAACACTATTAGTAAAAATTCACGCAACTTGGCTCGAAAGTTAAGTTCCGTAAACCTATCTCTGTGAGGACAAGGCCTTCCATTTACATGAAATGAACGAAAATATTATGAGAGAACAAACTTAAATGTGCTTTAATAATTTTAACTTCCGCCGCCGCGCCGCGCTGACCGTTTGTAAGTTTGACGTAATGCGTGAAGTATTCATGCAGTCTTGTAGGCGCTATGCGCTTCACGCCGCCCGCTGCTGACCGCAGCGACTGCACTGTCCTTGAAGCAATGCGTGAAGTAATCGTGCAGTCTTGTAGGCGCTAATATGTGTTACATGCCGACCGCCGCGCCGCACTGACGGTTTCTCCTGTTCATCTTAAGTTCTCGTCATCATTGCTCTCTGCGCCGCACCGCTCCAGGCCAAATTCTGTGTTTGGTTTCTCTCTTCGTCTTAATTCGACTAATTAAAGGTGCTGTCTATTCCAGCACAGGAAGACGACAAAATTAGAGATATACTCCCGGCAAATGAGAGATTTTGCCACTTTTTCTCGTTAGTAATTTTTTCTCGGAATCCGATCTTTCTTTAAAACTACATTGAAAAAAATCGCAAAATCTGCCGCCATGGGCCGCGGCCCAGCTGCAGCATTTGCGTCGTGGAAAGGTTTTCAAAGTACATCTTTCAGGAAGAAACAAGAGAAAGCGGTTCTAGCACCCAGCAGCGTAGTCAGAGATTTTTCATAGAGAATGAGTCAACGGTTAACATTTCTCATGAGAGAGGGGCATCCATAGGTAGAGTATTCCTGAAAATCACGAAAAAGGAGTTCTTGTATTTTTTTTTTTTTTTTTTTTTTTTTTTTTTGTAAAATTTTTCATATTTCATGAAAATGATAGACTAACTCTAGGGTCCCTCGTGGGTTGCAATGGTCGCAATGCCGTTAGTTAGTCTATGCTTTACCTTATTTATCCATTGCAACCACCCACTTCCACCAGTAGGTGCGCCCGCTTTCCTCTTTATTTTCTTTGTCTATCGATTTCAATAATCAATCTGCCAGCTGAACTTCTCGAGAGTATCGCTCCGAGTATCTCATTTAAGATGGATGAAAGACCCAACATTGGTTACTTTGTGACTGCAACAACTGACCTATCCCGCGCAGTTCTCTATAAAAGCACCCGGCGCCCGACTGCCATGCATTCGGGGTGTCGCGCCAAAAGAGCTTTTAAAATAAGAGGCGTTGCGCCAAAGTGGCGCCTAAAATGTCGGCATAGTTCTTCAATTCCATCGCGACCTTGCTTCTTGCAAAACGTCCTGTCTCATCAAAATCTCAAAAACGGCATATCTCAATTTCTAAGTGAGCCCTGAGCTCCGTAAAACTCTTTGCCTTTCGAGGCTCATCTGGGAATAGAAATTCGTCTTTAAGTTAGAGGAGCACAGGCTGCGTGACGGGTAGGAGGAGTCGAACGAGATCCTGACGACATGAACGTTTAGCACCGTTATGAGTGACGTGAAACAGCCGCTGTCTTCTTTGTCTATCGCTTTGTCTAGCGATTTTAATAATTAGCCCACTGCGGGCCGATTGTTGAAATTTATAGACAAAGCTACAGACAAAGAGGACGTAATGAGTATAGAGCGATCCTATTGGTTAATTTGGGTGGTTCTTACAGATTAAGGGGGTAAATGATGGACTAACCCAAGGGTATCTCGTGAATTGCCGTTAGTTAGTCTATTACCTACCTCATTTGTCTATTTCAACCACCCACTTCCACCAATAGGATCCCTCCATATCCCTTTTGTCTTCTTCGTCTATCGCTTTGTCTACCAATTTCAACAATCAGCCCGCTGGTATTGTCCCCTCTCCTGGTCCTGATGGATGGTTCTTATCGACTGAGGGAGAAAATGAACTAACTAAAGGACGTGTCTTCTGGGTTGCCGTTAATTAGTCTAGTACTTACCTCCTTTGTCTATTTCAACCACCCGCTTTCACCAATAGGATCCCTCCATATCCCTATTGTCTTCTTTGTCTATAGCTTTGTCTATCAATTTCAATGATCGGGTCGCTGGCCGGCTGGTCTCAAGCCAAGCGGAGACACACGGAAGTGGCAATAGTTAGCTTACGAGAAGGATAGGCAAATTCGGCAACGCGCCGGAAGAGCGCGTAAGCGCGTGCGTAAATCCATTAGCGATATGCGGCTTACTAATAGAATAATAAATAGTGGCGCTGTCGCCGCGGCTCGTCGCGGCGTCCTCCGGTATTGCACCGTCACGGACTCATGTTGCAATGGAACATACAAATCACCGTTCCTCGTTGTAGGCCGTATGCCGTATCGTATTTCGGAAGTCATTCATGTGCACACAACTTGTTCGCGTTCATTCATAAATCCCCGCTGCCGTCGTCGCCGCCGCCGCGTCAACGCCCGGCCGGACTCCAGGCTCCTCCCCCCGCGCTAGCGTGCCACTCACCGCCGTCATTTCGCTCATCATGTCATGCCGCGCGTTTAATGACTCCCGGCTTTTTCCCGCCTATTCTCTCGTCTTATACAAGAGAATAGTATATACATATATAGAAATTAAGTTCTCAGAAAATGGGTATACTGGCTATTGAGAAAAAAAGGAGGTGTTTGCATCTTGAGGATTATTTACCCCAGCCACGTAGCCAGGATTTTGTTTCGAGGGGGGCTTGGTTGAATGAGCGAGGTTCTCCTCTCCCCCCCCCCCTCCGGGACTAAGACGACTTACTCGAATAAATTAGTTTAATAACCCAAATTTTACGGTATCCAAACTTGAGTTGTGGTACTGTTGAAAATGTCTATGGGGTGGTATCACGACTTGAGGGGTTAACCCCTTACTTTTTTTTCCAAGTCTTCATCTTCTTTAGCTTCTTTTTTCTCCATCTCTCTTTCTCTCTCCTCTTCCTCCTGTTTTTCTTCATCTTCTTCTTCTTCTTCTGCCTATTTTTCTTAATCTCCTTCCACATTTTCCTTTTTTTCCTCTTCCTTTTTACTTTACTCATTAATAAAGGGAGGTCGCAAAACTTTGTTGTTTGCGTGGGTGACAGTTTAACCTCGCGACAACATCGTCTTTGTGATTTGTACAATTGCCAATAAAAATCCAAAAGATTCGCAAAAATTATGCAGATGATTAGATTTTGAAGAATTTTATCATCAACTCTATGTAGAAAGGATATTTTTCATGTCTTAATGTGTAAGAAATTATGTGCTATGTTCCATGTGCTTGCGAGGTTACATTTTGGACAACCAACAAACAAACCATAAAGCTAAAAATTGGCAGAAAATGGTACCATTTTACATCAGACAGCAGTAACAGCTCTCTAGCTGAATAATTAGAACCTGCTGATGTTTCGTCTGAAACGACGCCAATTTTTGTACAATTACTGTTTTGTCATAAATCACGTCTATTACAGTTGGCGACAAATTCTGCTGTTTCAGCCGGGATATCGGTCGGTTTGTCTAAAGTTGACCACAGTATATTTTTGAAGGAAACTAGATTTTGATCCTAAGCGTTACTACTCTCTTCTTTCACACGACAGTCTGGGTTTAGGAATCACCGAAACGAACTGAGCCCTCTTTAATAAGATCAAGAAAGTACTAATTTTTCCCCTTATTTGTTGGTTCTGAACGGACAGCATCCGTCATAAATATCAATCTCGGCATGAAATATCAGAGTAAAATGACTAGCCTTACAATATTTCGCGCTAATTCTGGCTAGTCCGCCTTCAAGATTTCAAGAGGCAATTTGAGTGGCTCAGAAGAGGTTATAATTGCCTGCAGCTGGGTGTTACGTTCATCAATGATAAGCTTGCTGGCTTTGCACTACTATCACAGAACACAGTGTTCCTAGCTTATTTTGATTAAATTGTCTTCAGTAATTTGTCAGGTCGGTCTTAAATGGTTGCTCGTTGCAGAACGCAGGCCAAAATACTTTTGTATACTAATAATTTCCATCATTCAACTCAACTCCTCGTATATTCATCCTGTTTCATGTGCGTGCCAAAAAAATTTCCTAGAAAAAGTCCTTTGAGCTGACGACTGCAATGCTCGCATTCCTATCCTTTCGTTCATAGAATGCGACGCACGAGTGACTAGTGCATCAGATTATCTACTAAGCGATTCGAGTTCGATTCTGGCCGCCCATGGTTAGTTTTTACGAGCTTCAAATTTTTCAACCAAAGTATTTGGTTAGTTCCGCGAGAGACCGACTTAGTCCGCCATTTTCTCCCTTATTCTATAAGAACCACCCATATCAACCTATAGGAATGCTCCAGACTCTCTATGTCTTCTTTGTCTATCGCTTTGTCTATTAATTTCAACAATCAGCCCACTGGACTCCTGAAAGTAACTTTTACGCTGTAGAGAAGAGCAGTGCGGGGTTTCTGAAATATACTGTCTTCGCGTAGTTCATCTCTTAGTGCGGATGTAAATGGTGCGGAAGAGAATCAAGTCGAAGGGCAGCATTTCAATGGCAGTAAGGTTCACTGCTCGACGAGACTTGACCGTTGAACGGGAATCAGCGAAGATTATTCATCTGATGTCACGTCCTTTAGCTTTAAAAATAGAGCGGCAATACTCCCGTGCTAAGGAAAAACCCCGTATGAGCCTTCAGGCGTTGTCAGATTTCCTTCACTAAAAATCGAATTTACTGGTAAAATTTTGAATATTTTTCCCCAAAATGTTCAGGCAATATTGTACGCTATTTAATCTAAAATATCTGAGAATTTTAAGGAAAAATATGCATACATTTCGGCAAAAATACATAATTTATTAAAGGAAATTTGGCAACTCTTGAATGTTCATACGGCGTTCTTCCTTGGCACGGCAGAATAGACTTCGCGAGTGAAGCGACCGACAAAAATAGAGGTGCATCTTCATCACACTCACGCTCGCACTTACTCTTGACAAATTCGCATTCGCCTTGCGGCGGCTCTTGCCAAATTCCCCGCTCGAAATTCCTAATTTCCGCCCGCCGCCCGGTCCGATTCCGAAAATTGCGCACTCACCTGGCAAGTCTGTTTGCAACCCATCCAATTTGCGATTGCATGCTCGGCACACGGTTTAGTCGTTGAGCTTCGAGGTGCTCAACTGTACAACTTCAACTCATATTGACAGGCTTTTTCAGAGATGAGCTCTAATATTCTGCCGCTACGGAGGAACGCTGTGTGGTCCCTCAGACGTTGCCAAATTTCCTTAGGCAAATTACGAATTTCTGGGACCATTTTTTAATATTTGCACTCCGGTTTTTTAGAGAATTTTCTTGGCAATTACATCTAAAGTGTCTAAAAACTCCAAGGAAAAATATTCATAACTTTTTTCAAAAATAAATATATTCTAAGAGGAATTTTGGCAACTTTTGGATGCTCGTAAGGCGTTTTTCATTAGCACGGCTGTGTTGTTCAAGCGAAATAGAGTTTTTCAAAAAAGGGCATTTTTGTGACCTCTTTTGGAGAACTCGTGGCCTAAACGATACCTCATGATGTGACAGTCTCCCAATGAAAGCTTCAGGTTAAGTTCAAAGCTCGTTTTGGTAGTACAGTTTTTCAAAGTACAGTTTGGTAGTACAGCTAAAAAGCGCGGGATTAGCCCTTGTGGGCTCCTTAAAGTGGTAAAAAAAAAAAAAGTCTACATTTTTTGCTATTGAAAAATGCTAATATTTTAAAATTCTTTCGTTGAAAAATAATGTTGACTCATTATTGCGCGAACGTACTCTACCAAAATTTTAGACTCGCCCAACGTCAATTGAAAAAGGTATAAATACATCGAAACTCAAAAGCGCCTTCATTTTTTGTTGATACAATATTCAGGACACCTTTACCGAAATGTTGGTATTCTCATCAAATGCAGAGCCTTATATGAAATAATATTAATAGTGGGCGAAGGAGTGAGAGAGAGAGTGCAAAAAGATCTTATTATGCGCTTACAGCGTTTCATACGAGCTGTGAAAGTATTTCACTGTTGCTGATCATAGATCTAATTCAGAAACGAGCTCCCTCAATAAAGTGATCAAATGCTTTGACATCAACTATCAACAGGAGAGCATGGTAAACAGGGGCAAGAGAGGATGAGGAGAAGGATAGGAGCAGTAGGTAGAAGAGGGATGCTGCCGGATGTCTTTATGGGCCATCGAAGCATCACAAGCTGTTAAAATCGAAAGTGTTGACGGCCGAAAGGTTGAGCCTTGGCATGACAGGCGGCAGGAGGCCCAACTTCAATTAGTCAAATCAAGAGTAGTGACATACCGCTAATCGATCAGCGCCGGCCTAATTTGATTATCTCTTAATTTAATTCAATTGCATCATTGCTTTTAGCTGTGCGTTATCCCACCGAAAAAATAGGTCTCTTGTGTTTGATCAGTCTTGAATCTGCGTTGCCGCTTCTTATTTTTATAGCATGTTAATTGATATACCACTTCCTCTCATTACGGCGGTGTTGGAATTACCTCATGCCCCCTCCCCTTAATAAAGGCCATTCTAAAAAAAATCTGAAAAAGCAGTGGCTCCCAGCCGTCGCGAAATAGAGGAATAAACATCATCAAGAATTTCAAAGGCTAACATCTTACATTACTCTGTAAATATTGGTGCAGGGCCGGATTAAGGGGGTTGCCACATGGGCCGCGGCCCATGGCGGCAAATTTTTCAATTTTTTTAAATGTAGGTAGGTATAAAAAAAATCGGATTCAGAAAAAAATTATCAATAAGAAAAGGAAACAAAATCTCTTTTTCCTGAGAGTATAGTAATTTCTAATTTTGTCGTTTTTCGGTGATTCAAGAGACAGCATCTTTAAATTAGTCGAGTTAAGAGAGGAACTAAACACGCAATTTTGCATGGAACTCAGCGCAGAGAGGAATGATGACGAGGACTTGAGATGAAAAGCAAGCCCTCCGCGCGGCGGTCAGCATGTAACACATATTAGCGCCTACAAGACTGCATGAATACTTCACCCATTGCTCCAAACACAGTGCGGCTAGGAGCGGTTGGCGTGAAACGCATAGCGCCTACAAGACTGCAGGAATACTTCACGCATTGCGCCAAACACAGTGCGATCAGCGCGGCGCGGCGCAGCGGCGGAAATTAAAATTATTAAACCACATTTATGTTTGTTCTTTCATAACTTTTTGGTTCATTTCTTATAAATAGAAGGCGTTGTCCACACAGAGATAGGTACACGGAACTTAACTTTCGCGTCAAGTTCCGTGAAATTTTGCTAGTAGTGTTAACAGGGCTTTCGCAAAAAAATGTATCAAACACGAGTAGGTAAACGCGTCTAATGCACCCCTCCCCCTCCGGCACGTTCACTTGATGGTTTTTATTGATGTTTCAAAACGAATGAGAAGGGGACGGCAAAATACAGGCGGCCCATGGGCGCCAAGTAGGTAAATCCGGCCCTATGTATCGGTGTGGAAAATAAAATTTAAAGCCGCAGAGCCGAAAGAACCATTTCGTGGAAAGATTGCAGACATGTCCAATTAATTGTCCATGTTGGTCCGTGACCTGTCTGAACCGGCACTAAAACCTTAAGAGAATTACCGGAAGCGAAACTAAATTTCTGATCCTTGAAACTAGAAACTAAATTCCTGGATCCTCGGAACCAGAAAATAAATTACTGGATCTTTGGAACCAGAACTGGAGCTAAAATTTGTTCGGGCTTGCAGCCCTGAGGACTATAAAACGTCGGGATCGTTTGGATAAATGTACAGACATAAAAGAGTGAGGAATTTCTTCCACTTTTACGTTGGAATGTATACGAAATTTCGTTGAAATAAGGAAGAAAAAGGCAGTCAAAAAATGGCGAAAGGGGTATAAAAAGTGCTCTCTTCCATACTTGTCTGAACCAAAATCCTAGCCTCGATAAAGCGCTGATGTTAAGCTTGTCCCTAGAATGCGTCAGAGTGCAACTGCAGATTTTAATTTTTCTTTATTGTAAAATGTGCCTTCGAATTAGTGGGCAAGCAAATGAGTATGACATAGCGCGAACAGTCGTTCATTCCTTTTCTTTGAGTTGATTCCCCTTTACAAATTTTTCTACATCCTGTCTTTTCTTCCCTGGGAAAAAAACAATGACAGCTGTTTTTCTCAAAAAATCTCACGCAAAATAAAGTACCCAACATGGAATTACTTCTTGCTAATACAAGTTCTGTTCTTTTGTTCACAGGTAAGTTCAATGGAAGTTCTCCGTGGTTACGTAATGCAGGCACTAACGTTCCTACTAAAGTCCATGAAGGTAGTTTTGCACAATAACCCTTGAGCAGAAATCTTTGAAAGATGCATGCTTTTCTGTGGGACTTAATGTTGGATTTAAGGTATGATCGAAGTATTTAGCGCATATCAGAATTACTATAAGAAAAATTTATCCTTGCACTAAAATACTCTCCTTGAAACCATCTCATAGAAAAAAATTTTTTTTTGGAGACATGTTTTTACAGCTTCGGTGTCATTCTCAGCCTGCGACTCCAAGATAATGTGCCTACACCTACATGCATTCCGTCGTATACATATTCTTGAGTATTTTTCTAAAATTTTACTTTCTGAAATCCATTTCTGGGACATTTGTTAACTTTTAAGTGAAAATTTTGGAGAATTTTCCGTGGGCTAAACATCGAGGCGACTTACCTCATTCCGTTACTTCAAGCAATATTGAAAAAGCTCATAATTTTCCATGTGGTTGCCGTATTAAATCAATTGAATTTGAAGGTGGGCAGGGGGTCCTTGTAATCGCTTTTTAACGGCTTGCTACCACCCCAGTGAGAAATATAAGCTGAAGTATCATTTCTGTGATGCTTTTTTCCCCTCTCTTCTTCTTCCTCTCAGTCCTCACTAGCCTAGCACTCACGTGCATTACTGATATGTTGGTGAATCAGTCCTGCGTTTTGCGTTAGTATTTAAATTTTTCTGCCAGTTGAAAGCCAGATTCAACTTTGAACATTTCCTGAAGACCCTGCTACCAACGTTGCTAACTTATTTATATAATTCGTAATTTCTGTTTGCCAAGTTGCGCCAAGAATCACTGACATTCTAGGCTTAGCATCATAGCCTCTATTTGGCCATGGGCCGTATTAGCTAATGTTACAATATAGAATATGCTGCTACCATTTTGCGATGGTTTTATTCTCAAAGAAAAGTGAAAATTTGTTTAAAAAACCGTGAAATTTCAGGGAGAGAAAAAAGATTGAAAAGTAGTTGAGTGAAAATCCTGCTCAAATGATATTCGCATTTTTTAATTATTATTATTTTTTTATATTTTTTTTTTTTTGCAAGAAAAATAGATGCTGGCGTATTCATAATGAATCGAACGTCAACAAAAAAATTTTTCCGCGTTGCTTGCAAAAAATATAGCTATATCTGGGAAAAATCGTCCCTACTGCACAAGTAACAGCACTGGAAAAAAAGCACATTGGATCTAGAGTCCAGACTCTTAAAAACATCGACGAGAAAAAATACTCTTGATTCAATCAGATTTAAGCTTTAATCAAGAACCAAGCCTCTTAATTTGAGCGGATTTTCTTTTGATTTAAGCTTAAATCTGATTGAATCAAGAGTCCTTTTTCTTGTCAATGTTTTCAAGAGTCAGGACTCTAGATCCAATGTGTTTTTTTTTCCCAGTGAGATACTCAAATTTCAAGTAAATTTAAAAAAAAAAATTAACGAAGCCAATTTTTAATTCCGAATTCCCACCAGGGAGAATTGCCTCGACTTCGACACCTTCATGCTACTGCTTGAACATGTTTTAAAATCCCGAAAATGTTGCGCGATTCGGCGGGATGTTGCAACGGGGTCTCGGATGCTCCCGACTGTCAACCGGTTTTATAAATCTGTTACAAAGTTCGTCGGCGCGTCGGCAGTTGCTCCTAGCACAGTTTCGCTTCAACGTGCTAAGTAAGAACCGCATTACTCCTATTGAAAATCCACTGCACTTGAGTCGTTTCTGTCCAGCACGGGAGCGGACACGAACGGAGATCAGCGACGATAAATAACCGAATTGAGTGACAGATATGTCTCGATCCTAAGGCCGCACTCCCGCTGGTTGTGACGCGACGCCTTCGACTCTAACTTCTACCGAGCTGAGGAAAAACGTCGTAAGAACATTCCAGTGTTGCCGAATTTTCCGCGATAAAATCGTTATTTTTGAGGAAAGTTACGAATATTCTCACTTGAAATTTTCATACAATTTGCGTCTTGTTGCGAGTGAAATGTCTTAAAAAATCCAAGGAAAAATATTCATAAGTCTCCTAGAAAACTCGTGTCTTATCAAACGAAATTTGACAACGTCCGACGGCTCATACGATGTTTTTCCTCAGCACTCAGACTTGGCGTCGCATCGCGCCCGCCTCTCTTCTGCAGGAACACATTGCGTTGATTTCCAAACGAAAGAACGTATCTTCATTCCAAGGCTGCAAAATCTACTCACATAACCATTTTTTCCCGCACTCAAATGCCAGCGCAATTTTTTTCAAAAATTTCACCAATTTTTGACATTGACCCGTGGAAAAATCTATGCAATATTCAATAGAATATGTCTGATAATTTCTTCGTAAAAATACAAATTTCGAATTAAAATTTGGCAACGCTGAAATGGAGTTATGTCTTTTTGTCTGGGAACCGATATTCGGTGCCCAAGGCGTCGTCGCGTCGGTGCCCCAGTAAAATTTTGGCGCTTCCGACACGATTTTGCACGGCGGAAAATTCCACTTGGTGTCACGCTATCACGGCCGACCGTGTCGTCGACTTCCAGCCGGACCAATTACAGCCCAAAAAGCACATCAATTACAACCCACGGTTCAAGCATTGAGTTTCCTTCACACTTCACACCCGGTCGATGACTCTATAACTTTGCAGCGCCGACATTCACGTCAAAAGTTCCGTCACGGATGCTGTCGTTTGGAGCTCAAATCATCCGTTTCTTGCTTTCTTTCAGTTTCCAGTTGAGTGTGGGACTGACACTAACGACAAGACCACCACCTCTGATTCGTCGAATCTGCAGGATTCGCCGCTCAGTTGCAAAATATTCGCCGGATCAAAATACTTTTTGCGTGAAAAAAAAATGTTGATCCTGGTTGAATTTGTGGTGGATGAAATTAGGGGCTTGGAGGACAAGGCGCATAAGTGCAGTTTTTGCTATTTCGAGAAATACGTGTTTGAAGCTTCGAAATTACATGGATACTTATGGCGGAAAGAAACTTCAAACTGGCTTGTCGATGCTTAGTAATTGGAATTGTGGAACGAATTTTTCAAAGAATACTTGAAATTATTAATATTTTAATTTTTCAAAAACTGTACCAATGCGTCTTGCCCGCCAAGCTCCTCAACTGACCATTCCCTCTTAACTGTAGCTGGGCTTCAATTTACTTAGAATCAGAAATGACGAAGCTAAAGTCTAGCCACGACTAGTTGCCATCCAGCCATAACTTGGTTTGAAGGCTAGCACCAAAAAATTATAAACGGCGATCCCATAAAATGTATTGCGTTCAGACCTCTGAAAAGATATGGTCCATACTATACTAACCACAAGTGTCAAAAAGCCCTGATGGTTGAAGCCATCGTGCTGTACTTTTCAAAGAGAGAGCAGAAGATATTAAAATATTTTGAAAGTGTACCATCTTATCACATCTCCACCTTCCCTCACTCTTTACGCTGTCCTCACTTCTGAATTTCATACATCGAAAGAAAAGGATGCTGCATTTTGGATGCAAAAAAGTGTGCGACAACTCACAAAACGCTGTATTAACCGCCTTAGCAGTTAGTTTTACATCTTGAAATTGCTCTAAAGTAACTGCTGTAGCGGTTAAATCAGCGTTTTGTGAGTTGTCGCACACTTTTTTACATCCAGAAAGTTAAATCAGCATCCTTTTTTTTCGGCGATGTGAGAAAAAAAAGTATGAATGTAAAGAAATTTGGCTGAGGCAGATACAGGATGGTCCTTTATTGCTGAAATCGATCCATTTAACCACGATACAGTGTAGGTAAACCTCTGTGAATATTTATAATGCACAGAAAATGAAAGAAACACATCGATAACGAGTCGCTTGAGCGTAGGATCACAAAATGTGAGAGAAAATATATGAAAAGTAGGTACAATTTATGTTTACCCCGCAGAGACAGGTGACCACGGGGGTCAAGCAGAGAACATTACTCTTCTGGCCTCGCCTAACAAATTGGAGCCCAAATGATCATTGAGGTGACATGACTCCCGTTTTCTCCTCCTCTAACCTCAGAAAATCCCCACTTCGATTTCTGTCCACCAAGCTCGTCTCATGATTCCAAGTCATAATAATTAGAACAGCGGGCGGATTATTGAAATCGATAGACAAAGCGTTAAGGGAGTATGGAGCGATCCTATTGGTTGAAGTGGGTGGTTCTTATAGACTAAGGGGGAAAATGATGGACTAAGTTTAGGGTCTCTCGTGGGTTGCCGTTAGTTAATATTATCTACCTTCTTTGTCCATTGCAACTACTCACTTCCACCAGTAGGATCCCTCCATATCCCTTTGTCCTCTTTGTCTATAGCTTTGTCTATCAATTTCAATAATCAGCTTACCTGGTGCTGTCAAGACAGCGTCTTGATCGTTTCCACAGTTAGCTTGGTCATGCTCATTTGGTCAAATGAAGGTAGCACCGCAATAAATTCGGTTACTGACCCCAATTTTGCGGTACTACCCTATCTTAAGTTGCGGTATGACTACAATTAATTGAAAATGCCCATATCATCTAAAAAATTGGGGTAGTACCACAATTTTAGGGGATAACTGCTGACACTTTTTTCCGCGTCATTTAATCAGCAATGCTCAAGAATTTGCAAGCTATTCGGCAAATCACATGATTTTATATCGGCTCGATAATGAAGGGTTCATTAAGGATGGAAGTCAAAAGTACGATAGCGGATTTGAGCGCCTTCACAACTCTGGAGATCCTCCACGCATTTCCACGCAATTGGTCTAGTTGTCTATCCGACCCCAACCTTACTGAGGTCACTGGAATAGTTACGCTACACGCAGTTGCGAGTGTGCCAGCTGCTCCCATGATTTCCAGGGGGAGGGGGGGGGGGAGGTCGTAATCCATACTCCCGCACCATTAGCATTTGACATCACCCCGGTAACTTACGTACCATGAAATAAATACTTGTAATTTTGTGAGCACTCCTATGTCCAAAGAACCGATCAAAATTGTAAGAGAACCACCCTTAAAAGGGGCGAGAAGACTAGGGGTCGGTGCAAGATTTTTGGATCACCCTGTATAGGTACTCTAGTTTCACGGGACGCGTGGCAATGAGGCCGGAGTCGATGCTCCGAGGCGAACATTGTAAGTTGTAGGCAGTGGTTGCAGTTAGTTAGCCTTTAATCACTCGCTTCTAGGACAAGAAGTGTGAGCACTTACATAGAAACAACAATAAAAGCCTCTCGTTCTCGACTTTTAACAGCAAATAAAGCCCACTCGATACATTCCGCAAGGCTGCTCGACATTCAACGATCCGGCTCCCTGTCTCCGGGCCGCGCACGCCGCGCCTGCACAACAGTGTCCTGTGCACAGTAAGAAAAACTAACCGATATTTGGATTGCATTTGGCAAAAAGGAACCACTAGCATTGCAATGATGCTAAGATTGTGCAACTTCATCTTTTGCAATAAAATTGCGGAAATCGTGAAAAACTATGAAATTTAGATGGTAATTTTTGTCTTAAATTTAAATTTTTTAGCGAGTAAAATAGAAACTAGTAATGGATAATCGGGTTTTTCCTCCAAGACAAAAGAAGTTGCACAATCTTAGCAACATTGCAATGCTAGTGGTTCCTTTTTGCAAAATCCACGTTAAGAACGTTAAGTTTCGTAAACCTATCTCTGCTTGGACAAGGCATTCCATTCATAAGAAATGTACGAAAAAATTATGAAAGAACAAACATAAATGTGGTTGAATGATTTTAACTTCCGCCGCCGCGCCGCGCAGACCCGACCGCACCGTGTTTGGAGCAATGCGTGAAGTATTCCCACAGTTTTGTAGGCGCTATGAGTTTCACGCCGACGACCGCTGTTGAACGCACTGAGTTTGACGCAGTGCGTGAAGTATTCACGCAGTCTTGTAGGCGCTATCCGTTTCACGCTGACCGCAGTGACAGCACTGTGTTTGATGCAATGCGTGAAGTATTCATGCAGTCTTGTAGGCGCTAATATGTATTACATGCCGACCGCCGCGCCGAGGGCTTTTCCTTTTCATCTCAAGTCCTCGTCATCATTTCTCTCTCAGTCGCGCCGTTCCTGGCCAAATTGCGTGTTTGGTCTCCCTCTTAACTCGATTAATTAAAGGTGCTGTCTCTTGTATCACCGAAAGACGACAAAATTAGAAATTACTATACTCTCAGGAAATAAGAGATTTTGTTTGCAATTTTTTTCTAAATCCGATTTTTTTTATACCTACATTTAAAAAAATTGCAAAATTTGCAGCCTCGTTAAAAATCAGACGCAAACAACGGGGATCGCGTTGGTGATAGGTCGATACGCGAGCCACTCTCGTATCGCAACCTGAGGGATGATTGTTGAAATTAATAGACAAAGCTATAGACAAAGAAGACATAGGGAGTACGGAGCATTCCTATTGGCTGAAGCGGGTGGTTCTTATCGACTGAGGGAGAAAATGAACTAACCAGAGGGTTTCTTATGGGTCGCGTTAGATAGTCTATTACCTTCCTCCTTCGTCCAGTGCAACCATCCACTTCCACCAATAGGATCCTTCCATGTCCCTCTTGTCTTCTTTATCTATCACTTTGTCTACAGATTTTAACAATCAAGCTACAGATGTAGGTAGGCTGATTCTAGTCAAATTTAATAACGCGATCCTCGCTAGTGCTGTTTATTTGGTGTATTTGAGTCATGGTAATGACACCGCATGGACTGAAAAATAAGCAACAAAATTCGCCAAGTGAGCTATATTTTTAAATCCGAGCAAATTTACTGGCGCGGATTAAGAGGTCCATCATCGATCAGCGGTGATTTGTAGTATGTGAGCACATTTTTGATCATAAATTTGTGCTGCTTCCCGGCTTTTGATGATGCTCTTGAAGTCGCTCTCCTTCCCTTGGTGAGCAGGTGGATAGTTATGAGGGGTTTACCATTCGGACGGGTAATAAAGAACTGGTGGTGGCTGTAATCCGACTGTGGGTGGCGGCTCGTCGCGTCGCATCGCTCTTGGTACTCCTGGGCGCACACCAGTTAAGAATCGATTCTTACTATCATACATTATAAAAAATTGGCGCTTCATTTAACAGGTAAACATTAGCTTTTTTTGGGGGAGCTTTTTTTAACCTCAGGCCTTCTCCCATCTTATTTCATGATATATAATTTTAAGAGAAACGCTGCGTATCGCATAACGCGTGTGGCGCGAAGCGTGTATCCTAGGAGGGTATTCTGGACCTCTAATACCGTGGACCTATCACCTACTTATATTGCTCCTTCTCTCGATTAGATTTAATTGGGCGAGGCTAAATATAACTAACAAAATATGAAGCATCTCTTAAAAGATATATTGTAGTTTTTCAACGCATTAAATGTTTAAAGAAAAAGTGTCCTCTCAAGAGAATTCACTCAGTGGTCTTTTAAAGCGTTTTTTACAAAAAATTCGCCACAGGAAAATGTTGATTAAAAACACTGAAAAAGGGGTTTCTCTTCGCTTAAATCTAAAGAGTTTTTTGAAAATCGCTTTTCATCAGTCACTGTCACCAGGGTATGCAATTTCTCCATTCTTGAATACTGTAAGTATCCATTTCGAAGCATGAGTGAATACCAGAACAGTGCATTCTTCAATTTGGCATTCATAAAATACAGAAGACTCCGGAGGGTTTAGGAGAGCGTGAGTCATTTTGCTTTAACGTGTTAAAGGATTTAGGACCTACATCGCAAAAGTGGTAGAAAGGGGAAAGGGGGGTCCAAAAATCCTAGCATTACGTATTTAAGAAAGACCCCAATGGGAACTTAAAATTTAGCCCCTTGTGAGACGGTGGTCGTTGTCGCTTCGCACCCGCCGCATCGTCTTCCTATATTCGGGCGTGTGGCTGAAGATCCGCATTTTAATCTTTTTGGCCAATTCCCATAAATCTCGCGGTGTCTGATCTCCTCTTTTACTATCAGGTGACTTTTTGGGACAGCGTGACAGCTTGAAGAGTGGAAAATATTGGGTGCGCTTTTCCCCAAAAATAATCCGATGGATTCTTGCAATTCACCGACGAACTTCATTTGAGAAGTGTTGCCAAACGGGACTTCTTGGTCGCATGTGCACTAACTTGTGCGAAGACATGTAGTTAGGTATTGAATGCCCGAGACACTCTCGTGCAAATTTGGATTGACTCAATTTCGTCACATACGTTCAACAAATATGCGAGGAAGTGCTAATAGATATCAATTCAAAAAACATAAATGCGATAATTAACTGAGGACATCCTATGGCTCTATGGTGAACAATTATTGCAGGATTTATGAAATAATGATCTACTGCTATGCATGTGGTTAAATGGGAGAACCGTCTTATGACATTACAGGACGGTGCAGTTTCTCTCTATTAAATTTGCTTCACTCCAATCGTAAAAAAATATTGCCCACAGCCACATAGTGCAACACAAAAAAAAAAAAAAAAAAAAAAAAAAAAAAAAAAAACCACAATAAAATTGTGAAACATACTGCGAACTTACCTCCCTAAGAACACGAGAAATAGAAATGCCATGCAAATTGTCCATTATTTTAATAAGAGGAAAACTCTCAATTTGAATTGAAATTGAAATTGAAATTGAACTTGAACTTGAACTTGAATATGCTCAAATTTGCAGGACGATGGCACGGAATTCGCGAACTCTTAGGGTAAAGCTCCCTAAACCGCCCGTTGAGAATATCGTGCTCTCCCACCTGTCATTCAAGGGCAAGAGACGCAAAAAAAGGCGAGCCGGCGCAAGAAGAGGGAACACATTTCCGACAAGCTACGTCACCGCCTCTCAACAGTTCTAGACGCTATCGCAGACACAGACACCGTAAATCGTAATTCAACAGTAATGACGCTTGAATGAGTCGGCGGATTCAAATCTCGACAGGATTTAAGCATCAAAATTTGCACGGACTTAAGAGGGGGGATCAGGGTACCGTTCGGAGATTATCAACAGGTTTCGGGTGCTCCTCCTCGTCCAGATCGAACAATTTTCGCGAGCAATGACCGAAAGTCACGATTCTCCTCGTGGGTGGCATCTTATTTTCATCTTCTTCTTCTTTTTCGGGAATGTCTTATCGAAGTGACGGCACGTGAGGCGACAAAAGGGATGTAATTAATAACTTATGTACTCGAAGCTTCGAATGCAATGATCAGCAAGATTCTGTTGTTGGCTCTGTTTATTACACGACTGTATTCGACTTTTTCCTCTTTTTAATCGGTATTTTTACTGTCGAGGTAGCTTAAGATCGTGATAAATTCGCACCACTAAAAGTTACGGGACGGCTTATTTTCACATTCATATTTATGCTTGAACATTCTATCAAAAGTTTTACACTGATATTTTTTCATGTTTTATTTTTATCATAAAAACGAACCATGTTGCGTTAATTGCGGCAAAATTGAGAACATAACTCATGTGAACGACGTCTGCCATTAGGCAATAGGTTGACGCACTTTCATTGTTTTAGCGAACACTGAAGAGAAAAGTTACTCAGATCTAGAGTCCAGACTCCTAACAAATTGAAACGAAAAAAAAACCCTCTTTATTTTGTAAGATTTTTGCTTGAATCGAGAGGTAAAAGATCTGATAAGTAAAAGAGGAGATCAGATGTGTGTGATGTGTCTCTCTCCATTGACTTTTTGCTGGAACCAAGAGAAAGTGCGTAAACCTATAGGAAAATATCGTTCACTTAAGGTCCGCCTTCACTTTCGCGGAGTAGGCAACAAACACACTGGAGAGCGTGAATAGTTATCGACTCGAAAAATAAACACACTCCATAATCTTTGATTAAACCGATGAGCGCTGTAGTTAACTAATTGGTAAGTATCGTCTATCTACAGTTCGCCTTCAATTTCGCTGCATAGACAGCAAACATACCGGGGAGCGGGAATAATTATATATTCAAAACTTACAGTTGTATGTTTCCATAAAAATGTTCACTGGAACAAAAAGCCTCTTGGATTCAGAGTCCAGACTCTTAAAAAGTTGGACAAGAAGAAATGCACTTGATTAAATCGGATTTTTGCTTGAATCAAAAGCACATCCACTTCAATTCAAACGTGGCAAATAAATGTGGTTTAATAATTTTAACTTCCGCCGCCGCGCCGCGCCGCACCGACCGCACTGTGTTTGACGCAATGCGTGAAGTATTCATGCAGTCTTGTAGGCGCTAATATGTGTTACATGCCGATCGCCGCGCTGAGGGCCTCTCCTTTCCATCCCAAGTCCTCGTCATCATTGCTCTCTACGCCGCGCCGTTCCAGGCCAAATTGAGTGTTTGGTTTCTTTCTTAAGTCGACTAATTAAAGGTGCTGCCTCTTATTTCACCGAAAGACGTCAAAATTACAAATTACTATACCCTCAGGAAATGAGAAATTTTGTCGCCTTTCCTCGTTTGTAATTTTTTTTTCTGAATCCGATTTTTTTATTTACCTACATTTAAAAAAAATTCAACATTTGCCGCCCCCTAAATTTGCCGCCAAGAGCCGCGGCCCATGTGGCCACCCCCTAAATCCGGCCCTGATGAAAAGTTAGAAAATTGAAATGAAAAAAATACATAGTAACATATTTTAAACTTTAATTTACTTGACTGATAAAACTCATGCTTTACCTATACCCTGACAGCTATATGCATAATCTCTCTCTAGATACTTCGAACAAATACATTTCTAAAACTTGTGGGGTCCTTAAAATCATACGAATGGCTGTGGATACAGTTCTTCGTGATTGCGACTCATATAAAATATTAAAAGGCGTAAGGGGTTTATAAAGGCGAATTAATTTTTACGGCCACCGTATATAGCTTTGATCGTCAATTCCCAGTAACAGTTTATCAACATTTATAACACAAAACATTGCCTAAAATTTAATTTACTGCTGAAGACGCTGTAAAAAGTGGTTTGGTACGACAACTAATTCTAAGCTGATTTTCGTGTGTGACATCGGTGGGCACAAGCATGTAACTCATAATCGCGTCCTCTTCTCTCCACAGAAAAATCCTTTAGGTGCAAAGTTGCAGTCCACTCAATCCTTCCCCCTCCACCTTATTTCTAATCCTATCCATTTTTTCCTCTCTCATAATTTCTATTCCTATATATTTTTTCTATCTTCCCCTTTTTCAATCGCTATGTGCCTTGTTGCGAACGCGTCCTCAAAGCTGCAGGACGACAAAGTGCACCTGCTCGGTTGACAGAGATGTAGAGAAAAATCACCCGGTTTCCCTTTTTAAATCATAGAAAAATGGGTAAATTTTACACGGCAATGCTGCTTTCTGGCTGGCGTGTGTGTAAGTGGGCGAACCATACCTCCGCAGAGGGACAGATTTATCAATATCGATCAGGAACGGCCCTGAGGCACGTGCGGTTCAACTTAATATTCTTGCACACAACTAGCTTTCCCGATCTGGAAAGTATTCTGATCCTTTGTGTCTCGTCCCGGGCAGGAATATCGACAGATTTTGATTGGTCGATAATGTTGCTTCATGTTTTGATTAAGATGTCTCACTTAGTTACATCATCGTTGCAAAATTCACCCTCTTCATTAGAATATCTTTATACAGGTGGAGGGTTGCCATGTGTTTCTCGACGCTGATTTGCTCTGCATTTTAAGCTTGCGTCAGGACTTTCAGGGACCAATATGGTCACTGATTGTGAATGAGACTATTTGCTTTGAGTCAGAAAATTAAAGAGCGTAGTTTAAATTGCTAAAAAGAATGAATTTTGTAACCGAAATCGACTTTCCTCAAAAACAAAATCCCTGTAAAACGTTATCATGAGGAATTCCATGGGACGCACGAACAAGTGGCTGCATATCTTAAAACGTTTCTTTTGCTTGTACATTTCTGCTGTGTCAAAATCCAATTAAAGAATAGGTTTGTATCGTTTGGGTATCGCATTTTAACGACATTTCTACGTCGAAACCGCAAAAACGTGCAACTCAGTTAGTGACGCTGCAGCAGTGGCGGGGTGTGATAATCGAATATCGATATTATCTCATTGAAACTATGGTGAAGAATTGATTAATAAAGTGTTCGTTGCGAACACCCTGTTTATAGATCCTTTTCCGTAGGTTTAAATGGATTACATTTTGCAACAAGGAACCACACTGAGAAAAAAAGTTCGGTAAATCCGAACTAGTTTGGTTCATATGGAACCAAGATTTTGTTCGGTACACACGACCGAATTATTTGGTCTGCTCAGCCGAACTTTTCGGTCCACTGAACCGAACCGTAAGAATTTATTATGGTTCGGTTGCACAAACCGAACAATTCGGTTGAACAGACCGAATAATTCGGTTGTGTGTACCGAACAAAATCGTGGTTCCATATGATCCAAACTAGTTCGGATTTACCGAACTTTTTTTCTCAGTGCACTATCCCTGGCTCTTCCATAAAAAACACCTTTCTGCATAGGGAAACCAACGGCACATATGTTGTTTTTAAAATGGGCCAGAAATAGTGGTTCCTTATTGCAAAATTTGATCCAAATGGAAAATCAACCGATACATCGCAAAGCACGCGACTCCACTGCGCTGCAGATCTGTTGTAATTTACTTTATACCTAAATGGAAAAATACGTACCACAATTTCTTGAAAACTTCTCTGGCCTTTCTCCTCCGTGTGAAAAATATCCTGCGAAAATTAAAGGAAATAGTGCCAGTTCGTTCTCCTCCTACGATAAAATAAAATGAGCAAGGGAGATTTTCAAACACCGTAAGGGAGATACGTGTTTTTGTAGTTTCACCGCGACTTTTTTGCTGGATTAATTAATTACCTCAAAAAGAGTTAATGCTTAGTAGTCGCTTAACCATTTGCCCAGACATTTGGCTATACAGAGGTGGCTGGGCTCGGTAACTTGCGCTGTTTTGCTCATCGGGTGATCAGTTTTGCCGCTTATGCTTCCGGACATGAAACCCACGCTCATTATAGTCATATTTTTTACTCCTCACTAGTCCTCACGCCCCCTTACCTCTTCTATTAATTATCGTACTGCATCCTCTCATCCGCATTCTCGATGCCAATGGGAAGACGGCATTCGAGCCTTGCTCACTTTGTTTTTCATTAGATAAAGATCGTTCGAAATCGTGTTTTTTACTCATCAAACTCTTGCCTTGAAACTTCACTTTAAGGAGTCTCTTCGTCTCTTAAAACACAATTTGTTTTTGTTGTTACAATATTTTTGCTATTTTCTTTCTTTTTTTTTTAACTTGGGTTATTGCATCAGATGGTGGGCATTTGTGATCCAAAGTTATAAAAATAAGTCGACTTAGAGTACCTGTATTCCAAGAGTATGGAATGATCATTTCATGGAGGGCTTAGAGCCCAGAAGGGTAAGCCAACCTTCTAACCCACAAAATTTCAATGCCAATCGTCATATTCCAAAATTGAATTAAGATGACGAAGAATGCTCATGAATGAGCGTTCTTCGGCAAAATGAGCAAATTTGTGCAAAAACTAAGTCCAATTTTAAAAACGACAAATGTTTAAATTGTAACAATTATGTATTGTAAGAAATCGTTCCGCATAATTTGAATTCGTGGGATGGCCGCCCTTTTGATGGGCCCTAACTTTATTCGCGGAGGCATCGGTGAAAAACTGATGGATTTTTCGAGTTTCACATTTGTCTATACTTTCGCTATACGAGTACTCTACGTCGACTTAAATCGAGTTAGATTTTTTCCGTGGTATATTTTCGAGATCAAAAATTCTGTGTGATTATAGAATAAAACTGATGCACTTTCCTCATACGCTCCTAGTGGTTTTGTATAAAATAGAACCCATCATCGACTGCAGGAACATTGTGTAACAGCTGCAGGACTCACCTTGAAAGTTTTATAAACAATGCAAGATAATAAGATGGGTCCTCAACACTTTTTGGAAAAACCCAATGCGTAAAATGTCCCTGAAATAGGGTTACATTCTCCATTGGAGTAGCTATTACAGCGTTTGTTATAAAATCGTATAGTACTAGCAAACGCATTCACGATTGCTGCATTGACAAGTTAAAGAGCTGTCAAAATACGTAAATCTCGGTACGACCTCTTCAATTGCAATTTCTCGCGGAGTAAATGGAGAAAGTAATTGCTTCCAATTGACCCAGTCTTTGAACTCGAGTGCTTAAGGTCGTTCGCATGCTCTTCTTAAGTACTCCTGGAACTCTGCTCGGAGAGTGTTTCCTTGTTGGATGTTGAGTCGTTGTCCGCCGTGAATCGATGATTATTCACCCACTGCATTCTTCTTCATACCTCAAGTGAACATGATTATATGCTCCGCCACATCATCAATCAATGTAAACATGACGCCGCGCTGTATTCACAATTTACTCGCCATTCACCGGGGAGAGGGGGAGGGGGTCCTGAGGCAACTTCCTTCGAACGCAGCACATGCAGAATTAGAGACAAATATTAACTGATAGTGCACAGTCGCAGCTATTGAAATTTTCTGAGGGAGGGGGGGACGGGACCTTACCAGTGACGCAGCCAGAGAACGAGGTCCAAGGTATCTGAGTTTCTGCCGTTTCGCCTCCCCCAAAATTTCCCTCCCCTATAAACGGAATTTTTCAAGATTTTTAGAAATTTTTTACCTTTGAACCTTCCTCTCGCCATGATACATTTTGATCGTACACCCTGCCATGAAACTTTTCTGGCTATGCGACTGCCCTCGTTCCCAATTTTCTAGGTGGAGTCTGGGTCTTTCTAGCACGGAAAGGGGTTTGGGGAGGGGGGGGGGTCCATGGAGGATTTTGAATAACTGACATCTCTTAGATGAATTTTGAAGCTACTCTCACGCAAAATTAGGCCGTAAGGAAACTGAAAGTTCAATCATACAAGTAATGCCTGAACAACACACCAAACTTTATCCTTTTTGTCAATAACATTATACAGTGAAACGAGTAAACGTCCTGGCTCTAGGCATATTTCTAGTATGCAGATATTCTAGGAGACGGAGGGGCGGGGGATCGTTACTCATATAATGGCACTATTTCAAATTCTATGTAGAGCGAAAACGACAGTGAGGCTTTTATTGGATTTTGAAATGTGACAGAAGATTTGTAACGTCGCAAATCGAATTACGTGGTTTGGTAATTTCACTTTCACCATCTCTCCATTTTTTTTTACTTGGTTATGCAGCCAAGGGAGAGGAGCCCTTGGTAATGCGCAAGGGATGCAAAGTTCATTACAGCGCCTGGATGCAACTATTCGAACTCCAAGGTTGCGTGTGTTGCATGAAAAAAACTGAAGGCGCCCCGGTCTTTCCTGCTCGCCGTTTCGTATCGAAATGCGCTCAATACGCATGTTGCGCTGAACACCGCGCCAGTGCTTATAACCACACAAAGCTGTGGCGAAAATACCAAATCCCGTACATCTAATACCGTAAAACTTTTGGTTCGAAATTTTCACTAGCTTTTTATTTTTCGTGAAAATACTCGTCACTTTTGCGCAAAATATTTACAGAATATCGTCAAAAAACCAAGAAAAACAAACGATAGGGTGAACACCGGACCTTCCTGTTCTTGTACGCCCTCGTAAAATTGCGTACTTGCGTATATACAGGAGGGTCTGAGTCAACGTTACGTATATACACCCATCTGCCAAATTCTTTGTAAAGACGTTAATAGCCTAGGATGCTAAATGTCTATAAATAAAATAACTAACTAACTATAGCTCGTTAAAAGGGACGAAAAAGATGTGAGAAAGCTGAGAAAGTACGTTACGTATACCCAGTATTCTGTAAGTTCCATGCCCTTTTTTTTAAATAAATATAAAATTATTCAAAGCAGATGTTGTCTCTATCATCTTACGACTACCTAGTTAATCAACCGAAAAAAATGCAAATTCAGAATTCAACGTATTTTTTTCATTTTTTTTCTTTTTTTTCACGCAAAAATCTCTCATAGTACGTAAGCAGACGTTCCTTTATCGATCCATGTGGCCATTGTGCGATTTCCACGCTAGGTCATTTGTCACGCTAAATTCTTTGTCAAAGTGAATAATCTTCCGATTGAAATTGCTCTACGATAGAATCGACCTCCGGACCAAAAAGAAATGTTCAACAAGGCGAATACTATTTACATACCGTGTCGCGGGTCGACTGGCTTTCCGTTGAATGCAACACATTATCATCGTTTGATTGATGGCATAATCCTCGTCCAAACGACTTGGATCGGAAGATGCACTCTATTCCGTTTGAATCGCAGTTGCCGCCGCCGTGTGCTGATTGATCCCATACATTGTAAACTCTGATACTTGACATAAAAGGGTGTCAAGAGTAAAAAACCTTGCGAATGTAAAAATGTTGAGTTTATTCGAAACTTTGACGTAATGTCCAGAAAATCCATCTACAAGTTAATAACACTCAAAGCTATGCACTGTTTAACAGTGGACTTTTCTCAAGCTAAGCATAGATTTCACAGCTTGTCGCACCTCGTTTTTCTCCAAACAAAGGAACGTAACACCGATCCAGGGTTTTTGAGTTGACTCAAGCAGTCCAATTTTTACAAAAATATGACTTCGAAATTTGTTTCGCAAATTGAGCTGATTTTTTGACATAATTATTGAAAAAATCCGTAGAATTCTTGGGGAGGAATGTCCAAAAGTTTCCTAGTAAGATTATAGTTTTCTAAAGGAAATTTTGCAGCGTCGAGATGCAGTTACGTTTTTTCGTCTGGAAATGAAGATCTGGGGAAAGCCCTCAAATGTATGGAAATCTGACAGGTTTGGTTTGAGAAGTGTCCCCGGAACAGTGCTCATCTCAATTAAAGTGGAAATCTCAATCGAGCAAATTTTTTTACCATTCAGAATTGCGGTTGTGACTCATATTATTATTGATGCAATCACTTGAACTGATGTCACGAATAGATTATATCCACAATTTAGCCTTAAATTCTAAATGTATGAGTTGAATCATTCTTGAAGAGAGTGTTGTGTGCATCCCGTTATCGACCGGGAAACTGCATTATCGCGTAGCTCGCTTCGCGATGCCGCAATCGCAATCTATTTAAAAATAAAAATAAAATAAAAAAAAAACCTTAACGTCTTTTCTTGGAAACTTCAATGGCTTTTCTCCTCTGCGTTAGGAATATTATTTACGAATGTCAAGCAATAGTGTTCTTTTGTTCATTTTCATTGATTAAATAAAATTAGATCGGAGGTTTTGAAACGCCGCAAACGAGTTACGCGTTTTTATAGTTCAACCAACCGTGGATATGATACCTCACTCTAGGATGTTGCATTACCCGTCGGACATGACGTTAATGCCGTTTTAAATGTGAGTTTTTCTCCCGTACTTAGTGCAAAAGTCAGAACTAAAATGGTTCGTTTTTCTATCAAAAATATAGCCCGAACAGAAAATTTCAACCCTGTAATTTATTGACGACGTGTTTTCAAAGTTTAGTCACCGAGATACATTTTTTTATTCAACCAAACGTTTTCTCCATTCCTTCCACACATGTATTCCAACTGAAACTGGTGCGCAGAAGAAAAAACTCTTACGGTCAAAAAGAACTAACACCAGATTCAGAGCATCTTCTTGTCACTCCTCGGACAACTGGAACCGGAATGGACTGAAAAAAGTCCGCGGTGGAAGGTCAAAATACCAAAATTTGTCGAATACTGTCATAGATCTGTTCAATTATACACCGCAAACACCAACACAAATAGATTTCGCTTTTAATGATTCAGTGATGTGTACCTATCATTTACGTATTTAGAAATATCGCCACGCTACTGATTGGAACTTAGCAATGCAATTATAAGTCCTCCTAGACTTCCTAGCATGCTTTATTTTTTGAATGGAAAACTACTCAACGTCAATTCTTGAAAACTCAAAAGATTTTTCCTTTATGCAAGAAAACTCGGTGAAAACTTTGAGGAATGATATTGATTCGTTCTTCTTCAAAAAAGTGAAACGGAAGCGGAGATTTTTAAACACAGTAGTTAAACGCGATACGTGGTCTGATAGATGCACCGCGTTGTTAGGTAATTTTTACACCCTTACAGTAGCTAGCTACTCCTCTTTTGTTCCTATTTCCTCCATTGGTACAATCCTATGCTGAAGCATGCTCTCAAACCCATCACCAAGCGCACAAAATTACGTGTAGAATTTTGCATAAATAAATGAAAAAGTTAATGCATAAAAAAATATTTATTCTTCAGCAGCATCTATCTGCACTGTCGTAAATACCTAGCGGGAAATGAATTTTATAACCAGAGGTGGATCCAGCAATTTGGCAACATCGGATTCCCTTCATTTACACCTATGTTAAATAATCGATTCTTGTCGGAGCACCTGGCCTCTCCAAGAATCGATACAGTTCCATAGGTTAAAAGGAGAATAATAATGTTGCCAATTTGCTGGCTCCGCCAATGTTCATAACCTTCTTAGCCGCAAGTACATGTCATATTTCGTCGCTTCTCTGACATAAGGACGTATCTTAATTTCCACGTGAGCCCTGTTCCCCATTTAACACCATATGTTCAGGGCTCACCAGGATATCGAGATACGCCTTTACGTTAGAAGGCGACGATTTTAGCCGAATAATCGATGATGCAAACTGCGTATTCGGAGGCGCAGGCAAACTAGGCGAATTCACCTTTCACTTTTAAGAATGATTCCATATAGTAATGTTTTTTTGTTATTTGTTAGGGGGCGTTCTACGACCTCTCGATCAGCTGGCGTCAAATTACATGATGAATCTATTCTTTACTCTGTTTTGTGAGACTACCGCGCCGCGGTCGCATGCCTCACTCTCCGAAGATCTTTTTGTATGTGCCAAAGCGACTGTGAGTCGGGACTGAGGCAGCGGATCGATCTATCGATTGACTTTGATCGATAAAGCCCTATCTTAGTAATGCTAACTATCGATCAAGGTTCCAAAATCGACCTGCAGGCCCCCTGTCTTCGGGAGGCATACTTTATCAATAAGAGTTTGCTTCCGAATTCCCCGGGACAGCCGTGGTGTGAGTCGAAGACAGCTTTGCCAACATGCTCGCAAAAAAGATATAACTTTTTCGACCAATCGTAAACTGTAGATTATGATAATTTTATGGTTACAGGCCTCACTAAAATCTGCGGGAGCTGAAGGTTTGTATAACCTCTGAGGGAACATTCGTTGGAGTTAGTGGGATTTCGCTCTATGTTAAAATACAATGTAGAGTGGCACACACCTTACAATAATTATTTATTTATCAATAAATCGAAATCACCGTTAAGGGTCAACAGTAAGTTTCTTCTTTTTCTGAAAGAAAATTTAAATTGATTAGTGGAGGTTTTTATTTAGAGCTTTCCAACTCGTTCAATTCAAAAGGAACCTTAACTTATTGAAAAAAAGTTACGGCTGGTATAGATATACCGTCCGTTCCGGGTTTAAAGGCTGAGAGTTTCGGCTGAGAGTTTGAGGCGTGAATGATCGATTATCGATATTTCCTCATTTGAAGCTATGGTAAAGAATCGATTATTAGAGTGTGCCTTGCGGACACCCTGTTTATCGATCCTTTTCCATAGGTTTAAACAGCAGATCAATCGATATCTCAAAGCAAGCCACGCTACTGGTGCTAGCCGTACCTTCGACTGCTCCGGGTACTCCGGGTGCTAAAATTTCAAAGACAGAAATGTTGTACTTTTTTATTTCTAACACTGCCCTGGTTCGTTACTTGACCAGAGTAATGTTAAACCAATGATTTATTAGGCTGAATGGAAGAGAAAACTTTCCCTCGTTGCCGGTTGGTCAACTGATTTGATTTTTAAGCGTCTCGACAAAATTCCATAATCGGTTTGAAAAAAATGGTCTTCATGCACTAAGTATGAAGAATTAAAAGCACGCAACGTATATACGTATTACTGAGTGTATATGATGAGATATTGTTCATGATAAGGTATACCAACCATACAGGTGCATTTTGTGTTGTTACTGACAAAAGTTTGAGAAGTTTTAGGATACATGGGCGTACTTGTGTGAAGAAAAAAAAACAACTAATAATATTAAAATGAATTTGAACGTATATAATTTTTTTTTCCTTTAAATTTTTTCACGCGATTCCTTCTAGCATAAATACATTTAATTGTAATTGTAACTGAACTGGTGTAATTGATCGCACATGCTGGCAACATGGTACACCCATTATGAAAACTGATGACGGAGGAAGCTCGTTACTGATAGAAATCTCAACACGGATACGAATATTAATCGGTGCCAGGTGCATACCAATAATAATATTATAAATCATAGAAATGTCCAGGTCATTTGTGCTGGTGGCTGCTTACCTTCTTGGTCATATTTTCGGTGGAGAACCACTGGAAACTTACTTGAAGAGCCACCGCAGACAGTGGTGCCAGCAGCGGAACCTTCACGCCAGCTATCATAACCAGAATTTGTTACTTTCATAAAATTAAGTATATGTGTGAAGATTCATAAAAAAAAAACTCGTTTCCAAAATGAAATATTACCATTACAAAGTTTACAGAAAATATACATCCAAAATGAGGAGAAAACCGATTAGTGATTTTATTCAGAGAGAATGTCACTAACATTCAAATATGATGGACCAGGCGAATGGACCTTCAGATGGAATAGAGGGAAACAATAAGAGAGGTGGAATTAGTTAGCTACCACATGTAAGTAGCTATAACACATGAAGGCACATATGTCGCCAACATAAAAAAATGGGGAAGTTTGACAATTCCCCGGGCGAATATTTCCGTAAGTTCTCATAAAACCAGCTGAATTATGGGAAAATTTCACTTATACAATTGCTTGACCTGGAACCTTGATTTCAACCTAATATTCCATGCAGAGTATCCACTGATTGTTTTTAATGAATATACCAAATATCATCACTGGAAAAAATTCACACTGATCTAGAGTCCCCAGACCCTTAAAAAATTTGACAAGAAAAAATACTCTTGATTCAGTCGGATTTTTGCTTGACTCGAGAGCACCTTAATTTAAGCGGATATCCCTTTGATTCAAGCAAAAATCCGATTAAATAAATTATTTTTTCTTGTCAAATTTTTCAAGAGTCTGGACTCTGGATCCAAATTACGTATTTTTCCGATGAGTTTTCCTCTCGCTTTCATCGGATAATCCCTCATACTATGTGGGAAAACATTGAACAGTCGAAAACTCTAGTTGAAAGCGATAGTTACTTTTTTTCCCTGAAGTGACATTATAGACTGGACGAGATGCTCTAAAGTGAACCATACAGTTGGCTTCTGCTTCTGTCACAGTGACAATTTCGTGTGACCGATGCGGTGGTCGATCCGGGTACCCATCGCTGTCGGCAGCTGAGACCGTTCGGCGCACAGTGAATAGTCGCGGGGAGAGGCCGGACATGAAATTTTTATCGAAAACTGCAAATTTTGATGTCAATTTTGGTTTTATTATAAAGTTCAGTGCGTGTTTTTTGAAAGGGATTCCCCGAAAAAACTACTGGGACTTCTCTCTAACTTCTACAGGGTGTTTAGCATCAGGATTTTCCCGATTTTCCCGATTCTATCAGGATTTGAGGAAAAATCGGCCGTAAAATCAGGATTTGAGGGAAGTCGGCTGTCCGATCGGATTTTTTTTATGCTTTCGCATACGCCTATCCAGAAATTTGATTACCTCTCCGCAAAAAATCAGGATTTGGAAAAATTATAAAATCAGGATTTAGCGGTCGAAAATTAGGAAAAATCAGGATTTCATCAGGATTTTCCAAAATGAAAAAAAAAAAAAAAAAAAAAACTAGACGCCCCGTTCTACATCTCAAATCAATGAGGATTTGAGCTTTTAAGAATCCCATATCCGACCTCTCTCACCGACCTGCTCTACTGTGCGGAGCGGCGGCATTGACATAGTCGGTCGGTCGGTCGGTCGGCCGTCTCAATCTCAACCGGCGATCCCACTTCGAGGAGTCGATGTGTCCCCTGATTTACAAGCCCTGCTCCGCCGCGATTTATTTACACCGTCCGCCTAATGATGCCCAGGGCTCAATAAACATTCCGTCGGTCGGCGAAATCCTCTTCCAAGTCCCGGCAATCGAGAGCTCTCATCTTTTCCCTTATTTTTCGTGTTCCTTCCGTTCACACAGCAATGTGCCCAGAAACGCACAAGAATGTCCATGTGAATATGAATGCAAATGTGGATGTTTCGACCGCGCCGCACAATGGGCCCAATCAAGAATCCTCCCTCGAAAAATTGATTCGAGCGATTCCGCTGTAAATTTTAAATTATTTTTAACGAATAAGGTGCAGATTATAAGATAAGGAGCCTGGAGGACAAGGCGCATAAGTGCAGTTTTTCATTTCTAGAAATATTGTGTCAGGAATTTCGAAATCACATGGATCCTCATGGCGGAAAGAAAGTTCAAACTGACTATTTGATGCCGAAAATATTGAATTTGGGAGCGAATTTTTCACATACTATCCATTAAGACCAGTTTTACTTGAAATCATGGATATCTCAATTTTTTCAAAAACTGCACTCATGCGTCTCGTCCTCCAAGCCCCTCAGATGTGCTCTCCGCGGGAGGTGTTATTTAGAGTATATCGACAGGGAAAGTATATGAACAATCTATGGTTTAGGAGGTTTGGTTACACGGAGCTCTTAGGGTCCAAGAAGGTAGTTGACCTATAAATTGGAACTATTCAGCACGGGATAATAAACTGCGATGGCAGCTTCGATATGAATATCGACGATGAAACTCCCAAACCACGTATCTCGTTTGCAGTTTTAAAAGCCTTCGCTCCTGTTTTATTTTTGTATAGGAGAAAAAAATTAAAATTACATCTTCAAGTTTTCTCAGGATTTGCCTCGCACAGAGGAAAAATAGCTGAAGTTTTTTAGAATGAACGCTGAGTAGTTTTCCATTTAAAACATTGAGTATGACAGGAAGTCTGCGCGGTCGCAAACTTCGACAACTGGAACAACTGTCGAGATACGTGGTTTGGTAGTTTCACCACCGACATGTGCGTTTAAGAGACCTCATGCTGGATGGATCCTCATGGAGGATGCTGCATGCGTTGTGGGTTGCGTGCCCTGAGCGGGCACGGCGAGAACAGACATTGTAAATCGTTGTTCCAATCGGAGATCTTTTTAGGATAACTGCAAATGAGGACCTTTCCGACCGAACAGCTTACACCTATGTCAACGTTATTGAGATTGCACATACATACAACTGTCCAGTTGTTAGGTTGGAAGCTTTGTTCTCAAATTTGCCTCAAATTTTCTCTCTATTTTCTAAATATTTCGGTAGAGAAATTCATAATGTGGGCGATTTCGGATACTTCGAAAAAAAAGGAAAGTTGCACAACTTTAGCGACGTTGACATGGGTATAAGCTCTTTGGTCGGAAAGGTCCTCAAATGTATGTCATGGATGTAATAACTTTATGGATGTCCTTGACTCAGAGGAGCCTGAGAGCATTGTCGTGAAATTATCAGTACAGCACGACGTGCCAACGTTGTAAAAATTTAGAAGATCAAGAGAGTGGCTTGATCTTCAGTTTACTCTGAGTGCACGAGCTTGCTGGAGTACTCATACTCATTATCTTGTTTCATTCATCGACGCCACTAGCAAAGCGTTTAGCAGGATTGCGTGAGAAGGAGGTGCTCTTTCTCTCGATGATCAAGATTTAAATGTTGTTTGCAACATCCCGATGTTCACGCCAAGGAAAAATCCTGTGAAGTAATGAATGAATTTCACTCTCCACTTATTATACTTGATGTGTTTGGGTGATTTCATGATAACGAGAATAGTAAAAAGTGTCGCCAGTTTAGTTTTTAAGGTTTTTAATGATACATACGGAGGAAAATCTTTGGCTTTATAAACTAATTAGTGGTTCATGTGGAGCACCAATAACAGTCGTAGATGAACTAATGATTCTCGTCTGTGAACCATACTAAGGTATCTCGTACCATACTAAGGCATATGTGCTATTATTTCATGTTGCCTTTACTACTATTAGTGGTGTTCCATTTGAACGACTAATTGGTTCATAAGCCAAAGGTTTTTCTCAGCGAACAACAATTTAATTGAAAAAGAATACAACTGTTGTTGAAATTGTTTTAAAGTTTTGACCCTGCATTGATTCGTGCAAAAAAATGTGAGAAATTATCGTTACTGAGACTTTTAAACCGTAAAATGTTCTGTCGTTTACGTAACAGACATCTTATTTAACGGTCTAAAAGTCTTTGTGATGAAAATTTCTCATTATTTTCAGGGCTGGATTTACCTACTTGCCGCCCATGGGCCGTCTGTATTTTGCCGTCCCCTTCTCATTCGTTTTGAAACATCAATAAAAACCATCAAGTGAACGTGCCAGCGGGGATGGGATGCATAAGACGCGTTTACTCGTGTTGGCAACATTTTTTGGGAAAGCCCTGTCAACACTACTAGCAAAAATTCACGGAGCTTTGCGCGAACGTTAAGTTTCGTAAACCTATCTCTGCGTGGACAAGGTCTTCCATTCATAAGAAATGAGCGAAAAAATTATGAAAGAACAAACATAAATGTGGTTTAATGATTTTAACTTCCGCCGCCGCGCCGCGCAGACCGCACCGTGTTTGACGCAATGCGTGAAGTATTCACGCAGTCTTGTAGGCGCTATGCGTTTCACGCTGACTGTTTGGCGCAATGCGTGAAGTATTCATGCATTCTCGTACGCGCTATCTGTTTCACGCTGACCGCAGTGACCGCCCTGTGTTTGATGCAATGCGTGAAGTATGCATGCAGTCTTGTAGGCGCTAATATGTGTTACTTGCCGACCGCCGCGCCGAGGGCTTCTCCTTTCCATCTCAAGTCCTCTTCATCATTGCTCTCCACGACGCGCGCGCCGCTCCGGTCCAAATGGCGTGTTTGGTTTCTCTCTTAACTCGGCTAATTAAGGGTACTGTCTCTTGTATCACCGAAAAACGACAAAATTAAAAATTACTATTCTCTCAGGAAATGAGAGATTTTATCGCCTTTTCTCATTTGTAATTTCTTTTCTGAATCCGATTTTTTCGTATTCACGCAGTCTTGTAGGCGCTATGCGTTTCACGCTGACCGCACTGTGTTTGGCGCAATGCGTGAAGTAAAACCACCTAATGCGACACGAACACACAGACACGAAACAGAAAAGCGAAAAAATTACCCAAAAAAATGTTTATTTAACAATATACATATTTAGACGGTGTAAAATCGAAAGGAGGTTTGAATGAATGGTATAGATTCGTGGATGGTGAATTCCTGCATAGTTCGCGTACGGGTGAAAACGAGCTCAATGAGATTTTATTTTCTCAATGAGTGGCCACCGCAGAGGGTCCCAATGAATGAAGGAAGAATGAATGAGTGGATAAATAGTCGTAAAACCAGTGGTATGTTGCGCGCGCTCACTCCATTCTCATTATACCTTCACGCCCTCACCATGAATTCAATTAGAAAGAATGTCGGCATTTTTCCCACACCAACTCGGTTTATTAATTGCGTGATAAAATTTTGCTCTTTTTTCTAAGAATTCGCAGGGAGAGCGAACATCAGCATATGATATTATTGCACACAAGATCTTAAGGAGGTCAAATCTCATAAAAATTGCATTGCATATTTCAGCAAAATTTAGAGTAATTTTCAGAATTTTTTAGAGTTACTCACGAACGCACACAATCTGCATACTCCAAATCTCGTATTTCATGTTTCACTGTATTCCCTTTATATTTTAACTCGTGTTTTACGCATATTTTCTTATAGAAGCAGGCAACTAGATTTCCCACGAGAGAAGTTTAAGAAAATCTTGATGAAGTGGATTGAAAAACTGTAATCGATTGATTTTTCTCGGTTATGAGTCAAATATATTTAAAGCGTTAATTTTTGCCTCTTCCTTTAAATTAAGAAACGACCATTAAGGACCGACCACCGATTAAAATCTGACAAGAAAGAAATTGACAAAAATTGGCGAAATTGTTAATTTATTTACGTTTTTTTTTTTTTTTTTTTTTTTTTTTTTTTTTTTTTTTTTTTTTACAATATGGAAACTGAAACCCGGGCCCAGGCCACGGTAGTTTTAGGATCATTAGTGGTACATCTAATGCCCTCAACTTGGGTACTGTTCTTTTTGTTTGCAAAAGCAGCGAGCATCCTTTACGCGAATATGTAATCCCGATTCTTCATTCAACCAAGGGCGGAACCACGGAGGCTCACAGATTTAGGAGGAAGTATTAGCCCCAGACAAGCTGATCCTGATCATCAAGAATTGTGTCGTCTAATCAAATTAAGATGGATGGAACTATAAAAAAGACATAATAGCTCATTCATATAAAAGCACTAAAATGTTTGTCTAGCCACATCTTGCAAGTTGTCTATGCTGCTGTCGGGACCTAGCAATTAATGTCCCATAAAACGGATAGGCCATAAACAGAGAATTCTTTGCCAGCCTTTAACTGCTCTAATCGGTTAATTCTGTGATTCCGAGAACAGTTATCGATTGGCTCAGATTAGATGCAGAGGTCGTTTTATTTTTATTGCAAACAAACTAAATTTAATCCTCCCAAATTTACGCGCAAAGTGGTTCACTGTTTACACACGTATGCAGGGATGCAAGATTGAATCACATTTATTTAGAATTTCATGCGCAGATAAAAAGATTAATTGTGTATTCTCTAGCACATTCAGCAACTGATAGGTGATGCTAGAGAATTTCAATAGAGTAGGAACAAGTAATTTAGTTTTTTTGCTGTCGATATTAAAGCCTTAAATCTCCGAAAAAAGAAGAAGGAAGAAAAAATATACGGGACAATACCTATCTTGATTACCTAGGATTTATTAACAGATGTTGAGTCAAATGTAATTTTAAGTATCCCTTAGTAGTGGTGCCTTATAACGAACGCTTAGTTTTTTTTTTCCTGTTGATGAATCTTCATTTAAAGTCAAGCTCAGGAGACGTGCATTGAGTTTACAAAGTACTTTACAAGAACAACCCGTGTCTAACTGCGTAGGAATTTGACTTTTATATATATTTCTTCTTTGAAGTTAACACAAGTCATTTCCAAGACACGCCTGGTCTTCATTTCAACACTTTTGTGACGTTTATGTCACATCTTAGAAGAGATGGGTACGAAGCACTCTCACTTGTTTGCTTGTTTGATCGGGTATCTAAATAATGCACCGACATTAAAAACTCAGATTTTAAGAGCACTGTGTTAATATTAATAAATCTAAAAGTAAATACATTTTAAAATTAAATTTCTTTTAATATTTCTTACCTCTTTGTAATTTAACTAGGTATCTACCTTGAAATAAACATTAATTTATTGCTTGCATTGTAACATTTGAAGTTTAAAAATATGTGTAATTTGTATTTGAAGAAGCTTTGCAAAATGCTCGCGAATATTTCACTTCAGTCTTACTTTAAATTAAATATAATGAATATTTTACCTATATACCAATTGAATAAAGGACTATGCCCATACAAACAAAACGCCAACTTTCAGCTTTTTCCATCCCCTCCTCATTGTATCGCTGTTTTGAGGTAGGTCCCTATCCTTTAACACTTAAAGCAAATTGACGTGACGCTCTCTGAGACCCCCCGCATCCTATACTTAACAAACGACCCAAACATCATTCTTAAAAATAAGTTGCTCATGCTGTATTGATTTAACGCATTTGCGTTTTAAGATTTAAATCTCTTTTGTTTTCCGTTTATCTAAGAATAGCTCAACGCTCCTCAGCCTCAGGACTGCATTGAGCTCAATCATCGAGAACATATTTTATTTCCAGACATAGAGTCAGAGCCCCATCTCCCCCGGTAGCGTGTACAGTGCTTTGCATTGCATCGATCGATCACCACTTAAACCCGTGGCAAAAGATCGATTATCAGGTTATTCTGTGATAATCGATTCTTCACCACAGTTTCAAATGGAAAAATATCGATTATCGATGGCGCTAATTCACGCTTCGCCACTGCCAGCCTCCTCACTCTTCGTAAGCACAACTTGTGGAAAAATTTCCGTTTCGCTTCATTAAGAGGTTTAGTCACAACTCACCCCCTTCCTCCGTCTCCACTTGTAGACCAAAACAAAAAAAATTCCACACACACACTCGCACACACGCATACCGGAAGGCAATGCGTCTTCCGTTTTTTGCGAATCAGATCATTCAACCCTGTGTTTTTATTTATTTCCTCTAGCATACACCGTGTTTCAGAGCGAAACGTTGCCAAGTTTGAGATCTATCTCCACAATGAGATAGAATTGCCGATGGCTCAGTGATAAGCGCTCTTAATCTGGGGTAATCGGTTTCGGGTTCGAATCCCGAAAGTGACTACACATTTTCGCGAAAATTGTCCTCAGAAACAGATTCCACTCGGCCCTAATCACTGAAAATTTAAAAGTTCAAAGTATGGATGAGTGCTCGCCTCCTAACTCAAGGTTGCAGAAAGATTGCAGAATCCTTAAAGGATATCAAAAACCGCTTTAGGGATTTTGAACAAAACCTAAACGGATCATAATAATTTATACAAGTTAAGTAAATACAATTTACAACTTTTTTTTTCTATTTTCCTCAAAAGTTTTGAATACTAAATTTACGAGTTTCTTATATTATGCCTATATTTTCAGTATCTTGGATGTGCGAGTCGCATATTCAAAGATTGGAGGTACTTCTGTTTTTCAAAGACTAGGTTGAGTTGACTGCGGCGCCTTGATGCAACTATTCGTGTTCCACGGATGTGCGTGTTGCATGTTCAAAATTGAAGTCACTCTCGCTTTCCTCACCGGCCACTCCGCGAGCTGGCTGCTCAGTTCATAGACTGAGCAAAAACATCGGTCAGTTCGCGGACTGGACAATTTTGCCAACGGGGCATAACGCCTACAAAAAAAAAAGAGAAAAATATGTTAGAGATGTGTCAAAGAGAACTGAAGGGAGGAATCAGGTAGCAGGTTAATCCAGTGGCAGTTGTGGAGCAGGAGGATGCAGTTGTAGTCCTGTCGGCTCTTTAGATTCTGTTCGGAATTCGCACGGTACTGCCCGCTCGCTCAACGCATTGAGCCGTTCGGATTTTAAATGGCCCGGCACCGCACCGCGCCGGCCGCGGCCGTCAGGACGTCGCTGCTCTGACGTAAGGGCGTACCTCTATGTCCGCATGAGCCCTAAACACCATGGTGTTATAAGGAAACCAGGGACCATGAGGAACTTGAGATACGTCCTTACGTCAAAGGAGCGACGGGGAATGAGACGCGAGAAGGCATTCGTCCGTCAACGCCCGCATTCCGCGATTTCCGTGGCCGCCCTGTGAAAATAGCGCTGTTTGACTCCGAGCAGCTTCTCTCCCGCCACGGATTGCGCACCCTTGCGCCCCGAGCCGCACGTGCCAACAACAACACCCACTCCGGGAAGACAGGGGATAAAAAGTTGACCAGCCGACATGGCGCCACGCATCTTCATGCGGTTTCCGTGCCGATTCGGTACGCTTCCATTATTGACATGATGCAGTCGGAAGAGACTCAAAGAGAAATTGGACGCATTTCTATCAAAGTGAACTATGTGCATTGCGACATGACCCCTGAAACCCATAAGAATAAGCACTTACGCAACAGGGCTCACGTCATAATGTTACATAGTTCCGTTTGATAGAATAACGTCCATTAAGACCTCGCATTGATTAGGTAGTGGAAGTGCGCGATCACGGAGGGTATGGATTCGATCGACATGAACCGATCGAAAGGTAAAAACGTGAACTCATCGACGTGATTTGATCGACACCGATTCGATCGGCAATCGTAAATCGATCGACAAACCCGTGAATCGACCGACAGCTCCGTGAATCGATTCGTCGGTTGATTCACGGGTTTGTCGATCGATTCATGCGTCGATCGAATCCATACTCTCCCGTGACCACGTGATCTTTTTGGGCTTCTTTTCAGCCAATCAGACACTCGACGACAACTTTTTTATTTCTTATGGACAATGACATGGGGTTTAGAAACGATATATTTTTCAGATTTAGCTGAAAACGCCTGACTTTTCATGATTTTGAAGAGGAGAATTGTGTTTCGTACAGTTAGTTTTTTTCCGCAGAGGTTCATTGCTCTTTCCTATCGTCCGCGAACCTGAACCACAGCCGAAAATCTCGGATTGATTGGAACTTTAGCCCACGCTACGAAAAAGGCTAGCTAAGAAGTTAACATTCCTTGCCGATGCGTAGCGCCCGGTCTTCGCCATGTAAATCGTCGTTCCTCAGACGAAGGAACGTAACTCCATTCCAATGTTGCGAAATTAACAAAAATAATCCGACTTTATGCAAGAAATGATCGTGCAGCTACTGTCCAAAATTTTTATGAATTTTGAGTGTGAAATCCGAAAAAAATTCAAAGGAATTTCCGGCAAGAAAAACCTAACGGTTGCCTCGTAGTTTTTCAATCTACGACTAGAAATTCCGCTACGTTCAAATTTAGTTGCGTCCTTTTGCTTAAGAAACGACAAAACGAGAGGGAGATATTTCCAGGAGCGCTTAAGGACAAGCCTTGGAAGTTCTCATCTTCCGTCATTCAACTATAGCTAAACCAAGCAAGGACAAAAATAATTATGATCAAATCTTGAAAACAGCCTCCTTTGTTCTTTCATATGTTTCGATCGCCAGCGCGGAGAGAGATCGAACTATCGAGCGTGTTACTGCTGTGCTAAGGAAAAACGCCGTATGAGCTTTCAGACGTTGCCAAATTTCCTAAGACAAATGACAAATTCTTGGAAACATCGGTAGATATTACTCCCTAATTTTTCATCGAATTTTTTTCGTAATTTGATCTGAAGTGTCTAAAAATTTCACTGAGAAACATTCATAACTTGTCACAAAAATCAATATTTTCTGAGACGTATTAGAACATTGGAATTCTTATGCGGCATTCTTCCTTAACACGACAGGTCATTCATCGAGGTTTTTTGTCACCTTTTTGCTTGATCAAATTAAACTTCAGCTAGAGGATGCTCTCCCGTTAAACTAGCGTGAGACATGTCAACGTGTTTTAGCGTCAGATGGACCGCGAAAGAATTCAATTAATTTATTTATGTTGTTTCACGGCTGTTTCCGAAAATACTAATTAAATTAGTCCATTCACGTGAATAGCGACCACTCTTACTCCTGTGTCGTGGTTTTATAGACCACTTCTTCGCTTGCAGCGTTAACATTCCAAGGGCGAACCTTTAATAATATGCATAAAGTTAGGTATACACGAAAAGAAGGGAATCGCAGGTCTTAAGGAGCTAATATCTGATTTCAGACCGCACCTTGCTGCATTGATACCGTTACCGAAATAAATGCTACCACACAAGTAGCATTGCAATATAACTATGAATTTTTGTTAAAAATGCCAAGAATCAAGTGCTGGCCTCTATACATCCTATATTGCTAAAGTTTAATACCCTCTACCACTTTTTTAACTGTAGAAAAACTCAATTTATAAAAAAAATTGTAATCTCACCTTCCGTTCCGGGCACTGAGGCTGAAGTTTTCTTTTCCTCCCAATTTTTAACGCAATATCTGAGCTTTCTGTGCATCTAGATTATGAGACGTAACTATTGGCGGATCCAGCGAACTGGCAACACTGTTTTTCTTCATTTAAACCTATGGAAATGAATCGATTTTTGGAGGGGCCGGGTGCTCCGACAAGAATCGATTATTTAACATAGGTTTGAATGGAGGGAATCCGCTTTTGCTAAACTTCTGGATCCGCCTCTAGAACCTAATTTTACGAGAGATTATATCTTTACTCAGCAGCTTGAACTTTTAGCAGCCTTTACATTTTATTCGAGAGCGTAAATGACAAAACCTACAATTCATACAAACCTCTTCATAGTTTTTGCATCTAATTCTCATATTTCGACCTTCAAATCTGACAACAGGGACAGCTTATATTTATCAGAAGTACATAAAAATTACCTCTTAGCATTGGTTTTTTTCCTAATAAGGATTTTTTTCCTCCACGACATGCTTTCTCCCTGCTGTGCAATTTTTTTCCATCCTCGTATTACTTCCAATTTTTTGGAGATTTCTGAGCCGAGTCAATAGAACTGAAGCAAGGCTAAATTGAGCAGCGATGTAATTGATAGATGCATTAGGGAAACACCTTTTTACACTCACAGCCATAAGTAAGTAAATTGAGCCTTACGAGAAAATTAGTCATAATGTCACGTAATGCAGTGCGCTCAAAGAGAACCTTAACCGATCGAAGTCAATTTTTTCCCCTTTTTTTTGCGGGGAAGTCCTCGAAGCGATCAATCAGGAAATGGCTTGAAAGGAAAAGTGTAAAAGAAAGATATACTCATGTTGGACGTAATTTACATTGGATTTTTGATAAATGATAGCACGTAGAAGAGCAGCATGATCAGTCTTCACTGGGAGACGGCACTGTTTGGCGCCCGGCAAAGCTGATTTTTCAGCTGTGGACCCCTGAGGGGAGGGGAGGGGAGGGGGGGGGGAGGGTCTAGTCCAGAAACGTGACTCGGGAAGACTCCCCGTCCGCACTTTTCATTAGACAAAATCAAACGCAATCGGCAATGTAACAAATG
Organism: Bemisia tabaci; assembly: GCF_918797505.1. Classification (NCBI taxonomy): domain Eukaryota; kingdom Metazoa; phylum Arthropoda; class Insecta; order Hemiptera; family Aleyrodidae; genus Bemisia; species Bemisia tabaci. The sequence goes on from NC_092794.1 coordinate 44,127,825, forward strand.
ATCCTCGCCGAAACAATTAATTAAAAAACTATCTGTCTGCGACACTATCTGCGAAAATATTGAAGGAACGCCGGGGGGGAGGGGGTGCGAAGGGATCAATTTTTTTCGGGAATGTCAAATGCCAATAACGAGAGGGAAAAAGTCTCCGATGGCTATTCAAAGTGCGAGTGATAATTGTCTATATCAACGTTATTCCTAGATGAAGGAAAGTAGCCCATTTCCAAGGTTCCAAAATTGACCCGATTGACTCGAATTGTGTACAAAAATACGACTGTGCTAATTGTGTTTAAAATGTTGCTGATTTTTTCGTGCAACCTGAAAAATACTTATCTAGTGAGTTTCGGTCGGAAACGCTCGCTAGGTTCATAGTAAAAATGAAATTTGAGGGCGAAAATTGTATAGCCTTAAATTAAAATGTTGTTAGTAGGCAGTAGAACTGAGAAAAAAAATCGTTATCATTGAAATTACATAATTGTGGTGTTCCATGTGAGCTTGCGATTAATGATAGCAACAAATATTTAATATAGTATTGTTTCCCCGTTAGAGAAATTTTCACTGAAGTAGCAGTAAAATTACCATAGCATGGGGGAAGTATCGCTTATTGGTAAAAACACCACTTGTATTGGTTATGAATACTATTAATGAAGAGCTCATATGGAACACCACTAATGGGACGATTTTCAAAAAGCATTTGAAAAAAAAAATCAAGGAGAAAAAAATTTGTAATATTGAACTGGAGGACATCTTCATAAAGCGACAACGCCAGGATTTCTGGTCACCAAGGAGATAACATATTTTTCCTCTTTCTTTATACTGAGGTAAGTCTAAATCAGGATAGACCCTGGTCACGTCGTTTCCTAGACAAATGAACGTAACTTTATTATACCAGGTTGCCACATCAGATCAAGAAAGTCAATTTTTTACAAGAAATATGACTGTGCATTCTGTGTTCAAAATACAGCCAATTTTCGCGAGTAACTACAGAGAAACTTAGCAAAATTTTACGTAAGAAACGCCCAATATTTTCCTAGTAATAATTCAATTAGCGAGTGAAATCGTTGCGATGTTGAGATGCAGTTACGTTTCTTCCATCTAAGATACGACGGTCTATGCTGCCGTGCTTAGGAAGAACGACGTATGAACATTCGAGAGTTGCCAGATTTCCTTCGATAAATGCTTATATTTATGATGAAAATTATGAATATTTTTCCTTGAAATTTGCAGGGGCTTTAGACCAAAATACAAAGAATATTCTCTGAAAAATTAGAAGAAAAATATTCATAATTTTACCAGGGAATTTGTATTTTATCGAAGGAAATTTGGCAACGCCTGAAGGTTCATACGGCGTTCTTCCTTAGCACGGCAGTATGCATCCGAGCGCACAGACATCGACACGGGAATGATTTAATAAGGTGATTATAGCGGCCGCTGTTTGACTCCGGGTCCTGAATAATGACGGAATCTAGACTAATTACTTTACACGCTTAATACAAACTCATAGATCCCGTTCTTCGAGCAAATAGAGCTCTCCCCTCCGGATTTATTTCCTTATATATATATATTTGTATATATATCCTTAGCGTTCAGTTTCGAAGGGCAGCCCCCTCCCCCGTCTCCTCCACCACGTGCCCCGGTGGAGTAGTTATTTACCCTCCACAATATGTGTTGACCGCCGTGTTTAGCATAAATACATATTAATTAACGAGACATCCTCTCAGGCAGGCCGTCCGAGCGGCCGGCGATGCTATGGCTGCCTCTTGAACTGTTCATCTCGCGTTCTGGTCGGAGTAATTTATTAGGCCTTTTGTCTCCGCCCTCCAGTGCAGTGGCGTGATGTATTATGCGAGGTATCGATCGATCTTCCATATAAACCTATGGAAAAGGATCGATTATCAGAGTGTACCTTAATAATCGATTCTTTAACATAGTTTTGAATGGGACAATATCGATAGCCTATGATTCATGCTTCGCCACTGCTCCAGTGCACGCCTTGGCTGTACTTTTGCAGTTCAGTAAACTAGACATTTTTCCGAACGAGAGTCTAGTTTGCGATGGATGGAAACGTGAACACGCAATGATAAGAATCTGGCAGACTGAATGTCGTTCATTTTGTACTCAACGGCAACAATATGTTGTCCGAGGGTGGTGAAAAATAAACCTTAGACATGGAGGCTGCTGGGGTTTCATGTTTCTTCTCAAAACTGCCCAATGATCTTGGGAGGAATGAAAATTCCGTTTTATCGCGAAAAGTGATTATTGGGGGGTGTGCGTATGCTTAAATGGTTTTTCAATTTTTTTTTCAATTTTTTCTTCTTTATATTCTTAAAATAAAGTTGCGAAATTTTCCCGTCTCGGAATTCAATTTCTAGGTTTAAGAACGCTCATAATGCACCATCAAAGAGCCAATTTTTCGGTTTTTTCTTCATTTTTTGGCTTTGAGGCTAAGCATCGTTTTACATTGACTCTAACCTCTTCGCCTTCAATTCTAAAGTAAACAATGTGAGCGGCTTGGGACAGGACCGGATTTACCTACTTGCCGCTCATGGGCCGCCTGTATTTTGCCGCCCTTTCTCATTCGTTTCGAAACATCGATACAAACCATCAAGTGAATGTGCCGGAGGAGGAGGGGTGCATAACACGCGTTTAATCGTTGTTGGGCACATTTTTTGTGAAAGCCCTGTCAACACTAGCAAAAATTCACGGAACGCGAAAATTAAGTTCCGTAAAAATATCTCTGTGTGGACGAGACCTTTCATTTTTAAGAAAAGAACGAACAAATTATGAATGATTAAACATGAATGTGGTTTAATGATTTTAATTTCCGCCACCGCGCCAACCGCACCGTGTTTGGCGCAATGAGTGAAGTATTCCTACAGTCTTGTAGGCGCTATGCGTTTCACGCCGACCGCTGCTGGCCGCACTGTTTTTGACGCAATGCGTGAAGTATCCATGCAGTCTTGTAGGCACTATGAGTTTCACGCCAACCGCTGCTGACGCTGACCGCACTACGTTTGACGCAATGCGTGAAGTATTCATGGAGTCTTGTAGGCGCTAATGTGTGTTTAATGCGGACCGGCGCGCCGAAGGCTTCTCCTTTTCATCTCAATTCCTCATCATCATTGCTCTCTGCGCCGCGCCGCTCCAGGCCAAATTGCGTGTTTGGTTTCTCTCTCAACTAGACTAATGAAAGGCACTGTCTCTTGTATCACCGGAAGACGAATAAATTAGAAATGACTATACTTTAACTCTCAGGAAATGATAGATTTTTTCGCCTTTTCTCGTTTGTAATGGTTTTTTCTGAATCAGATTTTTTTCTGGATACCTACATTTGAAAAAATTACAACATTTGCCGCCCCCTTTTGTCGCCATGGGCCGCGGCCCATGTGGCCACCCCCTAAATCCGGCCGTGGCTTATTGGGAGCAGTAATGGTTGCTTGCAATGGTGTAGGTGTAGCCACGTTCAATCGCAGTTAACGTTGTATCGGTGGACTACTGCTCACTAACAATACATAATTACACACTCACACTAATCAGTTCGCCTTCAATACTAAAGTTAGCAATGTGAGCGGCTTAGGAGCAGTAATATTTGCTTGCAGTGATATAACCAAGTTCACTTGGATTAATTAAACATTTTATGCATTGTAGGCACAAATTTTGTGTGTATCGAAACACTCATATTACACCATTCGAGGCCCGATGATTATCATTATTGATTCATTGGTTTATTTATTTGCTCCACATATTCTTGTGAAAACCAAATAGCATGCTCTACTGACATTTTACATTTATCGAAAATTTTCGGCTGAATCGAGTTTGTTGAATTGTACAACATTTTTTCCAAAACCGGGTACTTTCCAAAGGAAGCAATTCAGTCAAAGGGAAGGAGGAACCCTTAAACTCTGCAAAACTAAACACTTAATCTTCAGTACGGCGAGGTGTGGCTGATCGATTATCGATATTTCTCCGTTTGAAGCTTATCGATGATAAAGGTGTTCGTTGCAAACACACAGTTTATCGATCCCTATCCGTATGCTTGAACGGCAGATCAATCGATTTATCGCAAATAACGCCACACCACTGCAATTAATCTTTTAAATATATTTGCCAGACTTCTTCAAAGCTCTTTATGCTCATTAAGCACGTAGAAAAATAACACCCTACCAGTGTTTCAACCGAAATGGTATAGTGTCGCTCTCCACAAATTGATGCATTTAAATCAAAAGGAACTGTTTCCATTGTGACTTGAGCCCTGGTGAGTGAGCGGTCTTGAAGTGTCAGAACGCATACATAGTTCCTTTTGATAAGAGCCGTGTCATACATGCTCTCTTATGGATCTCAGGACTCATGTCGGGATGGATATAGTTCCATTTGATTCAGAAACTTCCAGGACGTATTTCTGCTAAAAGGAACTAGGCGCATAGATTTTGCGCACAACGTAGTTCTTTTTATAGTCCAGGCGCCTGGTAGCTAAAAATGAGGCTACCTGGAATTTTGGGTACACAGCGATTTTTTTGGCTTACTTTATGTTTTTTGGGTCGCTGAATCCGAATCTGAAGTTTCCGCACGCGTATCTGGTGAGCATTTTCCGCTATTTTGAAAAAATGGCCTAAAAAGGCCTTTTTTTGCGGTTTTTTTTGATATAGCGGCTACGGATGAGGAAAAGTCCCGGATTTAGCTAATGTTTTGAATAGCTGACAAAATTTGGAAGAAAATGGTATATGAATATGCTAGGTTTGCTCAAAAATTGAGGAACCTCGGATTTCGGAACTTTAGAACGCTTCGGAACTTGGCTGACCGCGGCGAGCCGGATCGCGCGTTGACGGGTGCGCCGCGAAAACGTGAATAGGCGCGATGTTCACGATGCTGTATCTTCCTCAATTTTTAAGCAAACCTAACATATGTATACACCATTTTCTTCCAAATTATGTCAGCTATTCAAAACATTAGCTAAATCCGGGACTTTTCCTCATCCGTAGCCGCTATATCAAAAAAACCGCAAAAAAAGGCCTTTTTAGGCCATTTTTTCAAAATAGCGGAAAATGCTCACCAGATACGCGTGCGGAAACTTCAGATTCGGATTCAGCGACCCAAAAAACATAAAGTAGGCCAAAAAAATCGCTGTGTACCCAAAATTCCAGGTAGACTTACCAGGCGCCTGGACTATTAGCATAAATACGTCCGAATACTGTTACGGAGAGTAACATTCCGATGGCAAAACTCCATGGAAGAACCCTCATCTTGATTGCGGTGTTTTATTACCTCTACGTCAGTCTGTGATTTATTTTTTTCAAATGCTTTCTCAAAGAAGAATTTTGAGAGGGCAAAGGAAAATTTTACGAAATTTCGGACAAAACCATTACTTTGCAACAACTTGCAAACGAATATATCATGGTAGGCAGTCGCGTCAAAGACGCAAACCGTCGAGTTACGTGTTTTCCTAGTTTCACTTTTGACACAGTTTTAGAATGAGCAAATAAAAAAAAGATGTCTAATTTTATCGTCCATAGAGCCTCATTATCAGGTCCGAACAAAAAACTGAAGTTGACTGGTAAGTTATCCGCCCTGGATCGGCTACCACTCTAAAAAGATGGAGTCGCAACTTAATGGGTGCTAATTTCAAGCCGCAATCTTGTTTCTTTTATCGGTTGATCAGCCGCTAGAAGATTTATTTACTTTCAATTGGCGTTGCAAACTTGTGTAAATGTTTATAATTCCACGCCTCAGTAGGTGTACCACTGGTCGTCCGTGCCCAACACAATAAATTATGCTTGCTGCTGGAGCGTGTGCTTGACAATCAGACTCTCGTTAAGGTTCATAATAAATTAATTATGTCTCGTCCGACTCTAATGAGACAAACTGCTCGACCCTCGATATCTTCTTTTGAGCAAGTGGCGCCCGTATTATCTCACTGCCAGATTTCAGTGATATCAAAGTTACATGAAGCATAATTTAAATGAGCAAGAACTCTCTCCTCCTGTTGATCGGGAACTAAAATAGAGACTATATAATATCTGCTGTCTACGTTTTCGAGCCGTTTTCCTTGTGAAAAGATAAACGAGGAAAAAGAAAGAAACATGGTGTAACAATGAAATTTTGACCACTGAGCGACCACGTTTCATCACCTTTTTCGGGACTTAAAGCTCCTCAAAGGGGACACACTCCAGCTATACGCAACTTTACTCAACCAAGTGCAGTGGAATTTAATCAAAACGAGCTGTGTTCACAGGATTTACATAATTCAGAGTCTATTTTGATCATTTCATTGCGCATACTTTTTTCTTTGAATCATTCACCCTCTGTGCATAGAAATTAGAATTACGCATAATCGATTTTACCGTAGATGCGCCCGATTAAAAGTTTTCACGACAAAAATACAGAATGACGGTGGATGCATGACTTGTGTTTCTCTACTCAATGTTAATAAGTTTAGACGTTAATATCTTTCTTAAAGGAGCTGATTTCTGAAATTCCCGTTACATAAATCGCTGTCCACATAAAACTTTAGAGGGGAAACAATAAATGTAGTGCTTTTTAATGTATACGTTTTCCAGTGACCCAATGAACAGTTAATTTCATTTTAATGTTTTCCTTTCGCACGTATTAAGGCTCAATAGCGTTGGAAACACCGATGCACCGAGACACGGTTGAATCTTTTAAAAAACAATTATTGAGCGGTGAGCGCATGAGACGTTGCAATTAGTTGACCTTTAGCGAGGCGCCAAATAGCGGGGCCTTCTATCCATGCCAATATTATATGAGGCCCTCCAATCGTTTCCGTTTACTTATTTCCCAGTTAACGTTTTATCACCCTTTGAAGGGGATAGCCGATCATTTTCCTGCAAATTACTATTATGAGGAAGTCGTAAAACGCTGAAAAAAACGCATCTACGAATGTTGCTGCGAGTAAACCACTGCGGAACATACCGAACGATGCCGTTTCAGACGGGGCGAACTCTACTAACCCATAAAATATTATTCGAGACGTGCAGAAAGACTTGATCGATCATTATGGGTCTCTTCACTAGAGCTTTCAAATAACAAAATATCCCCTTCATTTCTAGCCCCCTCAAATGTTCATGGTGAAACAAAGGTCATTTTTTTCAAACAACGATCAAAAAGTTCGTTTGTTGACGATATATTTTTTGTATTTATTTTTTTCTCCTTCCTATTATTTTGTATTCATTATTTTATTTAGTTCCTTCAAAAAAAAGTATTTTATTATTTTACTTAGTTCCTTCAAAGAAAAAGTATTTTATTATTATATAAAATAAGCTTCAATTATTGCATGAGTGTATGTTTTTACCCATGGACAAATTGTTCTACAAAACTACTTGGTGCCCCACGACATTCATCCGCCACTGTTTCGTATTGAACCACATTCCTTCGGAAATAGAAGAAACAACTTAATCGGTCCGAAACATTGACAAAAAAACAACTTAACTCGGGAGTACCTAAGGCCGCAAATTATACAAAAAACACATTTAAAAAAAAAAGCCGTGACGTTTTGGAACGTTTTTCCTTCGGAAATTGAACACATTAGCATTTCTGATTCAATCCTATCCCTTTACCCACTCATTGGTCCTCTGTGCTCTCTCCCAGGTGGGCCACATGAAACACATACACACAAAATGCCACATGAAATAATCATAATCAAATTTCGATTCCAGGTCGAAATTTACCGGAGTTAATGACTAAAGCAGGCACAATAATTGAATCCCTAAAATGTATACCGTTATTAATTACCACACCATGTTTCATTCATGCATTAAGTCTTTGCCCCCATCAACTTTTCCTCAGCATGAAGTTCAATCCATCAAGTAAAATTAAGCGAATAACTTTTTCGGTAAGATTTGCCACTTTGCTCACCAATTTTATACTCGCTTGGTAATAATTTTATTAAACCATAAATTAAAAGTATTTATAACTCAGATTGTAGTAATCGAATTGGAGGTATCATTTTGTGAGATACGATTTCCCTCTCTTTCGAGGAGGTAGTTGCTCTGGGATGGGCAGACCGTGAGATTCCATACCTGCAATTGAAATTACCTAAGTAAGACCGAACTCAGAGTTTATGGGCTGGGAGGAGGTTTCCCTAGTATCGAATAAATTTGTAAAGCGCCGGTATAACGTGACCACAGCCGCCGCTCGGCCCCGCGTCGCTCCATCGGGGAGAATCAAACAACCCAAAATTATGGCTACACAGAAAAATACACTTCTATCGTGAGTTATCTTATACCAGAACAATTTTTTTCGACCAGCAATAAAGTACAGTAGTGAAAAAGGGGGCCTGCTCTGGATAAAAAGCGAGGAAATAGACCTGTTGCCAGCTCGAATTCCACATATTCACCCACAATGGAAACAATATCGACATAACTAGTAACAATATATTTTGGCCTTTTTTTTCTTCGTGGAATTTTGGAATTTCTCCATGAAAATAGTTTTGAATTCAAATAGTCGTTAACTTTCTGCCGTCAAAAATTCAAAGTCGAGGCCAATATTTTGAACATGAAAACAGTCATTGAAAAAAATTGTCCTTAACATTGAGTCTCTTGGAAGAGTAAAGCTTCAAACCTCTTTTTTTCGGTTCACATTCGGTGGGCCTCTGTTTTAATTCGGTCAGATTAATAACCTCCAGCCCAAAAAAAATAATTTGTGCGTAGAACCCGAAGTTCAGGTTATTTAGATCGTGCATCCGAAAACTTAAGGTCCAGCTTCCGAAGTTAGGATCGCACATCTGAGGTACTTCGATGCCTCGGTTGACTCTGTAGAAGTTTCAGCCAAACTACCGACTACCGAGGTACTGCAAATGTGTAACCCAAACTTCGGCAACTCAAGTTTTCGAATGCTTGATCTGGGAACTTCAAAGATCCATATAACTTTAACTTTGGGTCCCACACGGAGAAAAAAACTTCGTGCGTGGGACCCGAAGTCTAGGTCATATGGATCTCTAAAGTTTTCGGATTGAGCATCTGAACACTAAAGGTCTAGCTGCCGAAGTTCAGGTCTGACGTCTGAAACTTCAGTTCTTACATCTGAAGTACTTCAAATGTGAGAACTGAAGTTTTTAAGATGTGAAAACCGAAGTACTTCAGATGTAAGAACTGAAGTTTCAGATGTGTGATCTTAACCTCGACAGCTAGACCTTAAGTGTTCAGATGCTCAATCTGAAAACTTCAGAGATCCATATGACCTAAACTTCGGGTCCCACGGATGAGGTTTTTTTCTCCTTTCATGCGCGAAGTTTTCTCTTTGTGATTCTTTGTTTCTCTGACAAAAATTTCATAGTTTAATGCGTGGATTTGCAACAATGTCGGGAAGATTGTCCAAACATGCACGTAAAGAAACACAGAGTGACACCCACATCCACAAATAAACAAGATAGAGCCGTATTAACATGGACGATGGACATCTTAATTTCTCAGGCGGCGCGGCGCGGCGTTTCAGCCCGAGCAGACAGGGATAATTTTATGGGTCTAAATCGATTAAGGATCCGCTGCGAATTTGTTTCCGACGAGTGATCCATTATTGCTAACTTGCTCTATCAGCAGATTCATTGATTTCTTATTTTACCTCACTCCACGCCCACGCACCTACCACGCTGCGGTGTAGAGCCGACTACTCAAGGTTCACCAATTGGAAAGGTTTCTCGGAGGTAGTTTCTGTGGTTTTTTCTAGTTCGCACCTGTTCGTTATTCTTGAATACCAATGCTCCTTTTGTTGTAAAAACTTCACTATTGAATGAAGTCATTTATCCATTTCCCACGTATGACGACTATGAACTTCATAGCTCTTTCACTCCTCCCATACGAAAGCTTTGAATCAAATTGTATGGATCCAAACGGTTTTTTCCCTCGTATTTTTACATTTTGTCTAACTTTATATACTTTACTCCACTTTACCTCACTTCACTTCACTTTAAATGCAAAAAGGTTTTCCAAAATGATTTTGATAATTACTTTTTACTGTTACAAGAGCACGGTCCGCTAGATGACGTAAATGTTAACGGCTAGACGGTGTAATTCGTCCTTTCCTGCAACATCGTAATGCTTACATCGAAAAAAAGGCCGACCCTTCAAGGGGCGGATTAGAACCGAAAAATTGACCGGGCATATTGGCCCTCAATGCTTTGACCGGCCAATTTTCGTTGTTTTTGGCCGCGTTAGGAGACGATCTGGTCCAAAATCATCCTGGACATCGCCCGGCCCACCAGGATTTTTCCAAAAATTTCCCCGCCTGCCAGTCCGCTCATGCACCCTTAATTGACAGAAATGCAGAGGTGCGTGTCTCTACACGGTGGTTAATGAAAGGGTGTTACCGCTCCTTTACTGGCCATCTCACTAAAATCGACGCACAGCTGCAGTGGTGCCTGTAGAGTGTTTTTCTACTTAGAATCAAATTACAAGGAATCCATTTCTGATTGGCTTCCGCATTTTTTAGACCTCCTTAGCTTCAAAAGCGGTTAAAAATATTAAATCATCACCGGATTGAATGGTTTAGGCAATTTTTGGTCCTAAATTGGTCAACAGTTTTAAATGCCAGGAAAAAGTTACCAAGTGGCAAAGGTCACTGGCGACGAAAGCTGTTCATTCATTTCTCTGTGGACTGATTATTGAAATTGATAGACAAACGTATAGGCAGAAAGAACCATAACCGAAATAAAGCGATCCTATTGGGGGAAGCGGTTGATTGCAATGGACAACAGTGGTAAATAAAGACTAACTAACGACAACTCATGAGAGACCCTCTAGTTAGTCCATCAATTATTTCCGCCTAAGTCCATAACAACCACCCGTTTCAACCAATAGGATCGCTCCATACTCCCTATGTCTTCTTTGTCTATAGCTTTGCAAATCAATTTCAATAATCAGTCTGCTGGGGGTACAGGTACACCTCCCTTGTTTGATACCAATCTTTGGTGTTGCGAGTTTGACATCGAAGCGTGGATTTGAACCATGCCCAACCGAAATCAGTATGCAGCGTATATACACTTGTGGGGGTCGTGTCAATGTATCGGGCGGCGCGACCGCAGAGTTCTCGTTCGCGTGCCCCCTCTGCTCATAGAGTGGAGGGGGGCTCAGTGGGGGGGGGGGGGTCCGGTGACTTAAAAGGCGAATCGCAGGTGGGCGTCTCGTCGTGTCCGCGTCCTTTTTACGGCCTCCAAATTGAAAACTCTCGCTTTTGCGGGCATTAAGGCGAATATCCAATTTACTCTCACCATCCGCGCATCTTCGCTGAACCTGTCCGCCTGAATCAAAGGATCGGATCTTTACTGTTCCCTCCACTCGCTCCGGATTTACTGTCGCACTTACTCGGGTCCCACCTAAGAGGGAAGCGGAATCATCAATGAAATATTCGAGTCGTTGGGATTGATCTGATATTACCTGACCGACGAGGCATTATAAATCCGCGACCGCTCAACTCTTATTTGCATAGGTCCGAAAGTTCGTGCTCCTTAAGAGTGATTCCGTATTAATTCCACAGCCTCGACTCGGATTAAGTTATTTCTGAAACGTGTTATAATATACTTATCTACACGAAAAATACCTTCTCTTAGGGACGCAGCCTAAAATTTTTCTTTGTGGGAGGAGGATGGGAGGGGGGGAGGAGGTCTTCGATCAAAAATTTCTCTCGAAAGCCGTCCGTAAATTACGTAACGATAAATTCGCTGATTTTCCGGCGAACCCGCCCCCTCGCTTTGATGATGAATGCATTGCGCTGCGGTGGGTCTTTAAAAAAATAAATAACTACGGACGCTCGCTGGTGCAGCCACCTCCCCTAAGTTCCGGAAAATTTCTTCAAAAAGAGTATTTGATTAGTCGATCGGTACGTTTGTGAAAGAATACACTGGGGAAAAAAACACATTGGATCTAGAGTCCAGACTCTTAAAAGCATTGACGAGAAAAAGGACTCTTGATTCAATCAGAATTAAGCTTAAATCAAAGGAAATCCGCTCAAATTAAGAGGCTTGGATCTTGCTTTTAGCTTAAATCTGATTGAATCAAGAGTATTTTTCTTGTCGATGTTTTTAAGAGTCTGGACTCTAGATCTAAAGTGTTTTTTTTCCAGTGTAAGTCGAATTTCCTTCAAAATTGAATGAATTTTGCAGCAATTTAGGACGGAAAAATAAAGTGTCTTCCTACTGGCTGGAGCTGGATTGAATGGTTAATGGAAAATAGTCCTTTTTGGCCATTGAGAGGTTTTTTTATGTCTTTGCAACAAATTCCCTGTGCAGAGACTCTAGACACATGATTGACCATACAGCTATGCGTATGGCCGCTGTCATCGCCTTTCAAGCACCCCAGGGCAATTATTTTCCTATTGGCAGGGACGTCATAATCATAACGACTAAATCGAATCGTTCATTAAGTGTCTAAGTTCCCTCTGAAATACCACTGCGGGCTGTCTATTGACATTGATAGGCAAAGCTGAAGACAAAGGGAACATGGAGCGATCCTATTAGCGGAAGCGGGTAGTTTCAATGGACAAAGAGAGCAAGTAATAGACTCACGTTAGTTACCCTTGAGATTTCCTTCAATTAGTTTATCATTTTCCCCCTCAGCCCTTAAGAACCACCCGTTCCAACCAACAGAATCACGCCATCATCTTATTGTCTTCTTTGTCTATAGCCTTGTCTATCAATTTAAATAATCCGCCTGCTGGCCCATTGTTAAGTCATAAAGTGTAAGATAGTACGCTCCGGTGGGTGGACCTGGACCACCGGACAAAATAAAACATAGCCCTCCAGCATCGTCGTCGCTCCTCTGACGTTAGGGCGTATCTCGATATCCAGGTGAGCCCTGTTTCACATATAAATTCATCCTTCCGAGGGCTCATGTGGAGATTGAGATACGCTCTTAAGTTCTATGACCGAGAGGAGTGAGGGCCGCGTGACGGATAGGAGGAGTCGAACGAGATCCCGACGACGGGAACGTTTAACACCGTTATGATGAGTGACGTGAAACGGCCGCGGACGCGTCGTGACGTGACGTTGACTTGACGACTCCGTGCCGTGGCTTTGGCTCTCCAAAGTGTATCCTCGGCGGCGAGCGCAGACGCACAGTCTTACAACATGTCAGTGAATGTTTACAGAGGCCAAGAGTACGATGAGACTGCGAAAAGTGCCCATCTACGTTACGCTTACATATGGTTGTTCCTTAAGGTACAGTTACACGATCAAATTGAGCCATCAAATTGGGCCTCTCATTGGTCGCATCCTCACCTCAGGTGTTTTTCCACCAATCAGAGCTTCAGTTTGATGGCTCAATTTGATCGTGTAACTGAACCTTTGGACCGAGGAACGTAACCCCATTCCAAGGTTGCAAAATGCGTCGTTTCCCTCGCAAAAGAACGTAACTGCATTTTTATGTTGCCAGATTTCCCCTCGCAAACTGCAAGGTCTCGATTCGTGGTGCTTGCAGTAGCGATTCTTGCAAGTTTGCAACACGGCTATTCCTTTATTTAAGTGCATGTAAAGCAATTGATTCTAGGTGACCCTGGTAAAAATTGGCGATACGAGCCGCGTTTCAAAATACCATAGAAGTTCTTATAGCCGACTAAAGAAGGCTATTGAAAATCATATAACTGGCTGTAGAAAGCGGAGCAAATCATATGGCCGGGCTATACGAAGGTATAAAAAAGTATACCGTCGGGCTTTGGTTCCTATATCGCCGGGCTTTACACTTTATCGCCATTGGCTATAAAAAGCTATAAGAAATTGCGTAGAAATTCGCGTGCTTTGGAAATCATTAAGTTTGATACGGAACTACCTTAATATTTACAAAACACACATTATATTTTCCTTTAAAACATATTTTTTTTTCATCAATTAAAATGAGATGGTCCATACAGAGTGTGCAAACATTTCACAATCATGAGTTGAAAAACGCTGACTCCGCGAGATTAAATATTAGAGCCTAACACAAAGCTGAGCGGCGACGCATTGGCGCCTACAAACCTTACAGGGATACTTCACGCATTGCGCGGCGACGCACTAGCGCCTACAAACCTAACAGGGATACTTCACGCATTGCGCAATGCGTGAAGTATCACTGTTAGGTTTGTAGGCGCCAATGCGCGCTTCGCGCTCTCTGCCCGCCCGCCGCGCCGCAGCGTGCCACGGCGTCTGAAGCAGCTATTTCACACCAGAGGTATTGCATAGTATCATAAGAAATTGAAGGCGCTCCAACATATTAAGAATGACAGGCATCCTTCAAAAGTACGGAGCTTTCCCCGCAAAATAAATCAAGATACTACGACACAGAAAAAGAGCGGTAGTCCAAAAACTAACTAAGTCCAAGTATCCGTATTTAGTAACGTTTAGCATAAACTTTATCGTCTGGCTGTTGCTTAATCGCCATCGGCTATAAAAAGCCATAAGAAATTGTACAGCCGGCTACAGAAGCTATTGGAAATCTTACAGCCGGCTTTAGGTCTATAGTATTTTGGAACACACATTCTACTGCCAATTTTTACCAGGGGAGGCAGGCTGCCTCACCCAGAGTCGATATTTGTAATGAGTTTAAATTGAGGAAAAAACAGAGTTGCCAACTTAAAAGGATCGACTATTGGTTCTTCCACTAGATACAGTGAATGCAGGCATTTTGCCGCTCCGCAACGCTGCACAGTGGATCGAGTAAATTAGAGAGCTCGGACATGAAAATTTTGACAAAAACTGCGAATTTGGATGTTTATTTCGTCAAATTTTGACGTTCTAGGGACACTTCAAGAAGACAATTTCACGAGAAAACCAATGGAACCACTTCCAGAACATCAAAGTTGTATGCCAAGTTATAAGCGTTTAAAGTTTCCAAATTTTCGTCCGACCTCTCCAATCGACTCGATCAGCCGAGTGCCGTGATGCTGAGTTGTATTTTAGAGTCTCGTAAGGGGAGGTTTATCAGACGGGCCGACGAAAACAAGCATCTACATTCCATTGTACTGATGGGGATGATAATTTTTGTCGTACCGCCCAACGTGCTTTGATACACAAAGGCCCGGGCCAACCAGGAGTCCAGGACAACGCGCGCCGCCTCTGCTCGGTTTAGTGCGCCTGCATTGTTTTGTTTATGCAACGAGGCCTACTGCCGAGGTCAAATAGTTGTATCCACCATCCAGGCGCTACCGTCGAAATAACGTCGCTTCTCTGTGTCCGCAAGTTTGCGTCGCGTGGTAGGAGAAAGGATTATCACCAGACACCAAAACTGAAACAGGAAATGATCCCTTTCACTTTCCTGAATGTATTTCGAAAGCGGCTATTAATCTTTTTCAATGGTAGACCACTGTCATGCCAAGCAAAGAAACTACAAGCCATTTAAAAAATTAACGATCCTTCTTAATTCTTCTTTCTTTTTCAATTTTCCCTCTTTTCCTTCCTCAAATTTTAATGTCACTCCTATTAATTCAAAAACGTTTGAAAAGTTAGTCAAAAACCTAATATTTAACCACAGAGATTCCTCAATGACGGTAAAACTTATCTCTTACGGCAGAAAATTAACTTTGCCCTTTTCCGGACAAAAATTCGACGGTCCTTCGCGGACCACCCACGGATCACCGGTTGAGGACCGCTGCATTACGCAATACGTGAACCCGGAATAAATATACCTATGACAACATCGTGAATTAGGCTCCTAGGTCTCAGGGGAGCGGGCTTGGCACGATTTATCACAATGGCAGTTTGCTACCGCTCAGCCTGGAAGTGCATCGTCTCAATCTGGTGGTGCATCTCATCTCTGCATCTATTACGATTACGCTGGGAGCTCCGTCCTCCCGGCTTTTGTCCGAATTAAAAATAAATGACTTAATCCAATGTTCCGTGCATCTATTCTTCGGCAGCTTTCCTGTCGTATCAACTTAGCCACGGGCTGCCCACTGCGCGCGCCGCGCCGACCAGCCCTCTGCGAAAGGTGTGACACGAGCCGCCCGCACGAGACTTGAGGCTGTCCACTCGACTAGTCTAAAAGCCGGCTCCAGACTACGCGGCATTCGCCGATTGCCGAGCCGAGTAACGAATATTCGGGGTTCGGGAAGCGACGGGCAGATTCGAGTTTTTCCACGAGTGTACAGCGCCACACTACTCGTGAAAGTCGTACTTGGCTCGTCATTTGGCAAATAACGAATGTTCGCCAAGTGAAGAAAAAATACTGGAAAACGCTGCACCCCTTCGCCCCCTTCCTACAAACCTATAGCGAACATTCGGCGAGTGAGGACGAGTAGTCTGGATGACACCCCGATGTCGCGATGGACGCTCGGCTTCGCGCTCGCGATCCCTTTGACTCGTGTCACAAAAACCGACTTTTAGCGGGTTGGGGCGAATACCGAGCCGAGTCGACGCGAATGTTCCATCCAGACTACGCGGGACTTGCCAAATATTCGGTATTCGGCGAGTAATATTCGGCGAATGCCGCGTAGTCTGGAGCCGGCTTAAATGGACGTATTTCTGTCAAACGGAACTATGTGCATCATGACGTGAACCCTGTTATGCACATATTCTTATGGGTCTCAGGGCTCATGTATAAATGCACATAGTTCCGTTTGATAGAAATACGTCCAAATATACCATTCCGTTCATAAAATACGCAACGCTAAAAATCGGATTTTCACTCCAGCTCACCCTTCCCCAAGTAGCAGTGCTCGCGATTGGTTGCGATTTGATCGGAGGATGTATCGCGATTTTCTCGACGTCGATTTGTTGCAATGTAATAAAGAAAAAATTGCGATATATTGCGATTTCATCGTAAAAATTTGCAATACAATTGCGATTTTATCAACGGATTTTTATCGCAATTATTGAGCGAGAAATCATGATATATTAAGGTAAAATTTCAATTTTATCAAACGCGCCTATATAGCGGTAAAATTGGGACAAGATTGAGGATTATCGCTCAGATGTTGATGATTCTAGCGATCTTATCGCTAAAAATCGTTAAAAAAATCGCAATTCAATTTCAAAGTATAGCAATTTTCCTGTTGAAAAATGCTACTTGGGCCCTTGACGTACCCGGCATATATGTCTGCATCCTCTCCCCCTCAAAGAGAAAAACAAAAAACAAGAAAAAGAACGTAACGCTCTGTTCGACCCATTATCGTTTTGTGATACATTTTTATCTAAAAATTACCACCTCGCGTCGATTTTTGATCTTAAATTTTCGGGAAAAAACAGCATTACGTGTCTACGCGCTCTTCGTCAGCATTATGTAACACAGTCCTAAATTCATAGCATAGGTACCCAGCGCATTGCGGGTTTCATAAACGGCCCTCAAAATCGCGTTTTAACTGGTTGAGCAAGGCGAACGAAATTCGTCTTCAGGGATTAATCTTGTTTTATGGGCTGCAGCATTCATGCTTGCTCGGTGAAAGATGAATGTCGCGTTAAGTAGCTCCTTGATCGATCCCCGGTGGATTTTTAATTCGCCAAACGCATCGCTCAATGTGTCACTCATCACTCAGCATCAAGCGAAGATCAGCGGTGAATGCGGTGATCGCCGGTACTAATTTTCGAGCTAAATGATGATGATCCTTGGATCCGCATTTGTCTTTGGCCGTTTTGGGGGCGCATGAAATCGAGCATCGTTTAAAAGACAAGTTGTCCCCAATAAGAGAGTGAACATTATGCTTGGAATTATTTTGCAATCATCCAGAATCATCCCGATAGAAACATTATTTTAATGCAATAAGATTAGAATTCGTAATCTAGGAAAACGTCAAAAGGTTTCAAAACAAGTTTTTTTTTTCTTTGAGGAGGGGGGGGGGGGGTGATCAGTTACTTTTAAAATATGTCCCGTATACTTCGGCTATTGAACCCGTATCTTCGAATCGATATTTGAATCAAACATTTTGCATTCCATGTTTCAGACATACCCGTACTCTCATTTCCCGGAACTAATACCGAATTTCGGAACTTTTGAGATTTTCTTGAATCTGTCCCGGAACTTATGAAATTCCCGAAATTTTCCGGAACTTTCGAAAAAAAAAACATAAAAAGGATTCCGGAACTTTTGACGGTCACGGAGTGGGAGAAATTGGAACAAAAAAGTTCCGAAACTCGGAACTTTTGACAGACATGCGAATTGAGAGCACTGACACATACACTTACACATACTAGAAAAAGGTGAGGCGAATGAAAGAGAGAGGAATCGATAAAAGGAACGTAGAAGATTATGGAAAGGGGCTGATCTCGACGATTGATGAGTGGAAAGATCAAAACAACAAATAAAATAACAACGACAACGTTGTGGTCCAGAGACGTGGGATCATCGCTCATCTGCATATAAAGAGTAGCCGCTTCCTAGACGGCAGATCGACCATAATGTGATTATCGCACAATATAAAATGACCAGGTGTGCAATTGCAGATTGTGCGTCGTACTAAATCGCTTTTTAATCTCACAATCGGTCTTTTTTCCTCCTCATCCTTTTACTTGCCAAGTTTTCCCTCGGGACCCTCTACATGTATATGTTTGCCATGGTATGCACTCTTATGCAGTTCTATTGTCACTAGTATATAGTCGTATCTACATATATATGAAATTCGAGGTTGAAAAAACAAAATCTTATTTGCTTTGTTCCAAAATATCCATTAAAGTTTCATTTTTTGAGCAAGGGGGCTTTTTGCAAGATATGTCCGGTGCAAAAATGATTCTCCGGAAGAATCACGTATAACTAAACTTACAGCTTTCTTCAATGTAGTGCCAAGTAACTTTAAAATGTTATCCCTTTCGGTAGATCGGTCTTGGTAGCGTGTGCTCTTCAAAACCAACTTGAAATTTTATGAATCTATTGATTTTCGTCAACACTGTACGATTTTGAATATTTCGTTTGCGTTTTTCTCAAAAATATCGTGTCTGTTTTGCGTGGTCCTTCAAAAGAACTCCTCAATTTCTGCTGCACCCTGGTCCAATGGCGATTCTTGAAAAATGGCAACACTGTTTTTCCTCCATTTAAATGTATGGAAAAGAATCGATTCTTGTTGAGGCACCTTGCCTCACCTAGAATCGATAATTACAATGGATTCAAATGGAAGAAAAACAATGTTGCCAACTTCCAAATTCGCCGCTGCCCTGGCCTCTCACAGAATTTCCTGTCGTATTATCAAATGGCCCCTAAAATATAAAGATGGTGTGTGGAAATCAGGCTTGCTGTTCCAATAGGCACTGAAAGTTTTGGGTAATCGGTGTTGTATGACAATTCATTATTGATCATCTTATGGTAGTTTGTGTAAGTTCAAAATTTAAATAATCTACCCCCTCTCAAACAGTGGCGTGGCGTGAATTGGGATATATCGATTGTTAAGCCATTTAAACCTATGGTAAAGAATCGATTATTGAGGTGTTCGCTGCGAACACCCTGTTCATCGATCCTTTTCCGTAGGTTTAAATGGCATAACAATCGATATATCGCGAGCAAGCCACGCCACTGTTCTCAAAATAACTTGGCAACTTCGTCTTTTGAGAGATTACGGACTGTTTTCGTGCATTAGTTAAAAATGTAAGGTGATCTTGTAGTTTATGCTCGCGACAACATAATAACTTAGGATCATCATAGTTGCTGAGCAAGGAAATCGAAGGAGCATAACTCAATCGCTCAACGCTTGTAGGAAGCAGTCACTCAAAAGTTTGATCATGTGAATTGGAATGCGTAAAGTTCCAGCTCAAAATTCCATCGCTGAACTGCCTAAAAAATTCATATTTCTCTCAGCTAAATAACTTTGAGAGATGGACGTCATTCAGCTTTGAACCCGTCTTTCTCGGAAGGCTATTCTCTAAATTTACCTAACACCTCCATACTCCAGTAGCGTTAATGTCTTGAATTACTGGGGTTTACTGGCATTCTTAATAGCGGTCATTGCAAAACGACCTCCCTAATGTTGTAAAGGTAACATAAATCGTATAGTTCACCGGAGCGCTGTATACGATACGGATCTTTAAGATGTTTCAAAATTCTTGCCGTTTCTGATTTTCTTCATTTTTGTATTTCGCGTAATTTGAATTATTTACGCCCAATACAAAACGATAACATCCTTCTCTTTAGTTCTTTCCTCGGGCACTTGGCTGCTAAGGTTGCTCTACATTAAATTTTAGATCCCAGAATGCTGATTTGGGATAATTTTAAGTAAACGTTTATCTCTATCACGGTGTTTCAAGATTTCCACTTATAGTTTATTTTAGATAGAGAGAAATATGCATAAAATTTTCAGACATTTGTCATTTTCAAAAAAATTGTGAACCGAGGAACTGATAGTGTTCCTAAGTTTACCGATATTGATTCTGCATGGGCTTATTACAAATATTTATTTCACGACTATATCGCCATTATGTGTATATCGTCATATACACGAATAGTAGCATTCACTCGATTATTTTTGATAAATTTATAGCTTAAGTAAAATACTTGCATTAAATGCCTGTTTCACTTAAAATATCTCAATTATTCCCTCGTGCTATCCGCACGATTTTTGATCTTTAGCTCACTGAGCACTCTAATCAAAAGGCTTAGGGTTGAACAAATTATTTTTGAATCGTACCCATGGATGATGGGTTGATGGATCTACGTCATGAGTAGAGA
This sequence comes from Bemisia tabaci, assembly GCF_918797505.1. Lineage (NCBI taxonomy): Eukaryota > Metazoa > Arthropoda > Insecta > Hemiptera > Aleyrodidae > Bemisia > Bemisia tabaci. The sequence continues at coordinate 44,148,383 of NC_092794.1, forward strand.
ATTGAAAATAACAATAAGAGTAAAATACCTGGTATGCACTTTATGAAGTGCTTCCCTGGTAAAAATTAGCAGTAGAATCTGTGTTCCAAAATACCATGGACCTAATGCCGGCTGTAAGATTTCCAATAGCTTCTGTTGCCGGCTGTACAATTTCTCATAGCCTTTTATAGCCGATGGCGATTAAGCTACAGCCAGACGATAAAGTTTATGCTAAACGTTACTAAATACGGATACCAGGACTTAGCTAGTTTTTGGACTACCGCTCTCTTTTTGTGCCGTAGTATCTTGATTTATTTTGCGAGGAAAGCTCCGTGCTTTTGAAGGATGCCTGTCATTCTTAACATGTTGATTCGCCTTCAATTCCTTATGATAGTGTGCAATACCTCTGGTGTGAAATAGTTGCTTCAGACGCCGTGGAACGCTGCGGCGCGGCGCGGCGGGCCGGTAGAGAGTGCGAAACGCGCATTGGCGCCTACAAACCTAACAGGGATACTTCACGCATTGCGCAATGCGTGAAGTATCCCTGTTAGGTTTGTAGGCGCCAATGCGTCGCCGCTCCGATTTGTGTTAGGCTCTAATATTTAATCTCGCGGAGTCAGCGTTTTTCAACTCATGATTTTAAAATGTTTGCACACTCCGTATGGACTATTCTCATTTTACTTGATGACAAAAAATGTTTTAAAGGAAAATATGTGTGTTTTGTAAATATTAAGGTAGTTCCGTATCAAACTTAATGATTTCCAAAGCACACGAATTTCTACACAATTTCTTATAGCCTTTTATAGCCAATGGCGAAAAAGTGTAAAGCCCGGCGATAGGAACTATAGCCCGACTGTATACTTTTTTATAGCTTCGTATAGCCCGGCTATATGGTTTGCTCCGCTTTCTACAGCCAGCTATATGATTTTCAATAGCCTTCTTTAGTCGGCTTTAAGAACTCCTATGGTATTTTGAAACGCAGCTCCTATCACCAATTTTTACCAGGGTTTTTTCAAACAAGACTCAAGTCGTAAACCGTAATGAGAACCTCATATCACATCGTTGGATAGAAGATGGAGTCTGGAGGCTCAATTTTTTGAGGGACCAAATCTTCGTCAAAAAGGCGAATGACAGTGACAAATCTATGCAGATCATCAAGTCAATACTTAATTTTCCAATGTGCTGTTTTATGTTAAAGTCACTTACTTGAGCTTGTATTCCTCGAGAAAAGTAGGGTGTTTTCGACCTTTCAAGTTGAGAAAATTGAGGAGCGATCGGAAGCTAGTTTAGTCCACGCATTTTTACGGCCTTTGATAGGTACATACCCCATTTTGGCGTTAAATTCTTCGCGCGCTTTGAAGAATAATTACAAGCTGACCGCGCACCGCAAAGTCAGAAAATACGGTTGTTCGAATGTTCAATTTCCTCCATGCATGGATGCTGCTTGAATTAATTTTCTCGTTCCGCTGTCAGTGATCGTCACAGACTTTACGGCCCGTCAAAGTTTCGAGACTCTCGACATTTTTCCAGCAAACTCGCGGAATGAGAATGGCGATATCCACTTCAATGCCCAAATCGCTTTTTAAATACCCCAATTACAGAAGCAAATTTTGCTTAACCCCGCGGAAATTCATGTCGCGTTGAGAGGGAATTATTGATCATTTGCGGATTCCCGCGTTCTGGAAATTTTTTGGCAAGATCTGTCACACTGTAAACGGTAGAGGCGAGCGGTGAGGGGGAGGAGTCTGTCGCCGCGGTCTCGAAACGAAGACCCCGGGAGTTGGAGGGGGCTGCGGTGACTCCTCCACTTTGTTTTGACTCGAGGATTAATGAGCTCTACTCTTGAAACCGATCATTTTCCTTGACATAAACACGGCAAACAAGTGTTCGTTTCGATTTCTAAACAGTTCACTCGGACGGAGAACCGAGCGATTTTTTTTGCACTTCGGTGGAATCAGATAGGATCAAGATTGACAAATATTGATACCTGCAGAATCGCGGTCGCCGCAAGGGGCGTCACACGCCCAACCGCCGATTGGTCTGACAGACGCTGCTGTCGCCGCCGAATAAGTAAGTAATACCGCCGAAAAAAAAATCCCCAAAAAATTCACCGAGTACCGTGCAGCACTCGTAATTTTAGTCCGCTTTGTCTGCACTGGTTCATTCAATGATTTGGGTCGGGTTATCTTTGTTTCAAGTTCCCGGGGATCTTACGTGCGGGCTGATTATTGAAATTAATAGACAAAGCTATAGACATTGAGGACAAGAGGAACGGGAGCGATATTATAGGTGGAAGCGGGTGGTCGCAGCGGTGCACGACGTTTGCGCACACTTTTCGTACCGATAACGTTTGCGCACAAAATTCCGAATTTTCATTTGCGCACAGTTTTACCGATAACGTTTGCGCACACTGCACTATGTGGCAACGCTGCATTATACGGAGCATATTTATACGCACGCATTGTTTAAAACCGAACAGAGGGGGCGAGTAAACGAGTGATGAAACAGAAGTGAGTGAGTTTGAGAGTGTGTGTGAGGTGCTTATTTCCACATGAATTATGTAAAAAATAGTTAAATTAATTGAATAAATAGTATTGGCTATACTTACAGATTTTTGGTTTTACTTTCGCCGGAAGAAAATGCCATCGTCAGAGTCGTCTGAACTGGAGCCAATAGTATTCTCAGGATGGCTGGTGGGTGGTTCATGAAAGGAAATACTCTCGCCGGAAGAAAATGCCATCGTCAGAGTCGTCTGAACTGGAGCCAATAGTATTCTCAGGATGGCTGGTGGGTGGTTCATGAAAGGAAATTTCTTCGTCCAGATCGTCTTCATTGAAGGAGTCTGAACTGGAGCCAATAGTATTCTCAGGATGGCTGGTGGGTGGTTCATGAAAGGAAATTTCTTCGTCCAGATCGTCTTCATTGAAGGAGTCATTTTCAGCTCCCGAGTCATTTTTTGAGTCTGATGCATCTTGCTTCGCATATTTCACATCACGGATCATTTCAAGGAACTCCATTATATCGAGGTCTTTACTTTGAAAAGCACTGGTCAGCACAATAACTTCATCATCTTTCGTTTGTTGAGCCTTGCGTTTATTGAACAACTCGCCATTCCGTACGGATTTTATTTTTAAAGAAACAATAGTCTGGGCCTTAAAAACTTGGTCAGTTGCTTCGTACACACTTGGATGGTGGTAATAAAACTCGCCTTGAAGTTTACTATTGAAGCCCTCAACCCCATTAGTCGTTGTGCAAGAATCTTGTGTAAGAGGGCTGGCCCACAGATGAGGGGGGAACATCTTCGAGTTTATGTAATTTTTTCGAATGTAAGCAACAAATGCAGAGGCGCCACTTACATGAGGAGTAGCACTGGCCAACTGCTCAAATGCAGCAGGGACATCATTGGCGGGCAGATAAGACAAAGAGAAGAATAGCTGTAACCATGATTGAATCTCTAACTGCTCTCCTTTTTTTTCTGACCGAGTGAATGCATATCGTAGCACTGGATATTTCTGTATCCGCCGCCACCAGCTTTGCCCCAGATGAAATCTGCAGCCCCTAATCGTTGCATTAGGGAAAGCTACTTTAGCGGCTTTGTGAGCGGAGGATTCGAAGTCAAGTAGGAGAAGTTTAACGTTCAATTCTTTACCAGTGTGTTTAACACACATTTGTTTCAATAAATCCCACATAGCTGAGTAAGTTTCTGCCGCTTTTGAGGGGAGGAAGAACGTGGCAACATGCAAATAAAAGCCACGATGGAACACGTGGATTGTATAAGTTTGTTTGAAATGCTTGGGAGCATAAGTGAATGTTCCGTCTCCCAAAATAACATCATCGAAGTCGACCAAAAATTGCAGGTTTTCTTTACATGTTACGGCGACAATCTGATGTTTTTTATCAACTCTAATAATCTTTTCATCGGAAGAGGTTACCGTACTGGCCATCCCGTCCAAAGCCCCATCAATGTTCTTTGGTACGGGTTTCTTCAATTTTTTTCTAGCGCGATAACTGGACTGTGAAAGGGACGGTAGGTCAGAAAATGTTACCTTTTTTGAATTCTCAACCTCATGGCGTATCAATTTCAATGGTGGTTCATTTAGATTTTCGGTTGCTTTTCTCTTCAGACTGGTTCTTATAAGCTGCAGCTCGATTTCTTTATCACTTGGTGGAGCATGTTGCGGTCTGTGTTCCTTGTTGGTCGTTTCAAGCAAAGTAGTCATCGGTACATCTGTTTTGATCGTAGCCCGGCACTCTTTTTTCGAACACCGCCAATGTATATTTTTTTTTTTAACGCGAAATTGTCGGAATTTATAGCCTTCGACTAGTATCATTGGTTTGCCTTTATTGCTTCTCATTATCTGAAAGCCCGTATCAGAACTCATTTTATTAAATTTTAACTGAAATACACTCACACACACTTGCGAATAAAGGAATAAAAACGGTTTAAAATATGCTGTCAAACAACTCACGATTATTAAAAACGATTATTATCATTAAAACTGTTTAAAACTCGAGCTAAAACACGTTAAAAAGTTGCACATTAAAACAATTTAAAATTCGGCACTGTGTTGACAGCAACGGTCCGCAGGTTACTGAGTTACTCCTTTCCAGACACACCTCTTCCTCCTTTTGTCGTGGACCTTCCTTATCACAACACGATAATGCACCTCGCCGACAATAACAAACCCGGGCCCGGTGTCCGGGTGATTCGCGTTGCGTAGGTGCAGCGTTGCCACATAGTGCAGTGTGCGCAAACGTTATCGGTAAAACTGTGCGCAAATGAAAATTCGGAATTTTGTGCGCAACCGTTATCGGTACGAAAAGTGTGCGCAAGTGTCGTGCAGCCGGTCGCAGAGGACAATAATGACTAAAAGAGGTAAATAACAGACTAACTAACGGCAACTCAGGAGAGACCTTTTAGTTAGTCCATCATTTTCGCTCTTCGTCCACAGAGAAAAAAACTTTGTACATGGGACCCGAAGTTGAGGTCATATGGATCTCTGAAGTTTTCGGATCACGCATCCGAAAACTTGAGGTACAGCTGCCGAAGTTCGAGTCAGACATCTGAAGTACTTCGATGTATACCGAGGGGTTCGGGTCACACATCTGAAGTACTCCGGTACATACCGAAGTGCCTCGATGTCTGACCCGAACTTCGGCAGCTCGACCTCAAGTTATGCATGATCAGAAAACTTCAGAGATCCATATGACCTCAACTTCGGGTCCCATGCACGAAGTTTTTTTCTCCGTGTGTAAATCAAGGAAACATCACAGAGTCCTCCAGAAATGCCGAAGTTTGGGTCAGACATCTGAAGCTCTCGGTTTATACCGGAGTACTTCAGATGTGTGACCTGAACCCTTCGGTATATACCGAAGAACTTCAGAAGTCTGACCCGAACTTCGGCAGTTGGACCTCAAGTTTTCGGATGCGTGATCCAAAAACTTCAGAGATCCATATGACCTCTCCTTCGGGTCCTATGCACGAAGTTTTTATCTCCGTGTGAGCTGAGGAGCTTCAACACTGTGAAACGCTGTACAAAATTTTATGCTAGGCACCGATTTTCGATAAAAATTTCGATAGTATTTGTGACTATATCAACAAGAATTTCCGATTTGTCACTAAAAAGCGGGCACAGCAAAGCGGGACGCAATTTTCCAGGGGAGAGCAGGCCTGCGTGACGGGCTCTGAAACTTCGACTTTTGACGTCACGTAATTTATGAACGACCCTTTCAAGGACGAAAGCCTTGACAATTGGATTCCACCGCGCTTCCCATTTCCTCCTCGCATTCCACGGCGGGCTAGTTTGCTAGTGCTCGTGGCGTGTCTCGAACATGCTCTTGTCTAGACAGACGCCGAAACAATGCTGAGCAAGAAAATTAACTCATAAGCGTCCACTGCATATTCTAGTCTGTATGGAAATGATCCGTGGATGACAATAGCCAGAACGTGGGCCGCCGGGAACGATGTTGAACTAACACGATTTGTTCGGAAAAGTGATCAACGTTGTGAATGGCTCATTTATCTGTGCGCAGGAATAATGCGGGCGTTTCTTCAGACGCTTCAGGCCCGGCTGTTTGGGGCTACTGATAACTCAGTGAAACATATTTCCTTTCCGAGTATAAATACGAAGGGAGCGTTGAACCCTCGCCAGAGAATCAAAAGATGTCGGAGGTATCACGGTGAACAGGAGAAAGAAGCGAAAAAGTCGCTTCACTCTATTATTTCAACCCCCACCCATTGGATTTGGAAGAAATCGAGGGTGGCAATTTTAAGGAATGGATGGCAAATTCAGGCGAATAAAATTTTCCACTTGGCACCAGGAGGCTATACATAATATGAAAAAGCAGGAGACAACACAAAGTAACCTAAAGGTGTGGTTATATGTGTTGATTAGTTTTTCTTTTGGTTACATCGGCCAAAACCTTGGGGTTGAATATTTGCATCTTGTCAAAAATCGGGCCTGAGCCGCCAGGATTGATTCTGGTTTGTATTGGTGGTAGTTATGCGCTAGCCACTTGCATGTTGCAACCTCTCTGACTTAATGAGGGACAAGAGTAAATTAGTTCACCAGGACTTTTTCTTCATCCTCGAGTTTTTCAGAGTTAACCCAAAATTTGGTCGATCGACCAAGTCTTCTTGATCGATCTGACCGAAAGAAGTAACTCCAACTAAGTAACCTAAAGTAACCAAAAGTAGCCGTAGAAACGGAAATTTTAAACTGTTTAGAATTGGATCTTCATCCGTATCTTAGTCCAAGAAGCAACAATCCTTGACCGTTAGCTAAGGAAGCTCCTCTGTCCGGAAAATGTAGATTTATGGGGGAAAACTGGATAATTTTTGTGCAGCGCATGCGTTAGAATGAACGCGGAACCAGAAACGAAGAAAAAATTCCGCACCGGGTACAGAGGATTAAAGGAAGCGCTCCTGGGTTGTGAAGTGAGTGTCGGCGCTGGGTCAAATTTGAATACACGCCTCAGCCGCTCGTGATGAAATTTCATGCTTAATTTTACGATTTGGCAACTGTGGAAAAACAAGTATCCTTAGAATTTGCCGCTTCTTTTCTTGCTTTCGCGTCTTGGCCGACGGATCGCTCTATGACGAACAGAGCGCCGAAATTCTCCAAATATTTTGGCTGGATTTGCATCGGCTTTGCAGGCGACTGGACTGAGTCGGAATCATTTAAATTGTTATCTGATTGTAGCACCATGATCTCGCTACCATACTTGCTCAAGAACATGCTCATGATATTATCCGTCTCAAATTTTGGGTAAATTCTGCGTTTCAGTAAGCAAAAATCAAGTTTTGAACCTCTTTAAAAGTTCGATCCGGTTCCGTCTTATCAATCATCAACTTTAGATTTAGCCTTTGAAATAATGAAATGCGAAGATCATCGATGGCAAAAAGTGGTAATTCTGTAGAGTTGGCAATAATGGGCTTCGCCCATTTCAATGCATGTAAAAGATCGATTTTTTATTAAAGAGTTTTACGCTGGAAAAAAGTCTAACTGAATTCCGAGAATCACCAATGGTATACCTTTTCGAGAGATGGGGTCCGTAAAGATCTAAAAATTGGAGATAGAACAGAGAATCTTGAAATTGAATGAAATTTATAGAGATTTATCGGTTGACATGCAGTCGCCTAGTATGTGATATCAAGAGTTGAGTGATGAAAAATCCCGAATGTACAAGCTTCCTTGAGCATTATAAGAAATTTGTTTCTGCAAAATAATTCTCAAAAATATTGGTTGAATTGATAATTAAAAATAGTTTCATCCCGCTTCAGTCAAGTAAAATTAATACAAGTGTACATTTGACAACCGTGCTCTATTTTTAGTCATTCAAATTTGTTTCTAGTGCCTCTGAAAATATTCCATCAATTTGTAAACTACCCATTTAGACTCGAATCCATCCTCAGATTTCGCGGTGTGATTTGACGTTAAAGAAGGCATGACAGGTTGATAAGATCTTCCGTCTCAGAAGCCACGTAATGTGGGTGCCAGACCAATGGGAGAATGTGTCCTTGCCGAAACCGGCCAGTAAAAGTGATTGAATTTTGGACCACATGCAGTCATCGTAACCATTATTGGGTGTTTATATGTAACTGAGGTCATTTAAATACATCGCGAAAAAAAGAAGAATATAAAAACAGTAGAGACGCACCTTGTCACTCTCGAGAGACAAATTCGGAGGGAAAAAACGGATAAAAAAAGTTTGACAAAGATTGAGTCCCGAGGACATTCGGAGGCGGGCACAGTCGAGCACCCGGCGAAGTTTCCTCTAGGGTCACAGACAAATTGCAGGAAGCGCGTTGCCGAATTTTTCGAATCCCAGGGCTGGATAAAAGGGGCGGGGACACATGGATCGTGTCCCATGCCAGCATTTTTTTTTCATTTCTTGAATCTAGGGGTGGTAAACTGTTGTCGGCCCAAGGGATTCCTGGACGCATTTTCACGAACCCCAAGTAAGATGTGGAATCCAGTTTATTTATAATTTTTTTCAGTTCTGGAATCTAGGGGTGGTAAACTGTTGTCGGCCCAAGGGATTCCTGGACGCATTTTCGCGAGCCCCAAGTAAGATGTGGAATCCAGTTTATTTATCATTTTTTTCAGTTCTGGAATCTAGGGGGGGGGGGGGGGGTAAACTGTTATCGGCCTAAGGGATTCCTGGATGCATTTTCGCGAGCCCCAAGTAAGATGTGAAATCCAGTTTCCAAGTTGTAGCTCTTTGTGCGGGCCTGTGGTATCACTCGTTTCACCCAAACTTCTCGACCCAGAGCATTTAGACCCCATCTAGTTTGTCTATTCTCTTCTTTTTTATCGAAACGCGACCTTTTTGCTAAGAGGTAGTTTCATCTATGTACTTTCACCGTCTCCCTGTGGAAGTCGTGGGCGAGGCGCCGCTGTATTAACCATTTCATAGTGTCATTGCGATAGGTAACATCTGATGCAATTTAAGGGAGATGTAATAGTTTTCGTGGGGTTGACCCAACCCAAAGTCTAATCTAAATTCATGTGAAGTCAAAATTAAAAGTTGGTATTGAATCAGCAAGAAAGTACCTAATTTTTGGCGAAGAGGAACTTTAAGGTTCAAATTGGAGACCCAAAATTAGTATCTCAATACTTCTGAAAGTTTAGAATGGTTGAGTCAATATTAGTGCGTAGGACAACACATTACAACATAACATTTTGTAATTCAGGTGACATTTATTTTACAAAAATGCTTGTAGGTAAAAAGACATGACGGTAAAAAAGGCTGTGGAAGAATATCCACGCGTGGATTAAAAGGTTTCGTATGAAGAAGTGTAGGTGAATAGTGCGATGCTTTTGATGAAAAGACTCAGGGCGGGTAGTCGGGCAGTCCTAGTCCCTCTGGGAGGGACAACGCGCGGCGCACAGTGGATCGAGTCAGTTAGAGAGGTCGGACATTAAATTTTTGACTAAAATTGCAAATTTTGATGTTAATTTCGTCATACTTTGAATTTCCAGGGGTGCTCCTAGAAGACAATTTCACGAGAAAACCAATGGAACCGCCTTCAAAACCTCAAAATTTGGTTTAAATGGAGTTGTAAGCGTTTAAAATTTCCTTGTTTCGTCGGACCTCTCCTAAAACTCGATCCACTGTGCGGCGTAAGACGCGACCCCTAAATAAATATTCTCTATTTCACCCCTCGATACTGGAAACAGTCTCAACCGGAATCCTATATCCTAGGCAGCTTTGAAAATATTCGGGTGACGAAGGACTTCTGGGATAGACTGTGGGTATTTAGAGTGGACGAGGAATATACATGGCGATGCGCTGTGGTGGTAGACGACGACTCGACGCGACGGATCGAGAGTTCGATCAGACGGTGCTAAGGAAGCTTTGAAAATAAATCAGTAGATCAGATAAATCAGACAAATCTGAGCCGAGCTAGGTCTAGTTTCGAGGGCTTCCACGCTCGAAGATGTGCCCGGCGCAAGGGGCGGGGGGAGGGTAGGGGGTGGAGGACCTCAGCAGGGAGCTAAACCGCAGTAATAGCGTCTAATAAAGCCGTGCCCGTGGTTAGCGCGCCACGCTGATTGATGATACGCGCCGGAAGTGTTGCCAATCCGCAGGGGTTTAAGTTCTCCGTAAGAGAGCGTAGAAATAAGTTATAAGTGGAATGATACATTTAATAAGCGGCACCCACCATAGCAGTACGCAATAAAGATATTTAGGAATGCGAATGTTTTGGATGAATGAACATTATTGATCTCTGGTAAAATGCGTCCTTTTATCCCGAAAACCGTGAAAAGGAGCTTGAAGCCTTATGACTTCCGCGGATCAACCAGTTATGGTTTGATGAAAATATTTGATTCCGCAACATGCAACAAGGGCTTCCTGCTGTTTTTCCAGTGATCACTCTCTACGTATGTTGACAAGTCTTGACGTTTTTTGTGAAAGTAATTGAAAACATTTCGTATGAAACCCTTGAATGTGCGCTCTTTATGGAGAATATTACTTTATTTCTTACTGAATTCGACAGGGAATGGGAGGACCATCCTTTTCCGTGAAAATTTATACTCAATTATTTACAGAGCGAGAGAATGTTAGGTCAGTATATCAATGGCGAGTGCCCCAAAACACGTAAGTCGATTTGTGACGTTGCAGATTTCAAAACACATTATATTATTTCATTGGAAAGCTAACTTTCTTGGAATTTTCGATAAACTTTCTTTATCCTACATAGAATATCTCGTGACAATTCTGCGGACACATTTACACACAAAAAATACTAATAAACGCTGATGGTTTGACAGAAAATCCCTATTTTATTTTTGGCGCTCCGCAAGTCCGAATATCACGTCAGGTTTTGCCGTATATCCACCAAAGTTCCAAAAATCTTAATTTTTCCATAAAAGAAAAAAAAAAAAAAAAAAAAAAAAAAAAAAAAAAATGACAGAGAGAGAAAGAGCTTTTTTACGTGACCACTGGAAAGAATTGTTCATAGGCAAATACGATTCATGTATTCCGTTGAATTTAGCCGCTGAATTTGAAAAACGTCTTTGGTTTTCTCTTTCGTTCTCCAACTTCCCGGAAAATTTATTTTCCTTGGAGAACCTTTTTTTTGGAGAGAAATCTTACATTTTCTGGAATATTGGTGGGTACATACAGGGAATAAACTGCGGTCGTTTTCAGATTCATTGCTAAAAATTACAATTAGTTCTTCAAAAATTATATATAAAACAGCAAAAATTTTGAAACATCTCAATGCAGGTAAGTGTTTTCGACTTTCATCATCGGTGTATATACTTTTTCCTGTAATAATAAACTGTACATCGGCATTATCGGTCTACTAAATCATACTTTCAAAAATGCGCAACATTATGCATAATTCGTGTTCCTCTCACCTGTGGAGCACAATCAGTGCCCAAAAAATCCGATGACTTATAGGCTCAGTGCTCAGACATCTCTTTGAAACCTGTATGGGTCTGTTACGTATACAAGCAGTTTGAGCAAAGAGAGGAACATTTTCTTGATGCGATATTTTTCAAAAATCTCGGTGAGCGCAATAACCAAAGCCTTTCTTAACAGACAGTGACAGTGCCCAAAATCTGCTTATTTATAAGCATCGTTTCAAAAATCACATCCCGGCAAAGATACTCATTCCAAAAATTAGGACGCTGAATTGACAGACCAAAAATTGTTAAAAAATGTACGCCGTCCTCAAACGGTTTGTGCAAACTGCCCTTGCAGGCACTTCAACATCACACACAGCATCTCATATTTTTATTCTTGCTGCTGTCTGCAACAGGTCCCTTACCTCACTCATGATTTGCAAGCCAAATGACAACACAAGCCTATCGCGGATCTTTGAAAAATGTGCTACGAAAATTGAGAGCTGCGAAAGATGCGGTAAAGAAGGCAGGGAATACGGCATTTTGGATGGCGATGTTTCAAAATCTCTACTCCCGTTTTATTTTAGGAAAAGAGAAAAACTTAATTTTTTTGCTTTAAATTTCCATAAGATATGCTTTGTTTTTCCCCGAACAGCAAGTGCTGCGGAGGAAGCCTGGAACGGCACTTAAGCGGTCCAAGGAGGTTGAAATAACAAGAGAAGATGTACGGAAATGAACTGTATTGAGCCGTAACAGTCTGACGGAAGGAAACCGCTCGGTCGCGTGTGAGGTGTCGAGGATGTATTTTTCGACTGACTCTTGGCTGCAAAGGAAAGAGTTTCCAGAGCCTTTGTGATAGGTGAAAGTGGATGGGGCCCGCTGGGGAAAGTAGGTCATAGCCCGTGTCCAGGAGCGCGGGGGTTGGAAAGGGTGCCCCGCCTGGATGGATGACGCGGTAACCCCGAGAAACCTCGGTTCGCGACTGAACAGACTCCCCCCGTTGAACGGCAATAGCCGTTCGAAATACATAATAGAAGTAATGTATAACAAGGAGGTACTGACAAATAGAAAGTAATCTAAAAGATAATGAACAACTTCAGTTATTGTTAGATCCTAAATAGGCATAAGAGTATAGGATTTGAGATTGTATATTTAAAATTAACAAAAGTGGTCTTAAATTTAAGTTAAATGTAAAAATTAAGAAAATATTCGATTAACTCTTTTCTTTGTAATCCAAAAGTAAAACGGTTTAAAATGAAAACTTGGGCAGTTGAAGAGGTATTTTCATTATTTTGCACCTGCGCAAAACGAGAAAATTAAAATGTTAATTTATTGGAAAGTTAATTGCGCCCAACAATGCTATTTTCGATAGGCAGAGGAGAGACTTTCTTTGTGCTGCGGCGAAACGTGCCATTAGCAGTTTTGACGGTCACTACCCTAGTGACGTTGTCAGGTCCAGGATGACATTGGACTACCCGACCCATGTTCCATTGAAGCGGCGGTAATTTTTCATCTTGCAGGAGTACCAGGGCGCCGGTTTGAATGCCGGGCATGTCTTTGGTCCATTTGTGACGTACCGTCAGCTCGTTCAAGTATTCTTGCTGCCAACGAGACCAGAAATGCTGCTTAACCTGTTGAATGTGCTGCCATTGCGAAAGACGATTGACAGGCGTATCCCTAAGCTCAAGATCAGGCAAGCTCGTTAAAGAATCACCAATCAGAAAATGACCAGGGGTAAGGGCAAGGAGATCATTGGGATCAGATGACATTGGGGAAATAGGTCTTGAGTTTAGGATAGCTTCTATTTCTGTGCAAAAAGTATAAAATTCTTCATAAGTAAAAAGTGCTCCCTTTACCACCCGCAAAAGATGATGTTTGAAGGATTTTACAGCGGATTCCCAGAGCCCACCAAAATGAGGCGATTTTGCTGGTATGAAATGCCAGCGTATGCAGTTTTTGGCTGCAAAGGCATGTACAGAGTTTTGATGTTTAGAGTCAGAAAATAGGGTTTCTAGCTCTTTCATTTGGTTATTCGTTCCTAAAAAATTGGTTGCGTTATCTGAGTAAATGTCGGAACATAGTCCGCGGCGGGCTATAAATCGCCGAAGAGCGGCTATGAATGAGTCACTGGAAAGGTCCGTTACCAATTCTAAATGAACCGCCTTTGTGACGAAACACACGAAAACAACAACATACGCTTTCACTTGATTTCTGTTGCGATATTTTTTCTCTTTTAAGAAGAAATAGCCGCAGAGGTCGATCCCCACTCGGCTGAATGGGCGAGCTGGAGTCACACGCGCGGCGGGCAGATCCCCCATCAGGTAGTCGACCGAGACAGGCTTGAGCTTGGCACAATGAACGCATTGCCTTAGGATCTTCCGAATCGTATTGCGTCCGTCCAGCACCCAAAACCGTCTGCGGAGAGCGTACAGTGTTGCCTGAATCCCTGCGTGCCCATGTATCGTGTGCTCGGCCTCGATGAGCAAACGAGTCACATGGTTATCCTTTGGAAGAATTAAGGGGTGACGTTGTTCAAATGGCAACGCTGCGTTTTTCAACCGTCCCCCTACCCGAATGAGTCCATCCTTGTCTAAGAAAGGGTTTAGGGGCTGTAGACGGCTGTGTGATGGGACCGGTTCCCCCTTTTTGAGATAGTGCATTTCTTCATTGAAATTGGAGTTTTGAACTGTATTCATTATAGTTTTTAAGGCTAAGTTGAGTTCGGTAACCGTAGTGCCGGAATTTTTTATGGCTACCTCTCGCGCTGCGTCGAGTAGAACGTGACCGTGTTTATTTTTGTTTTTCATGCGTTTACAAAGGGCAATGATTTTTTGAAGTTTGAAAATGCATGAAAATTTCTGAAACAATGAGGGGTCAAATGTTGTTACGGCAAAACATTGAACCTTTTTCTTTTCAAGAACATTATTGGGTTCGGCCAAGAAGTTTGAAACGGGCCATTCACTTTCAGGGTGGCTGAGCCAAGGAGGGCCATGTTGCCAGATTGATTCCTTGAGAAAATTTTTCGGCAGCTGACCACGCGTCATCAGGTCAGCTGGGTTGTCAAACGTGCGGACAAAACCCCAATTTTTTATATCCGTTTTTGTTTGAATTTCGGCAACCCTGTTGGCCACAAAAACTTGCAAGGATGCCGGATAGGTATGCAACCAGTTTAGCACAACAGTAGAATCGGTCCAGTAAAATATTTGATCAAAGTTTATAGGTATTTGCTCCTTTACGCTTGTGCTTACGTCCGCCAGGAGGCGCGCGGCGCAAAGTTCCAGCCTGGGTATCGACACAGTTTTTATGGGTGCTACCCGTGATTTAGCACACAGTAACGTTGTTAGAATATTACCATGAACATCGATAGATCGAACGTATAGGCAGCATCCGTACGCTTTTGTCCCTGCGTCTCCAAAACTGTGTAATTCAACGCGAACGGGGTGCTCAATTAAAATTTTGCGACCAAAACTTAAATGATCTAAAAGGGATAGTTGATGCCGATATTTAAGCCACACCTGGCGCAAACTCGATGTTAATGACTCGTCCCAGTGTAACTTTAATTTCCACAACTCTTGGATTAATATTTTGGCATATATTATGACTGGACCTAAGAGGCCCAAGGGGTCAAATATTTTTGAGATTTCGGAAAGAATGGATCGTTTTGTAACAATATGATTCAAAGGTAAGTTGGCAACAGTGTACGTGATCGAATCGCTATTAGCATCCCATTTCAGTCCAAGGGTGCTAATTGTCGAGTTGCTTAAAACCAACTGTTTATTGATTTTCTCCGGCGGTAGATCGTGTAAAACTTCAGGTACATTTGATGCCCATTGGTAAATGTTAATACCCGCCCTGCTTAAAATTTCAGTCAGTTGCTGTCGCAATAGAACTGCGGCGGTAACTGTTGGCGCCCCGGTTAGCGCATTGTCAACGTAAAATTCATTCTTTAGCACCTCAGCGGCGAGCGGAAAATTCTTCCCTTCATCTTCAGCTAATTGATGCAAGCACCTGATTGCCAAAAATGAGGCCGGTGCCAAGCCGAATGTTACCGTGTTGAGTTCATAAGTTTGAGTGCGACCTTCAGCGTCGGGCCAAAGAATACGCTGATACTTACGATCCTGCTTACGAACCAAAAATTGCCGGTACATTTTTTCAATGTCACCAGTTAGTACCGTGTTATGTATGCGGAACTTAAGGAGTTGACTGAATAGGTCAGGTTGTATGGTTGGCCCCACACGGAGGGTTTCATTGAGGGATGGGCCGTCGGGGAAGGTTTTGGCTGAGCCGTCGTAAACCACGCGGACTGCGGTCGTTAGCGAATCCTTCGTCACTGCATGGTGGGGAAGATAGTATCCTTTTTCCCCTCCCCTTACCTCCACTGGCGACATGTGACCGAGCGTGAGGTATTCTTTCATCACAGAGCAATATTTTTCTTTTAATTCAGGGTTTAATTGGAGCCTTCTTTTGAGGCCGGCTAACCTTTTTTCGGCCATTGACCTGGACTCCCTCAATTCTGTTACCCTTTCGTTGAAAGGTAGAGCAACAACATAGCGCCCCTCTGAATTTCTGGTTATGTTGCTGCGAAAGTGCTCTTCGCAAAGTGCTTCTTCCTCATTTTTGCATTTGGTTAATACTTCCATTTGAGGAACTTCCTCCCTTTCCCAAAATTGTTTGAGGTCGAAATTAAGAGTTACGAGATGGCAGGAGGCCATAGATTGGGCGCTTTCCGAGGGAACGCTCCCCCCGATGACCCACCCGAGCATGGTTTTTTGCAAGTAAAGATCCAGACCACCAGGCTGGGAGAGATTAATTTGCCCTTGGCACAACATAGAGAGCGCTGTACCTGAGGCGATGAGAATTTCAGCTGGGGCAGGGCGGTGAAATTCTGGGTCAGCAAGCCGTATATTTGAAGGTATTTTCATCAAACGCCTATCAATTGGTTGATCGGGAACCAGGCCCGTAATTTGATCAACTGTGCGAAAAGTCAGCTCCCGTTCGTATCCATTGTAACGAGACCTAATAATGGCGGACACGGTGCCCCCCGAAATTGTCGTTATTGAGTTTAAGACAGAAATGGGAGAGGGGTCCTTCCTTACCTTCAAACCTAGCCGTTGCGCTAAATTTATAGTCATAAAATGCATTGAGGAACACGTGTCAACAAGCGCCCGAGCAAGGACACTTTTACCGTCATAATTGCTAACGTTAACCAAGGCGGTCGTAATTAACTCACTAGTTGGAGTGTTAATAACACCAGCAAATTTCGGGGATTCTGGCTGTGGTTTCTCGGAATTTTGACAACAAAGTAATGTGTGATGCGTATTGTTTTTACAAATTTTACAACGGTGCTTAGACTTGCACAAGCCGGTGTGATTTCCGAGACAGTTCATGCACAGGGATTCACGTTGCGCAGTAATTTTTCTGTCTTCTGTGGACATACTCTTAAATTGATCACACCAATACAAAGGATGCGGCTCCGAGCAAAGGGGGCATGTTTTTTTTTTGTCAGACTTGGCAGGTGCGCTAGTCGCACTGAAATTTTGCGCGGGTTTTTTTACTGATGGGACCGGCGAACTGTTGTTGTTATAATTTGAGCGATATGACACTTTAGCTACATTCTTACAGGCAGAATCGAAGTTAGACAGCTCCACTGAGCTAGCTCTCCTTTCTAAAAAGCTCAGCAAATGCGTGTAACAAGGCATCTTATTGTCAGTCTCATCTAAGGTTAATTCCCACTGCCAGGCAGTGTAGGGACTGATTTTGGTTAAAATGAGGTCAATTAAAGGTACACTCCACTGATCCACCGGTGCACCTAAATTTTCCATTGCTTTCAGATTTTGATTGAATAAGTCAACTAGCTCACCCAAAGAAGTGGGCGTGTCCTTGGGCGATTTGGGGTATTCCCGCAATTTCGTCCAGTGGGCCCTAAGAGCACGACGTGGAGAGTCAAACTTTTTCTTAAGGAGTTTGAGCGCGCTTTCATAATTTTCTGGTTTAGTAGTTAGAGATTCGATTAAACGTGCAGCTTTGCCCGTACAAGAGCTGCGCAAAAAATGAAGTTTGGCCGATGCAGAAAGAGCCGTGTCTTCGTCAATTAATGTAGAAAAAAGGTCATAAAAGGAGGCCCAATTTTCGAGAGTTCCGTCAAACTTTGGTAAATCTATCTTCGGTAATTTTACATGGCGATCAGAATTTTGGGAGGAAGCAGCGGATTGAAATGATGCGCTGTTGTTCGACCTCGTGGATTCACCGTCATCAGAGACAGCATATTCACTCAGCAACCCTTTAGCTCGAGCAACAGCTACATCAAAGCGATCCTGTATGACTTGCCGTTGGTCTATCTCTCTTTCGTCGAGGTCTTCGAGTTCCTCTTGAATTGGGTCAAATTTGTCAAAGCCTTTTACAAAGGAATCGAGATATTGCTGTAGTACATACTTGTCCCGATCCACCTCTTTATCTCTCCACTCATCTAGCTTTTTCGAGAATGATGTAATTCCCCCCAAAATGACACCTCTTTTGCGGTGGAGGGCTTTGATTTTGTCAGCGTTTTCCGCCATTTTGCTTAAGGAGTAAAGATTAAAATGACGATAATTAGAAAAATATGATTTAAAGCACGTAGAAGCAAATCAGTAAGAAAAATGGTTGACGACAAAGAAAACAAAACAAAAAATCTCGTCGGGTTCAAGGAACTGATGCCTGATTGGTGACGTTTTGCAAACAAAGGTGAAAAAAGCTAACGAGCTTACTAAATCAAAGAGGATAGTTATGCGCATGCATTACGATCGCAACAGACCTGACACGTGACCACAGCTTGGCTAGTAGGCCCAGTTCTTGTCCGAATGCATTTCACACGATTTTGTCCAGGTATTGATAACCGTTGAGTTCACCTTTGTTTTGTTTCCTTCAGGAAATCGCACTATTTCCGAATGCTAGTTGGCGTAATTTCACGTGAAAGCCCGCCTAGTTGGGGGCATGTTCGCACACGTTGCCGCGTGAAGAGCTAGTTGCTCAAAGACACACGACGTAACACCATGGAAAGGCACTTAAAGGCGCGAGTTGTGTACGAACTCTTGTGGAAGTGTAACGCACGATCAAGTTTTCCGGCTACAAGCGTTGGACGAATTGGCACAAAGTTCGGAGTCCGAACGCAGCGATGGTTTCACTGATTTCCGAATCTTCGCGATTTTCGTTCCACAGGTACGCGGCAGTATCCGGCCCGAGGGACCAATGTTTTTCCCCGAACAGCAAGTGCTGCGGAGGAAGCCTGGAACGGCACTTAAGCGGTCCAAGGAGGTTGAAATAACAAGAGAAGATGTACGGAAATGAACTGTATTGAGCCGTAACAGTCTGACGGAAGGAAACCGCTCGGTCGCGTGTGAGGTGTCGAGGATGTATTTTTCGACTGACTCTTGGCTGCAAAGGAAAGAGTTTCCAGAGCCTTTGTGATAGGTGAAAGTGGATGGGGCCCGCTGGGGAAAGTAGGTCATAGCCCGTGTCCAGGAGCGCGGGGGTTGGAAAGGGTGCCCCGCCTGGATGGATGACGCGGTAACCCCGAGAAACCTCGGTTCGCGACTGAACATGCTTCACACAGAGAAGAAAATCAAGGAATTTCTCAAGAAATATTAACATAGTTAAGTCTGATTTAAATTCTTCTTGTTTATCTTTCAACCCAAAACTAAAAAGGCATTTTTTAAAATTTTAAAGAAGTAAACGATCAAAATAAAACGTTTTTCCCAAACGGATTTGTTTTTCGATTTGCTATTGGGGTCTGAGCACTTAATCTTGTCAGATAACGACAAAATAACAGTAATGATACGAATCAATTTTTATTTTTTCTCTCGAGCTTTGATTGTCCAGTACGGCAACGTTGATATCGATGAGCGAGTCGATTGTTAAATTTTCATACATCGAATTATCCTGCTCGATAAATCCTTATCTTCGCAATGCTTTTTATCGATCAAGGTCGTTCGATATCGATTCAACAATCGAACCACAGTGCAATTGGGCCTCCGATTACCGTTAAAGTTTCGAGTGTTTTGGACCACATAAATGATGTGCCGAATATACTGTTCCGTCTCGGCGATGCCTCGGTCGCGAGAAGAGGGGCTCAATCGTCCCTAGATGAGGATATTATTATTTTTATATGCACTTCGTCTTCATAGAAGACATGCAGACATGCATATAAGCATGCTGAAAAGATTCTCCGACTGCTGCATGAATGACTTCTCAACTCATCTATCAGCTCCATGTTTCGCTAAGGGTCTAGTCACAGTTACATCAATATGAAGCCGTGGCATTATTTTTGACATTCTGTCTATAGCTGCCGAAACTGTAGTGCCCTCAACGATTAGTGTTTCAAACGCGTTTAAAAGGTCTTTCAAATTCAGTAAAATTTGAAATTATTCTCTTCCTTAAAAATAAAAGTTTTTACTTTGAACAATAAATTTTGATTGTAATTTTTTTTTTGGGGGGGGGGGGGGGGGGCTAACAGGGATGCTGAGTCAAAAATCAAATTAGGTATTTAATTTTATGATCCTTCACCTTCGGAAAAAAAGACTCAGTTTTCTAATGTTTTAATATGTAAAGAACAGGCTATAATGAGGTAGAAAAAAGTCTCTCTATAATAATATACAATGAAATAATAATTAACCATAGAAACTCGATTGATACATCGTTAAAAGCCAATGCATTTTTCAAGACGAAAACATGTTTCGGCTAAGCAAAAAAGTGGCTTAAATTAAGTAGAATCAGTCTTGATTTTAATAATGAAAATTTCTTGGCGGCAAGTTTAGAATTTTATTTTTTTCAGTGTAAAGTGGAAAAATTTACAGAATGGAGAAAAAATGCCTTGGAATATTCAGGCAACGATTTTGGAGAAAGCTGCAACACTCATCGGTTGAGACGCAGTTCGAAGTGACTACTAACCAAAATCCCGATTATTTGATGCTACAATGCGTCTCCTCTCGCGAGCAGAAATAAATATCAGAGACCGGACAATCCCCGAATTGTGGACGCTTTAAATCTGAATTATTGAACGATAAAAGAGTTTTACACGATGATCAAGACAAAGTGTGGACAGGTTCAAGGAGGTGGAAGAGAAAATGACAGAGTGAGAAGTATACGCTCAACGATACCTCCGTTTGGGAGCCTTATTTTGTAATCTCTCCCGAAAATTATGCAGTTTCTTCGGGTGTTACCAAGCTCCCGTCAGTTCAAACTTCTTGCTACCGAAAACTCAAAGGAAACCCTTGATGGCTAAAAGTTGAAAAATGCGTATCTCCGATTGCAACGTTGAGAGTCTATGGTTATTTTTATATTATTTTTTTTTCCTCTCTATAAGGAAATCGACCAGCAGTTTTTCTTACAGTTTTCCCCGCGGACTCAAGGTAATTCATAGACAATTTTAGGAGGATTTTCAGGTTAATTTATTTTAAGAGAGATAAAAAATTCTTGGAGATAAGAACACTCGGAACTTTTTAACCGTAGAAAGATACTATGAGACCCACGAAAAGTTGACCAGATTTAAAACTATTCCTCCCATTTTTTCTAAAAATATCCCAATTTGGGTACTTTGCTTTTGCCTCACACTCGATTAGATTACTTACAATTAGATTACCTAAATCGATTATCGGCATTTCCACATTTGAAGCTATGGTAAACGATCGATTATTAAAATGTCCGTTGCGAACACTCTCTTGATATCGATCATTTTCCATGGGTTTAAATGACGGCTACAGCGATATATCTCGAAACACGCCACGCCACTCCCAACAATTGTTAGCACGGGGTCTTCGAAATATACTATCTCTGATACAGTTCGTCTACGACCCGCATCGATGTCTACGTCGTAGATTTGGTAGTTGTGTGGTTAGTGCCATTGCAAAGGTTGGTCAAAGCAGGGAGTTGACGGGATGCCATGAAAGGAATTTCACGGTCGACCACACGGAAGGAGACGCCTTGAATGATTCGCTTCGCCGCGCACCAATGTCCAATCGACATCCTCGACAGACGACGAATGGAAGACGCCTCAGAAAACAGTATGGCTCGAAGCAACTATTGTGCGGGCAGCGGCAGTGTCATCAAGAAGGGCAAAGAGTGTCCCTATTGGCTCTCAGTGGGTATCTGAGCAGCGGCGAGGCGGGTATGATCGATTCGATATTTCCCCATTTAAAGCTATGAAAAAGAATCGATATGAATTGAGGAATCGAATTTAAGACACCTTAGAAAACAGTATGGCAAATATAATACATGATGGGTGGTGGGATGAGGTTACTTTAAAGTTTTGTCAGTTTGCCTTCAATTTTTAGAATAGGCAACACAAGCTCCGACGTGGTTGAATAGTGGTATCATCACGAAATGGAACGAGTACTAGGGACACACACAAATAAGAGCTTTTTACCAAACAGGAAGAGGTTACTTAGGTATCATGTCAGCATGGCCGGATTTACCTACTTGCCGCCCATTGGCCGCCTGTATTTTGCCGCCATCTTCTCACTCATTTTGAAACATCAATAAAAACCATCAAGTGAACGTGCCGGAGGGAGAAGAGTGCATAAGACGCGTTCACTCGTCTTGGACACATTTTTGCGAAAGCCCCGTCAACACTACTAGAAAAGTGCACGGAACTTTGCGCGAAAGTTAAGTTCCGTAAACCTATGTCTGTGTGGACAAGGCCTTCCAATTATTAGTATTGAACGAAATAATTATGAAAGAACTAACATAAATGTGGTTTAATAATAATTTTAACTTCCGCCGCCGTGCCGCGCTGACCACACTGTATTTGGCGCAAAGCGTGAAGTATTCATGTAGTCTTGTAGGCACTGTGCGTTTCACGCCGCGCCGACCGCTGTAGACCGTACTGTGTTCGACGCAATGCGTGAAGTATTCATGCAGTCTTGTAGGCGATAATATGCGTTACATGCCGACCGCCGCGCCGCACTGAGGGCTTCTCCTTTTCATCTCAAGTCCTTGTCATCATTTCTCTTTGCGCCGCGCCGCTCCAAATTACGTGTTTGGTTTCTCTCTTAACTCAACTAATTAAAGGTGTGCAGTATTTTGTATCACCGAAATACGACAAAATTAGAAATTAATGAACTCGCAGGAAATGAGAGATTTTGTCACCTTTTCGTGTTTGTAATTTTTTTCTGAATCCGATTTTTTTGTACCTGCATTTACAAAAATTGCAAAATTTGCCGCCCCCTAATTTTGCCGCCGTGGGCCACGGCCCATGTGGCCTCCCCCTTAATCCGGCCCTGCATGTCAGTTTGCCTTCAATTTTGGGTGTAGGCAAGACAAGCTCCTTCGTGGTCAAATAGTGGTATCTTCTCCCATGTGTACATAGGGTCGTATATGCCAAAAGGAACCATGTGCACTGTACATAGGGTTTGCGTGCAACATACCTAGTTTTTTTTTGCCATGAGCACGTCCATCTGATAGTCAGAGAATCTCTGGTAGCGATTACGCTCTAGACACGATAACATAATTATAAAAACGATGACATGAGAAGAAGATAATCATATTTAGAAAAGAGAGGAAAGGAAGAAGAGAAGAGAAAGGAGAATATTAAATACGAGAAGAAGCAAAGAGAAAGATAAGAAGATACGATAAATAAGAAGAAGAAAAATAGAGAGAATAAGAAGAAGGATGAAGATAATAGGAGGGAAAGAAATTGTAGATAAGAGAGAGGAAGAAGAAAAGATAGTATTGAGAAGATAAAGAAAAGAGAAAGAATAAAAAGTGAAAAGAGGATGATATCATTAAGAAGAAGTAGAAAATAGAAAGTGGGAAGTAAGAAGAACCAAAGGAGAGGAAAGTGCTCAAGTATTAAAATCATATAATTTACGCGAAGCATTTAGACCCATAATATCAGTATAGTTTCTTCACGGACTTTTCGTTAGTTTTTACGTATCTAGCTTGGAGGTTCGTATCATCGTAAAAGCATAGTTTTCGTGAGAAATTCAATGGAAATATTAACATACACGATTGTTGGAATGGCCCTGCTGGGGCCCCTCTCGATCGTCATAAAACGCGGTCCTCTTGTTTTGACAGGTCAATGAGAGCCGAATCCATCAACCGTTGATCAAGAATAAAAGATAACCACTTTAATGCGAGAAAAGAGGGAAAATTTCTCAGACGATCTCTACATAGTGCCATGAGCCCAAAAATGTGTAACATTCGCGGAAAAACGAGTCAATAGCTGTTATCTCAAATCTCGGAGCAACTCTTTTTTATTCTCATTCTCTCTTGAACAATTAGTAATGAGTCGGTAAAGCACAAAAACTGTTTCCAATTGACAATCCTCTCCTCTGGTCTTGTGAAGAGATTATTAACAAAACCAAGAGGGTATGACTTTTCTAATGTGTCCATGCGTCTCAATCGGTTCTAAGATCGATGAACATAGTGTTTTGGGTGAAGAGACTCCAGAATACGCAATAATTAATACATTTCTTATAAGTTGTTAACATATCCTCTGATCGGAAGGTGAGGAATCCCACACAAAATGAAAGTAATAAAATGACAGAAATTTTAACCTGTTCAACGACAAGTCGTAAAACTGAGAGGATTCTTAATGCAGAAGTTGAGTGGAACGCTAAACTACACGAATAAAAACTGAAAAACCAAATTTTTATGTCCTGCTGATTGCAACACATAATAAAATAAAGATAAAAAAACTTTGATGACCAGTCGTGGCGATTTCAAATGTTCGACGATTGGCTGAGATTGTTTAGTATAAATATGACAATTGGGCTTATTAATGCTGAAAGGGAGCATGTGGAAATGAACTGAACTAAAAAATACTATGGGTCTAGCAAATCCTATACACATAGTTCTTTTTGATTTTGTTCATTTTGCACATAGTTCCGTCTAGCGTTATTACGTCCAATTGACGGCCTTGTCATTAGGAAAAACAAGTCTCAATTTAGAGTCGTCCCAATTCTTGGCGCCCCACAATAGCCTAAACTATCGATTTCACACCTTCTATTTGTAGCATTCTGACGCCTTCCATATGGCGTATCGATGGTGAAACTATCAAACCATGGATCTTAACTGCGGTGTTTGAAAATTCCCACTCATATTTTAATTTATCCTGACAAATACTTTTAGACACAGTTTTTAAGACATTTTCAAACAATATTCTGGAAAGAACGGTGAAAAGTCAAACGAAATTTTGATGCCGAGGCCTCTCTAAATAAAAGAGTGAAATGGAGATTAGAAATATACTGATTGTGAGTCACAAACTGAGGTATGTGGTGTGGCAGTTTCACCATCGATATTGAGCCTTTTTTCAAAAAACCCACAAAGTCCATCTTTACTCTAAAAAATTCTCCTCCCTTATTCATTCTTTCAAAATCCTTATATAAGGCCCCAACCCCCGCTCTCTACATTCTATACACAAAAATTCAATTTACTGAATGAAATATGAGTTTTTGCAAAATTCTTCTTGCCTTTACGCGGTATCTGCAAAAAGCAGTAAAAGTTGCAGTAACCGAGTTGTAGAGGTTGGTACACATGTCCTATGGTTGCTGCTATTAAATTTGCTAATAAGGTATTTTTAAATTTGGGGAAAAGGTTGATCCAAAGTGTAAGTTCCAATATGACGTCATCAATGGATGCTCCAATGGTCTGATGACGTCATCGGCCGGAATTAGCCGGAAATTTCCGAATGAATTCCGGAAGCAAGTGCAAGTGGTGGCTGACGCCGCTATATCGAGACGGGGAAAGGTAGAGGATTGGGGGGGGGGGGGGCGGAAGAAAGAAAAGAACGGAAAGAGAAGAGAATTAACATTTCTTCGAAGGAAAAAAAACTTTTATTCGACAAAAATTTGGGAAATTTCTGTTTGTCTTTTTCTGGAAGTGTTTGGAAAACAACAAATTAAACGCGACGATACGGAGGGTCACATAGCGAATACTTTTTAGCAATGATGAATGAGCTCCCAGTAGGTATACTCAAGAGAAATACTCAAAATCCAAGGAAAATGAACACCAGTCGGCTGCTCGCGGACTTTCTCGTGAGATTACAATTTAGCATCTCTACTTTAATTAGAATAAATATCACTTAAATCAGAAATCGAAATTTTTTCGTAATTCTTTCAAAATGCGGTCGCATTCCTGCATAATTCAACTATTTGTCACGCGTCAAATATTTGTGACGAATATAAAAGTGCTAAAATGCTTGAGATTCATGTGCCACCTGTGCGCATGAGTGAACCGCGATATGCTCGCTTTCACCTATGTTACACTACAGGTAATATGGTAATAACGGAGATCTAGTTGGAAATAAAACTTAAAAAGTCCGTAATTTTTTATTTCTCATTTCAGTGTAATCATACTCTCAAGAATTTGAGTATAAGCTGTGCGTGGTGACGTTGTGGTTGTAAATTTTTTCACGGGAAGATATTTAATTAAATTAAATCAATCATTAATTAAATTTAATTAATTAGACAATAATTCTTCCGGTATAAGCATCAGAGCCTTTTTTTTCGTGTTATTTTTTTTAATACTCGTAGACCCCTCGAATTAGGACATTGTTTTTTGATCGGGCAATTCCTTCCTTGTAAAAAGGGCCTCGATTATCTGTTGCTCTATAACCGCTTAATTTTCCCCATATTGATACATAAAGTACCTAAAAACTTTCACAGGGAGGAATCTAATATCCAACAGCACTTGGAACTTCAAGTAATTTTTTTATTAATCAAAAGTTATCCCTGTTATGTTGCAGAAGAGAAAAATCCACAATGGTATCGGCGAAACCTCTCCTGAAAATTTTAATTACTCACGTGTGGAAGTGTTGAAACGCAATAAGAAATTATTATTTTCTTCTAATAAATCATTATTTTTTTTCTTTTTTAATGTATTTTTCTCACATTCAATTAGTCATGGTGTGTGTAAAAGGGAGTTCTACCTGGCGAATAAATGACTGCATTATTATACCGAGAATGGTAAAAAGGCTTCAACTGGCTATTGATTCTCTTTTTTTTAAAAAAAAAGTATTATATCAAGTGCAATAAATTATTTTTTTAAATAAACGAATTGATTTCAAATGGGCTGTGATTCTTTCGATATTGATTATTTCCAATCGGTATCACGGTTTTAAGTTTATTTCACATGCTCGAAAGGGTTCATCTCAGCCAAAGCCTCTCACAATCATATGATGTTAAGATAACATCAGGGAAAAAAGGGAAATTTTTCGGTGGGGATTCAATTATTGATTTCCGACTCTTTTAAAATTCACACTCGAGGAGTCTGGTCGGCAGCAGATTTATATACAGCCAGATTTATTTGTCAGTTTACTTACCGAAAATATTAATTTCCCCTATTCAATTATCCAATTTGAATATACGGACTCAAGCCTTTGGATAATGCTAGGTAGCTGCGGAGTATATCTCGCCTTGTTAATTGGTATTCCCGCGCAGATTTTGCAACAGGCCTCGCTCATAAATTCGTTATAAAAACTACCCGTGCAGCAAGTTCGGCTCCATTCAAGATGAAATAAAACGCCCGCAGCAACTGTGGGAGCAAAATTAATAATTCGTTTAGAACTAATTTAATAGACGGTATAAAGTAAGTAATAAAGTGTGAAAAGCAGTGGCGTGGCGTGAATTACGATATATCGATTGTTCGATTTTTATATGCCATTTAAACCTATGGAAAAGGATCGATAAATAGGGTGTTGCAGCGAATACCTTAATAATCGATTCTTTACCATAGGTTTAAATGGCATAACAATCGATATATCGCAATTCACGCCACGCCACTGGTGAAAAGGAAGTATCAGGGGGCTTGTGGCAAGACCACGATCCTGCACACCTTGGAAATCGTTGCCTCTCTGGCGTAAAGGCGTATCTAGATTTCGGCATGAGCCCCAGAGAACATGGATTTATACGTAAAAGAGACCTCAAGAGGAAATTGGGATACGCCTTTACGTTAGAGGAGCGAAGATATGTGTAATTATAAATGCATTGAACACGTCAATAAAGCGCAACAATTCGAAAGGCTCAGGGGCCTAAAATCAACCGACTCTGCTTTTTCAAAGCTCAGAGGGCTTCATCACTTTTCATTTCTTAAGATATTCTCTACTACATTCCATACACAGTTTTAAAAGAGAGGCTCGACGCATATTGACACTGCAATTTTTCACGTGTGAATGGAGGACTTGGTTTGGTGCCTCCGCGAAGTATAGTTCGGGATTATGCAGGTACAGCGAATACCCAACCGTCGTGTCGTGTCAACCTTGACTGTTTCATTAGTTAGACTTCTTATACTATGCCGATTGCTTAGGCGCGAAATGGGTATTTTCGCTGCAGCGTTTCAATATTCTCAATTTAATTTTTTTTTTTTTTTTTTTTTTTTTTTTTTTTTTTTTTTTTTTTTAATATATTTACTCAAATTGCGTATGCATATTTTTGGATGAGAAAGGAAAAGGCACATCCAATACCTGAGAAATTTCTAAAAAAAACCTATCAATTTTGTAAAAAAAAAAAAAAAAAAAAAATTACAGGGGATCAACATAATTTTTAATTTTTCGTATCACACAGTTTGCTGTTTATTTCGTGTTCAGCATCAAATTAATGACAGATTTGTACAAATTTCGATTTAATTTTTTTGTATAGCTTAGTCAGGGAAAATTTCATGTAGGTACATTTCACTCAAAACAGAAAAAAAGTCACCTGACTCGTACATTTTAATAACATTTTTTACATACTTCTTGAATAATCGTAACTAAGGTTTCACCAAACAGCGTATCTCTTTGAGGGAAAATTTTACTGGAATAAGCTTTTTTCCTTTTTATTGACATTTTCAGTTCTCCAGAATTTTAACGCACGTTGGCTACATTTCCAACTTTCTGTCTAAATTTTTTTAGGTTGTTTGAAGTCCTAATGTATCAGTCAATGCTACTAGGAAGGTTAAATTCTCACAATTTATTGAATTTCCTTGCCTTTAGGTGTAACGTCTGGAATCCATAACATTGCAGAGTCTGAATGAAATCAGACGCGGATCCAGCAATTCGGCAACATCGAGTTTCCTCCATTTAAACCTATGTTAAATAATCGATTCTTGTGGGAGCACCTGGCTCCTCTAAGAATCGAGACATTTCCATAGGTTTAAATGGAGAAAAACAATGTTGCCAATTTGCTGGATCCGCCAATGGATGAAATAAAGTCCTTTGGGAGCCCGGTAACAAGCATAACAATATGCCCCACGGTACAGTGCTGGGTACCCCGTCGAATTAATCATGCAAAAGGAGACTGACTGGCCGCGAATTGCGGATCCGCATAGTGCTATAAATCAATACGGTTCTAAACTGAACTGAAGTGAAAATAGCTCTACAAGTCGCTGCAGCACTGGTAATACACACAGTTTGACGGTTAAACGGCAAAAACGCGTATACCGTTTGCGATGATGCAAATCCTCCGTCCTCATTTTATTTCCTTGGAGGAGAACTATTGCAGATACTTTCTAATATTACACCAAAAAACAAGTTTGTTTTACAAACGTTCTGTTTTAATTTTCAAGAAAAAAATGTTTAGGAAAAAAATTAATTTTCAATAACTTTATTAAACAACTCGGAAATTTTCAATTTCTGTAAAGCTTTTTTAAACGTGTGTTTTTTTGTATGTTTGATTTTAAAAATAAGAGCATTAAAATATTTTAAATTCTTTCTGAATAATTCATCTTTAAAACCACTGTCAAAGTATGAAAAAGAATAGATAGTTTGAAAAATAAATCGAAGAGCTTGGAGAACAAGGCGTTTAAGTAGAGTTTTTGTTATTTCAAGAAACACGCGTTTCAGAGTTCAAAATTACATGTAACCTTATGGCGGTAAAAATAACTTCTAACTCACTTTTTGATGCCCAAAAAATAGATTTTAGCAGTGAATTTTTCTCAGAATATTTTCCAAGACCACCCAACTCTAATATCTCAGTTTTCCAAAAACTGCACTCATGCGCCTTGTCCTCTAGCCACTCAATTTCGTCGCTATTTTAACGAAAAAGTGAAGCTCGATTTCAACGTGAGCTGTTTTCTTCGTATAACTCTATACTTTTCGGCACTGAAAAGAAAAAATGGTAAATTTTACCATACCTTGGCACAGTGATCTGAGTATGGTAATAAACACCAGACTATATGGTAGCATTTACCATGTTGTATCAGCAGTCATGCTGTATCAGTGGTCAGTATCAGCAGAGTTCTAGTAAATACTATTATAATTCTGGTTATTTTCACTAAATAGTATCACTGTGTAAAATATCAAGTAGACTTTTAGTAGATAGTAGCATGCTATTTTTTCAGTGGGGGCTTATCAGAAAATACAGATATGCCCTTACGTTAAAAAAGCGTCGAATTATGACAGGAAGTCTGCAACAGCGCGAATGGAGTTACGCGTTTTTACGGTTTTAACTTCGATACTCATTGGAAGTATTGAGAATTGCAGTGGCTACGAAGGCATAGAGCCAAGCTGATCCTCTAGGAACAAGAAACGCCGTCAATCAATTGCGATGCCGGTAATTTGCAAATTGTTTACCGAGCCTAATTATTGCTCCGCCCCTGCCTCGGTAATCCCTGCCATTATCGTCGCCTCTCTCACGTAAGGACGTATCTCAATTTCCACGTGAACTCTGTGTTCCGTTTAACTCTATGCTTTTCGGGGCTCATGTGGAGATAGATATGTGCCCTTAAGTCGCCAGAATAGCGACGTTATGCCCGTCGGCTTGGCCGTCTTGTGCGTTCCCACTCGGCACACAGTGGAGCGAATCAATAGAAGAGGTCGGACAAAATTTGGAAATTTTGAACACTTATAACTCCTTTTATGCAAAAAGTTGAGGTTCCAAATGAGGTTCCATTGGTTTCCTCGGGGATTTCTCTTCCAGGACCACTCTATAACATTTAAAATGTGATGAATTAAGCATCAAAATTTGCAGATTTAGTATACAATTTCATGTCCGACCTCTCTAATTGACTCGATCCACTGTGCGGCACTTGCATATTATCATCAAGTCAGTGCACAATCTGACCACTGTCCATTTATCCACTAATATTCTCATCCGAATCTCCTTCCCTGTGTTTTGGCAGACTGATTTCCCCTATTCCGCCATTTTTGAAGAGTTATGAGAGTAATTACAGTGCATTTTTCCACTGTGAACAACTGACTAGGCATATTTTTTTTAACAGCATTTCGATGGCCACAGTATGCGGAACCACGTATCTCCATTGCGGTGTTCCAAAATTTCCGCTCGTATATTATTTTATTTACGAAAAAAAAAAAACAAGGCAACTTCATAACTTGAAATTGACACAGAATATTCTGCCATCAGATGAGAAAAATGGATGACGTTTTCAAAAAATTACGTTGACTAGTTTTCCTGAGAAAGCATGAAGTATGCAATAATGTTACAAACGGACGTACGTGGTTTCGAGCGTTGCTTATCGATCTGGAAAGTTGATTTTCAACCATACGCTGAGGGAAAAAGCCCGGTCATATGAATCGGCGTCTAAAAGCACGGTGAAAACTACGGTGTTCGATATTGGCCATATTACTTAGTTCATATGATCGTGCTCTCGAGTCTAGAAACCGAATCCTCGATTTATGCGACCGAGCTTCTCAACCAAACAGAACCTGCATGAACTGAGGATACGGTTATATCCTAAATAAGTCGAGAGTAACTGAAAAAAAGTCGGTAGAACCGGACATTTTGGGTGATATGGAACCTAATTTAGTTCGGTACGCTCAACCGTATTTCGATTTGCTCAATTTAACTATTCGATCGCGTCTTGGGTGAATATAGCGAAGCGAAAGGCAAATTATCTGCGATACTTCACTCAGGAGTACTTTCGGAGTTATTTCAATGATTCTAGTCCCTGACATATTATATCGTGATGTAATAAAATGCTGGAAAATTCTGAAGAAATATCCCATAATCCAGAAACTACTAATGAGGGGCTTGGAAGACAAGGCGAATAAGTGTAATCGTTGCAAAAATTGAGGTATTAATGATTTCAAGTAAAAACTAGTCTGAATAATGAATATTCTGTGAAAAATTTTCTCACACATTCCAATTTTTAAGCATAAAAAAGTCAGTTTGAACCTTCTTTCCGTCGTAAGGATCCATGTGATTTCGAAACTTTAAACACGTATCTCACGAAATCGCAATTCCTGTACTTATGCACCGTGTCCTTCAAGCCCCTCAGATCATAGTTCGACTATCGAATCGTTCTCCCAAGTGCTGAAACCACCACAAGCTCCTGAGCCACGACAGCCGATGTCGACTGCTTAATTCGCCAAAACCATGACCCTCTGCTTCGCCACAATGGCCGAGCTGTAAACTCTCAAGCGGGACGTCTAAACATAACCTAATTTCGTTGATTGATGGTTATTCTCCTGTGGAAACTTATTCCCGCAGAAACCAACACCTACCATACAGCCGAAAATATCCCGGACGTCCGCGCGTTAGAAAGCTATTCAGAGTTGTCTTACTCATGAATTGTAACACGACGCATAAGCAAGCCCATAATTCCCTAGATTCATGACGGGTGCTGACAGATCTTTCAGTAAAATTTCAAATTTCACTTACATGTGTAAGAGCAAGTACTGTTTATCCGACTTCCGAGACATTAATTGGGGTGGCACGAGAAAGAAAGACTATTTAATCATTGTGACTGGGCTCATTATTCGCATCTTAACGCGGTTAAGACTGCCAAGAGCCGTGATAGTTCTTGCCCGATATCGATGTGAAGCCTGAGGCCCGTATTTATAGTTGTTCCGTAAACAGCTCTCTTCCTTAGGAGGGCCCCATATGGTTTACAATGTTATATTGGAGGCCCTCAGAATTGTATTATCAAAAGTATAATGCATGCGATCCTCGAATAATACCCACCTGAAGAAACCCGACCTAAAAAATTCCCCTACCTTAAAAACTTTAAAGTGCGCAATATTTCTTTTTTATATTTTATATTTTTTGAAAATCTTTGTAATCCCTCGCAAGGATCTAGTTCCAAAGTTATACCTATTTATTTTACTCGATGCTTGCATAAATCGTCCTTTTTATGAAGGTATGAGGTATGAACCCTCTATGACATGAATTAATTTTGGATTCCAGCTTCTGAGGGACACTAATCTATTTCGTACCTTGCATAAAGCACATGGGGTACATAATTTTTCTCTAAATTTTAAATATTTGAGCATCAGTTATTCAAAAAGAGAAAAAATTAATGAAAATTTGAAAAATCATGCCACAGAGGAAAGATTCAATTTTTAAAAACCCAAAATTACGTTGTTACGAATTTGTAACGCTATGCCACAGAGGGTGAAAGGCATCATTGATCACAATCTAACGAATACGGGGTTTTTCGAAAAAAAAGAAGGAACAACTATGAATTCGGTTCTCAGATTCTGCCTCAATAAGAAATAAAATCATCGTTTTATTTTCCTAATTTCAGCATACTTAACGTTTTTTTAAAATTCTGCATTTTTTTTAGATTTTGCAAATTTTCATTACTTTGTGCTCTTTTTGAATAACTGATTCTCAAAAACTAAAACAAGTTATTAGAATCCCATTCGATTTCACTTTTTCTGCTTTTCAGCCTTTATTATTTGAGCGTGGCCTCCGCTCCATTTACCACGTAATCCAAATGGTCACAACTCATAACGACGACGCTCTTATGCTGGAAAATTATTTTTCATGATAGGTATGCCATTATTTGCACCAAAAAAAGAAAAAAACTAGTCCGCACGACTTGTCATCAATGGTTACGCTGAAACAATAAAACTTGTTTGAATGTCAAGATCAGGGGACACCCGCCAATCCCGCCTTGCGCAAGCGTGACCCTTTCGCCCGCCTCAATCGTTCTCGGAAAACAATTCATCTCTTTTAACTTGACGACCACATATATATATCGCAAACGTCATATTCAATCGCCGCACGCCTTTAGTTTAAGTTCTAAGAGATCATACCACCGCCGCCGCCTCTTCCTTTTTCTCTCCCTCCTCATCTCTCTCCTCCTCCTCCTCCTCCTCCTCCTCCTTTCTCTCTCCCCGTTCTCAATCTTAAGTTTTATTGCTTGAAAGCTCAGCGAGTGATTTAGCTGCATTCGCAGCAATTGACGATGCTCCTATTAAAACCATTGCCTATGTAGAGTCAGTCGTATGAATCACGTATTAAAATTAGTCGGAAAATATTACATTCACGCCGTGTCAGTTAGCCTTCAATGTCTAGTAGAGAGGCAACACAAGTTCCCACGTGGTTAAATAGTTATATTGTCGTGGAATGGCGCGTTCACTCCATACACATTGGAATAGCTTTTTACTATACTTTAACGGCATGTCAGTTCGCCTTCAATTTTTAATGTAGGCAACACAAGCTCCTACGTGGTCAAATAGTGGTATCATCGTTAAATGGCCCTATCAATCGTAGCACATTCCAAAAATAGCTTTTACTAAGAGAGAAGAGATTACATTAACGCCGTGTCAGTTTGCCTTCAATTTTTAGAGTAGGCAAAGAGAGCTCCCGCACGTGGTCGAATAGTTGTATCACTGTGAAATGGCAATTTCAATCGTGAAACACTTAAACATAGCTTTTTACCTCAAAAGAGCATAGTGTTATTTTGACCACATTTTCTGTTAATGGAAATTCACGACCAATATAAGTGTGTGGAGAAAGTTTGTTGAAACGTAGACAAGTTATGAAAGTCTTAAAGATGGTTTTTTGTTGACAGGCATCCTTCAGCGATCCTCGGTGAGCGTGGGCCAAGTGAAGATTCAAGGAGTAGCCACCTGCATGTTCCTCTGCATGGACGCAGCGGGGACTCTCTACGCAACGGTAAGCTTCAAATTCGTTTAGTAATGTAAAAAGTATCACGATAAATTGAATGAGAAATAATGTACTTAAATTAGCAGTAGGTAAGGTGAATAGAGATTCTGTTTTAACACAGGTTGGTTTTACGAAGTAATTATTTCAACAAGACAAAATATTATTTTCCCAAAGAAAAAAAATTAAAAAAAAAGAAAGAAAAAAGCTCGACCCAATGAACATATTCTTTAATGCTGCGTAAGTACTTTTATTTCCTCCTGAAATAAGTTAAGTAAACTGTCATACTGACCAAGGAGCTGCAGCTTCTTGTCTGAATTTCGTTTAAAGTGATTCGATGGACGCAATATTTTGTGCCAAACGATATACGATATATCGCATCGATTGGTTCCATTTTTTCAGCTACTCGTCATTTTTCTCGAATTTTGAGTTTGCAATTATGTCGTCAGGAGACTGAAGAATTCACTCACCAATTTTGAGAAACAAATTCAACGTAATATACGCATGGTATTTTTCCTCTAAAAAAACCACGCCTTTATTGAGTTGAATTTGTTTGTCAAAATTGGTAAGTGAATTCTTTAGTCTCCTATCAACAGAATTGTGATCTCAAAATTCGAAAAAAAGGAAAAGTAGCTGAGAAAACGGAACTAATCGATGCGATATATCGCATGTAGTTCTGGTACAAAATATAGCGTCCATCAAATTACCATAATCACGGCTCGATAGAGGCTCACTTTGATGGCACAAACTAGCTGTTTTTTCGCTTAAAATATCTTAGTTTTTCACCAAAAATATCGGAGTGGTTCAAAACAGTGACTGTTTCAATCAACTTACACTGTGCTCGAGACGTATTTTTCAACCACGACCCCAATAATTAAGCGATTATAAAATTAGTTATCCACAGTGAGTGGTCGGTGGACATTCAAATGATTGGGTAATCAAACGGCGTCCATCGGCTTTGATTTTCCAGTGATTTTCGGGTCATAAACAAGTCATGTGTGGTGCTGGGCTATGTTGCTAGATTTCTCGGATTTTTCTGTTTTTTATGTCTATAAAAGTTCAGGGAGCACTTTCTCGGTTAGGAATCTTCGTTCCATCATCACAGCTGCTGGAGAATAATCCAAAGCTGTCATTTGTGATAACTGCCGTCACATGCAAACAATTATTTGCTATAAGTAATGTAGAGAAAGCAAGGATTCGGGTGAACCATAAGAGCCTTAGTGTAAGTGGCAGAGGAAGAGTCAGTCTTCCTCTGCCATGACGGATTGCTAAAGAAACCATGAAAGCCTCATAATATTAAGAACGTCTGTTCATTAGAAAAAATGATGGAAACAGCTGTTAAAGTAAAAGGAAGAAATCAATATTGATTATAAAAAAAATCTCCTTCGCCTAATATTTTACTTATGATACTACAGGGATAGAATATGGCGAAAAATGAGAATTCGGCGAATTAGAGGATTAAACAATCTAGAAACAATCAGGAAATGCAGACACTTCAATCAGTAAATATTATAAAACCACGAAAATACTAATTTTCGAAATTATACCGGAAAAAAAAGGATGCTGATTTAACATTATCTGGCTGTGAAGAAGTGTGCGACAACTCAAAAACGCTGATTTAGCAGCCGTAGCAGTTAGTTTTACATCTTGACATTGCTAAAGTAACTGCTGTAGCGCTTAATTCAGCGTTGTGTGAGTTGTCGCACACTTTTTTACATCCAGAATGTTAAATCAGCATCCCTTTTTCTTCGGTGATTGAAATAATCCTCTTTTTACTGATGTTTTAAAAGGAGGATTGTGCATGGTGATACTCACCCATTGTGGCAACAATGTCACGAAGTGCGCCTATGAATGGTGATTTTACGATCTGAGAAGCTTACAAGTGTTGACGAGTCATAAAACAACCTATGTTTGACTTGGGAGACGTTTTATGAAGCGTCACACTGCGCGGGTAATGTCGTTCCGATCCCAATGCGATTACATCTCACCGCAGCGCGCGGCACGGCGTCAGGTGGAATTCCGACCTAATTAATTGAGACTTAGGTCCTGCTTGATGTTTATTTGGCATCCTGTGAATGCTCCTTAGGACCGGCCCTGATTGAGTCGTTGTGAGTTATTTAAACCCCGTGTCAACGTTAAATAAATAGACGTATTACCTGGCTCCATGAGCTGCCTTTTTCTATCAGCTCCCTCAGCCCGATCCCAGGCGTCATCTTTGAAGCCTTAGGTTTCAATGACCGCAGTCTTCACCTGTACGTGATCTATCTGTAATTCCATCTATATATTTAAAATCCTCAAAATACTCGTTTTTCCTGTTCTTTTTTAATAGCTCCTTTCCCAAAAACCGTCTCATCAATGGGATCCGTTTTAATTTCATCTCAGAAAAACGTGTAGGTATTAAATTGGTAATAAAGTAAATCATTGCTGCACTTTTTCAGAATCATATTTCGATGGTTAAAACTCACCAAGTAATAAGATGTATCAGAATGGGACTGTTGCACAATTATTTATTTATTTTTTTTTTTTTTAAACTATTCACGAAATATACGTAAAAAATGATACCTACATGCATTTTCCATCATTCTTTTAAACTACATAATTGCTTTGTATTAAACAAATACCGTGCCAAAAGAATCTGTTGAACAGATTTAGTGACGTCACGTGCAAATGAATCCACTGCGATACGTGCAGTTCATCATGGTTTCATTTGGGCTCCATCTGCTTTTGTCTTATCAGTAATGTAAGTCAAATCGTCCAGTGTAAATCACCACTGTGTATCACTTGTTGATGAACCTGAAGTGGAAGAAGCCGCAGTATGCACAATTGCACAACCCTGCCGTGCTAAGAAAAACGCCGTATGAACATTCGAATGTTGTCAAATTTCTACCGCTAAAACTGTATTTTTAGAATGAAGTAATTCATGGTTTTCCTTCAGGATATTTTCAGGAGCCCTAGGTGAAATGCGAATAAAATTATCTGAAAAATTGGAGGGAAAATACTCATAAGTTTCCCCAAAAATTTGCGTTTTACCAAAGGAATTTTAGCAACACCTGAAGGCTCACACGGCATTTTTACTCAATAATGCAATGCTGTGGGAGAATGCCGTAAATCATCGTATCTAATTTGACGATAACTCTGATACTATATTGAACGCGAGATTTTTGATGAATTTTACTTTTTTTGCTAAAGTAGAGCATTCAACCATCAACCAAAAAACTCTTTTTTCTGAGGAGTTTAAAATAGTTTCTAATCCCGATTAGTTATAAAATTTTTCGCATCTATTCGTAATATACAAGTAAACTTTTCGAAATGCATCGCTGATTCCCCATTGATGTTGGAGACTCTGATGAGCGTGAATCAAGATGCGGCAACCATGCATTGTCTCGCACTGCGAATGTCATACTTGCTCACTTTTCGGCTAACGAGAATGCGCAGTGCTTTATTAATGCAAGTATGCATAAGGCTGGTAGATCAAACCCTACGAGACGAGTGCAGAACTGCAGAAGTTAGAATAATTCTTGACATGGATGAAGATATCAGACATGATAAGGTTTGACTTGACTACAAATTATGCGAACATCAATAAAATCAGTCAAGAGAAAATAAAAGCGCGTGAATCATTAACCATAAGCGCAAATAATGAAATAAATTTCAGGGAAAAGTGAAGGATTCCGAAGTGATTTTCATATTACAGTGATGTTGTGATCAACCTGAGAAAGATTTACAATGAGAGGATATGCAAAAAGAGAGGATCGGAGAGCGAGAGGTGGACGCAATAATTTAGCTGTGTGCTAGATTTGTTTTTTCATGCTGTGTGTATAAAGAATCTCCCGCCGCGTATTTTACCCTAATGCCTACTTTGTTTCATATCGAACGTAATTTCACAAGGGAAAAAAAGTTGAGTAAGGACAGACTTTTGTTCAATGTTTTTCACTGTCATATAAATTGATAATTCTATAATTTTGAGACACCCAAAGAATCGTCAAATTTAAAAAATTCCGCTGTACGTCACTTGTCAATTATAGGCATGAGTTAAAATGAGGAAAAATTATCGGCAAGAATTTTTCTTGTATTTTAGAGATTTTACTTTCTCTTCAAATCTTGAGACGTATTTCTGCTTCAAAAATAATTTCAGTTCTTGAAAAAGTGCTCTTTGAGCTCATTACATGAAGGATGTCGTTCGTAATTCCTGACATCAGGTGCATTCCGTGTCAAATTTTAATGTCATGAAATAAATCCAGCTTAAAATAAAATACTTAAGTGGTTAATATTGACGTACTGTAAAGATCAAAAGATAAATACTGTGGCTGTCTAACTGTGCCGATCAATCGAGCATGGCGAAGAAAATGTGTGTAAAATCAAACCAGGCACTAAAAATTACGGTTTATAAGTATCCAATTTGCTTGTTCTTTTGCTCCCTTCGTAATCTCCTTTATTACAAAAACAGCTTTAACTGCACAAAAAATCCACTGCAATACTTCACATTCATATACTTCACAATAATTCACATTTGTAGTAAATACACAAATACAAGTGTAATATGTGTATAATACATGCATATAGCATTTAAGGCACAATGAGCAATTTTTTTTCCTTCGTAAAATGAGGTTTGGAGCCGTTTTTAAGCTGTTAAATTAGAAGCATTTCCACATAGTCCCTAATTACTCTTAACAATTAGTCTTAAGAAAACAGAGAGCCAACTGGTTTAAAACTATGGAATATCGGGCATTTTTACGGTATTTTTTCCTCCGAGCTTATTTTATCTGTCTCCCAGTCTCTCTAATTCTCTATCTCTCCAACGTAACCCAGGCAAAAAAACGCCTTCAATTCCATTGGCTGCAATTTTGATTACAGTGCAGCATAGTCCACATATCAGTCATTTCATTTATGTTCTCGGCGCCACGCTGATGACGCGCAGCAGCAGCGCTACAACCACTACATCGCAGGCCGGAGGCCGACCCTGTGTACTTGACCATGTGGATCAAACATTTGTAACCAAGTAACCAAAGCTCGGCGCACACCGGGCTCGGAACTCGTGGAGCAGAACATGGCACCAGCTCTCCCATTCGCATTATACTCTATGTACTCTATAGAACTATCTCACCCCTCCTCTTCCTTTGTTGCTTCTTTTCTCGGTGCTTTGCAATAATTACATTTGCGGATTCTGGGTGTGTTGCAGAAAGAATTCAGCGAGAGCTGTGTGTTCAACGAGATGCTGGAGCAGCACCACTACATGACGTACTCGTCGACGAAGCACTCGAACGAGAAGAGGACGCTCTACCTGGCCCTGAACAAGTTCGGGGCTCCGCGGAAAACGCAGCTCAAAACGGGCACGCCGCTGGGGAAGCTGTCCTCGTATACGCAGACCCTCACGCAGCCGGTCGCCGCGGAGGAGGTCGAACAACTCATCCGCAACATGATCAGGGCCTCGCCCGATCATCACGGACTCCGGCACCATCAGCTC
Organism: Bemisia tabaci; assembly: GCF_918797505.1. Classification (NCBI taxonomy): domain Eukaryota; kingdom Metazoa; phylum Arthropoda; class Insecta; order Hemiptera; family Aleyrodidae; genus Bemisia; species Bemisia tabaci. Next base: position 44,187,979 of record NC_092794.1, read on the forward strand.
TGCCCACCTAGCTCAGCCCAGCAACAACTCCAACAGGTAGGTACCCACCAATAGAACCTGAGACAAGATACCCTCCACATGGCCTCTTGGCGACAGGTCAGAGACAAGAGACCCTCTACTGGCCTCCTAGCGACAGGTGGAATCTTTTACTTTCGGGGTTTCAACAATTCCTTATGGACAATTACTAGGGAGCAACAGTCATCACCATAGTTTCGGCTGTTGACTTACCTACATGGTCCATGATGAGCTTCGGATGACGTCATGAGCCAAACAAGTTTCCGAAACGTCGGCCATTTTCGGCTTGTTTGAAAAATGAAACTGCCAACACGTTGTTGAACATCAACCATGTAGGTAAGTCAACAGTGGAGTGCTGAGTCTCGGAAGTAAAAGCTTCCACAATGGCCAAGATACTAGTGGAGGGGCTCTTGTCTCTGCCTCTTGGCGACAGATGGGAGCTTTTAATTTCAGGGATTGAACAATTCTTTATGGACAATTGGACGTATTTCTACCAAACGGAACTATTTGCATTAAGACATGAGCCTTGAGACCCATAAGAATATCAGCATAACAGGGCTCATGTCAAAATGCACATAGTTCCGTTTGGCAGAAATGCGTCCAATTATAAGGGAGCAACGGTCATCACTCTCTTTTCGGCTGTTGGCCTACCTACATGGTGGATGATGAGCTTCGGGTGACGTCATGAGCCAAACAAGTTTCCCAAACTTCACTTTTCATGTACAATGAGAGTTGAAACCAATCAGAGTTTGGCAATTTTTTCTCATCTGAAGTAAAAGGATTGAGATGATAAAGACGATGCCTGATTGGATTCCTGGATTTGGCGCGAGGGAGTTAAAAAAAAAAAAAAAAAATACCAACTCCCAGAAGGACTAAGGGAGGATAGTATACTGTAGCAGCTAGGTATCGCAGACCGCCAGAGAAGACTGTGAAATTGGTTCTACTGTGCATTGATATGACAATCGTCTCCCTATCTATGGATCTTGCCAGTTTTCCTATTAGACTTTTCATTATCTAACATACCTTTTTTCTGATTGTTCCGCAGGTGTCAAGGTCGCAACTGGAGCAACCCTCCTCACCGCCGACGCCCTCGGAGAGCGAGAGTAGGAACAAGAAAAAGAAGAAGAAGAAACGGAAACGACGGAAATGCAAGGAGGGCGAACAGGAGGAGGAAGACGGGTGTACAAATAGGTTAGAGGAGCGGAAGAAGTGTGACGAGAGGGACGAGAAGTGCGTCGAGAAGGCGAAGACGAAGAAGCAGAAGACGGAGGAGCTGAACGTGAGGAGGAAATCGCTGCTGGAGCACTTGCACACGGTGCCGATGCCGAGTCACCGACGACCGAGCGAACCGCCCGCGCCGACCACCGAGCAGGACCCGGAGGACGCGCCCACCACCGGCGTCTCGGGGATCGAACCCGAGACCCCGGCCACGAGAGACGAATGACCGGACGCGACAGCGTTATGCTACCCCGTCCTCTCGGCTCGCAAATCCAGGCTTACGACTCCAATGAGTTGGGGTGGACTTGCGCCGTCTTGGTTTCAGTCAACGAACGCACCGCCGCACAGTGGATCGAGTAACACTGAAAAAAAAAATCTCGGTGTATTTACTAAGAAAAGGGTAAAATTACCAAGAATTCAGGGTTCCATTTGATCCTAGTTTTTTCTTGGTAAAATTACCATTTATGGAATTGGTTCAATAATTTTACCGAGATTCCTCGGTAAAATTATTGAACTTTCTCGGTAATTTTACTGGACCTTGGTAAAAACGCCAATATTTTTTATCGACTGTGGTAGAATTACCGAGATAAAATGGCAAAGTTACCGGGAATTGATTACCAATAAAAGTGGTATTCTTACCTGACAAAAACAGTAAAAATACCGGTTTTTAGGTAAGCTTACCAGTCTGTCTTGGTAAAATTACCAATAATTGGTAAAAAATGCGAGATGGTAAAGGTGCCAACGGACCTTGTTAAAAACGCCGAGAACTTTTTTTCAGGGCAATAGGAGAGGTCGGACCAAATTTGGAAACTTCAAACGCTCACAACGTCGCTCTTCTGGCGTAAGCGCGTATCTCACTTTCCACGTGGAACCTGTTTTACATTAGAATCCATGCTTTCTGAGGCTCACACGTAAATCGAGATATGCCCTTACGTCAGAGGATCGACGATAACTCGGTTTACACAAAACTTTGAGGTTCTAAAAGTAGTTCGCTTGGTTTCCTCGTGAAATTTTCTACTAATTGCACCCCTTGAAATTTGAAATGTGACGTAATGAACATCAAAATTTGCAGTTTTTGTCAAAAATTTCATGTTCGACCGCTCTATTTGACTCGAGCCACTGTGCGCCGATTTAGTCCTTAGGAATAACGACGAATCATAGGTCTTGTCTCCACCGGACGTTCGAATGGGATTCGTCCCAAGTTCGGATCGCAGGAATGACACTTGAGGAATTTTTCCCCTACTGAAAAAAAATTATGGTGACATTTACTATTAGTCTACTTGATTTTTTATACAGTGATACTGTTAGTGAAAATAACCCGAGTTATGGTAGTATTCACTAGAGCTCTGGGGGAGGAACTGCTATTTTTGGTTCATTTTTGAAGCAACTTACGTGCAATTAGATTCCCTGTGCAGATGAGGACATTACTGGATGAGCCAGAAATGGTAGTCCTTTATTGCAGAATGCGGTCCAATAATTGGTGCCAATGTTTGGTGAGCATTTCAACCAATGAGAGGGACGAATCAACGAAATTTGCAAGGAGATGAAAAATTGGATAACTCAACCCTCGGAGAACAGGCGGAATTGAAAATAGCGCTTATCTTACCTGCATCTGAGATATTTCTACTGATTGGGTCCATATTCATTTGGAAATATGCACTTAATTTTTAATCCTAGAAACTTCAATCGAGGGTATTGTGAACGATTAATGAATGAAAAAACGGGTTTTCGAGGTGCGGCAGAGAATTGATGAAGCTCGTTGCCATCGGTTGCATCAATTCGACTGTACCTCCAGCAGGTCAATTTAAAATTTTCAATGGTTGAAATATAATGATTTCAGAAGAAATCCGAAAACTTGTCCTATTCGATCGCAAAAATTTGCCTATTGGCCCCCACAGATAAATCGTATGCATATAATTTTTGGGTCTAAATGCCCTCGGGTCGAATGAGATTTATAAGCGCTTGACATTCCAAATGTTTCAACCCAAAAATATCTGTGTGTCGCTCACTTCAAGAACTTTGTCCGAAAAAAGAAAGGAAAACATTATTTCATGAAAGGACTTCTGACTTTTATTTTATTATTTAATATTGATGAAATTAAAATGCGTTCCCGTCCCCCAAACTTTTAATAGGGATGCTATACAGCGGCCCCTGTTCGGAAGTACAGTATTTTACGCCCTTGTTGTGACTCATTATAAGGAGGTTTAGGAGATGTTTACCTAAATGTATCAAATAATGTGTACATAATGGCGCAAAAGGGAGGATTTTCCAGTCATACACGTGCCATACATTCATAACTATTTCTCTGTGGCGACCCGGGAGCCAATATTTGCGTTACTGGTTACCTGAATTTTTAAGTACATATGCCATTTTCTGACCCTCTTTCACGAAAACATTATAAAATTAATAAGTGACATACGAAAATATTGTTTGGAATACACTGGCATGGAAATGAGATGAATCGTAAATTGTTTAAGTCCACAGACCGCAATGATGAAATATTTTCGAACTATGCACCTCAACTTATTTTGGTGAATTATCACAAATCGCTCCACGAAAGTGCGTATCCACAACCAATATGATAGAAGTTTACGTAATTGATTCGGCTGTTCGGCGCGAAATTTTCATGGCAGTCATTCGTCACCCTATGTGGCATACGTGTACTTGCTGCGCCAAGAAGACGATTTGACACGCCATATTGACTTGTTGATGAAGTATGAAGAGATTCTCCGTCGCTAAATAGTTAAATGGGCTTATATCTTTACCATGCGAACTCTCTACGACAAAATGAATTCTCTCGCGGCAACGATTAATTTTTCTCATACCGATCATATTTAGTGTACGTATCCGTAATTTTACAGCCTTATCTTCGTATTTGTATGGTGCCATATTTTACTATTGATTAGTGCATATCGACAGTGTAACTACCAGACCACGTATCTCGTTTTCGCTGTTTAAAAATCTCCGCTCCCATTTTTTTTTCGAAGGAGAACAAATCAATATCATTTCTTCAAATTTTCACAAAGTTTTCTTTGCACAGAGTAGAAGTTTTCAAGAATTTACCTTGTGTAGTATTTCATCTAAAAATTAAAGTATGACAGGAAGTCTACAACGCCGCAAACCGAGATATGTGGTCCGGTAGTTTCACTGTCAATATATTGTTTCAAATATTTTCGTACTTAAGAAAGCAAACACTGTTGTCAAATTTTAATATATCTGTTGCTTTAGTGCTGTAAAGAAAAATAAAAAAATAATAATAAAAATAAAAACCTAAGGAGCTGTAGTAACTATGTGTCCGCTCCGGAAAGAATGATCATTCCGGCAGAAGATCATCGTAGTCCTCTATGATGTTCTTGAGTCTTGTGTAAAGTATTTGGTAATTTTTATACCATTTTTGGTTAGTTTAACTTATATTTTGTAACATATTTTGGTCAAATTCTTTAAATATTTGCTTTTGAGAATTATGAAATGAGAAAAATGTCAAATAAGTCAACATTTCTTGCACTGTGTATAAATCAAACTAATAAATTTAACGTAATTTTTACGCATGTAACAATGACTCTTCAATTTTTTACCCATAGACTTCAACAAAATAAAAAAAAAAATCCGTAAACACAATTTTCATTTTGTGATTATTGTTCATCATCCCTGAAAAAAAAAATCAAAATACTGAACACTCATGCACAGAATTATCTGCCGGGAATATCCGTGAGTAGAATATTTTGAAATGGTTCATTAAATGTAAAAAAATATTCCGTTCATGAACATTCGTAGATTATAAATTGCGATTTCATGTTATGATTTTTTTTTTAATTTCCCCAACTGCATCGGGATGTTGTGTAGGTATATTACCTGGAGCTAGAGATTTTATTCTCTATATAAGTCCGAATTTTCCCAGAATGGCCAACAACGTGCATGAAGTTCTAGGCTACATGCATAGGCACATTACCACTGAGTGCAGTACGTCTAAGTATACAAGCTACACATACACGATACCTATCCACTGTTGGTAGATCCTGCATCAGTGGTAATCTGCCGTGCTAAGGAAAAAAGCCGTATGAACATTCAAGAGTAGCCAAATTTCCCCGGATAAAACATGTATTTTTGACGACATTCATGCACATTTTTCTTTGAAATTTTTAGATATTTTAGATTAAAGTGCGTACGAAATTGTATGAAAATTTTGGAATTAAATATTCACAATTTTTCCTGTAATTTCGGTTTTTATCGAAGGAAATTTGGCAACGTCTGAAGGCTCATACGGCGTTCTTCCTTAGCACGGCAGTAATGCACGTACGTAATTAAGTATGAAACCAGTCTAATAGTGTATGCACACAAATGGAGCTCTTGCGTACCACGAGAATGTGTGATTTAGGCAATTTTTTAGAAGTAAAAAGTTTGTAAAAAACTTGATGGTGCCACCGGTTTTCTCTGAAATAAACTCCTGAACTCGAAAACAAGCGCTCAAAGTTGAGACCGTGATGGGGGAGATAGCCTCGTGATTAAGACAGGAGTGCTGAGGTGGAGAATTGGTTTCAGGGGAAACTAGTGGCATTGTGTTTCTGACGAAGTATAAGGAGGAAAAAACTTAAACCGTGAATCCCTGTAGTATGCAAGAGCTCCTTCGGTGCGTGCTGCCGTCTTAGACTTTTTAGCCGAGGGATGATTTGGACTGCATTTTGCAATTTGGAGCTATAAATTCTGGCTCATCTGAAAAAACACTTATGTGCATAAGGAAACTAATGGCACATACGTTGTTTTTAAACAGAGTCGGAATTTATAGTTCCTAATTGCAAAATGTAGTCAATTTATTTTTAAACGAAGTGATGAACATCACTCAACTCCTCGAAGTGTCCCGAAACAGGATAATCATGCAAACGTGTGATTGAAGCCACTAATTTTTTCCGAAACGGAAGCTCCGCCATTGTCTTTAACAAAACTTCTTGTTCTGAATGAGGACAACACTATGATAATTTCATTTCCGAGGAGCTGTTTATTCTCCTATCAAAGCAACGGCGGCTTATCAATCCAAGAAAACACAAAAACCTGACTCGAAACAACGTTTACTTATCACGTTATTCAAACATTCGGTGGCGCTTCCCCGCTTTACAAAAGACTGCACTGAGTTGCCTGTAGCGCCTTAATGCAACTATTCGTGTTCCACGGATGTGCGTGTTGCGTGTTAAAAATTGAAGGCATTCTCGCTTTTCTCACTTTTTCAGAGATGCACGGGACTCGGCAGTTGTACTCTAAAGGGAGTACCTGAGTTTTACTAGATCGTTACACGAGGCCAGAGTATCTGAGGCCAATCATTCAATCGGTCATTCTTTAAAGAACGTAAGCGCCAGAAATTAAAACACGATAGAAACATTAAAATTTAATAATAGAACTGTTTTAATCGTAGAATTTATCATCGTGTGATTAATAAATTATTGCTTCAATGCCTCAGAGTTTCATTATTTCAAACGGGTCGATTATAGAATAAAATATACACTAATTTGCTTCCAGACTCGAGTAATTTTGGCAGCAGCGTAAATGGTCAAAAATAGTTCTGAAGGGACAGAAAAAACTATTTGACATGTTTTTCTAAAGTTGTGACATATTTCGGCCTCTTCAACTTCGGAAGACCTGTTTTGAGATTGATGAAAAACTGTCAAATACGATACTTTTGCTGCGCGCAGCGCTTCAAAAGTTACCGCGCCGTGACCTACCCTATCCCCATCCTTTACCAAAATTAAATTTTCTTGTTAAAAATAGGCTTCTAAATGTCTGCCTAAGAGACTAAGAGCTTGTTTGGTTTGAAATCATTTGGGCACAATTTATAGACAAAAAATCCAGTTCCGCGGATCGGCCTATTTCCTCCCCCATTTAAACCAATGTAATCCCCAAAATTTTAATCGCTTCGGGGAAAAGCGTAGACTTCAACTATGATGCTGAAACTTCAGAATTATCCTTTGGAGACCTAAAGGAATGGGGAAAAACCCGGGACCAAGGTTTTGAGGTGGTCGCCTTAAAACGGAACACCCTAGAACATAACTACAAAATCATCACAAGCGAGCACCGGCAATCGTAGTCCGTACGGCAAATTGCGCGGACTAGAATTGAAGGCGTTTTAAACTCCGCTCTTGTTAGCTCAATGAAAACTTCCAGCGCAAAGATTTCACGAAACTTGATTTCAGATCTCTTAGGTGCTCTTTATGCTGATTGAAATCCACTGGTATATCAAGTAATTTCCTGTGAGATTTCAATTCGAGATCATTTCCGAGAGCTACTCACATATTTTGACTTTTATCGGAGCCGGTGAGAAAAGCCAGAAATAGAAAACCGATAAGCATCAAGAAATTCCAGCATCACTAAGATGCAGGAATTTAACACTTTAGGTAAAAATTGTGGGAAGAAATCAAAACTAATCTCTGAAACTTTTGTGATGAATCCGTTGCGAAAAATAATTGTGTAAGTGACTAACTGCATAACGTTTACGCACAAGTTGTATTTTCAAGAATAGAAAGTGGTAATGAAAGACCTTTTGCCTATCGATTCCACATTGATGAATTAATTAAAAGACGCAGTTCAATGGCAGAAAGTAGTTCAAATGATTGCTTCTAGTTACACACAACAAACGGTTGGTTCTTTGGATTGACAAACGTAGGATAGACATATCGATAGCCAAAGGACGAAACCACGTATCTCTATATAGGTGTTTAAAAAGTTACACTCCTATTTTATTTTTATGAAGAAAAACAAGTAAACTATATAGCTTGAAATTTATACGTAATATTATACTCACAAAGAAGAATAAACAAGGAAGTTTTCAATAAATTACGTTGACTCGCTTTCCGAAAGGAAATATAAAGTATGGCAGGAAGTCGTAAGTTCGGGAGGTCGCCGTTACCGCAAAATGGTCACATTTTTGAAAATTGACAGAACTTTCCTCCCTGTTCTCAAACTGGAACCAGCCTAATCGGAGCCGGGGCGTCCTACCGCCAGGCCCGCCACAGCCCATCTCGGGCCCTGGTACCAGTTTTAAGGTCCGGGCCCCAAGCACGGAGGAGGGGGAGGGGGTCCGAGGGGCATCCCCCGAGAAATTTTAGAATCTATACGACAAATCGGACGCATTTTGAACCTTCCATAAAGAATTTTTCCATTAATTTCTGCGGAATAATTATGTTTTTTTTCTACTTTCAGCACAAAATACTTGCGAATTTTTGCATTCAACACATCTGGAAAATTTTTATTTTTGTTTTTTGGAGGGGGGGGGGGCATATGATACTATTTTCAGTTCTAAGAGGGCCAGGCCCCCCTGGACTCCTCCTTCGTTTGTCTATGGCAAGGGAGTTAAGCCATGAGCCATTGAAGTCGAGGATGCCCAGACTGGAGACTCTTAGCATCTGACGACGGAAGAAAATGAAACAGAGTTACTAAAAATATCCTCTATACTGAAAATCTTGAAAATAGATAGAAATTTTCCAGGAAGTAAACTTCTTTGAAAATTTAAGAAGAATTCTACTGTGCCCCAGCGTGTTTCTGAAAATCTATTCACCTTTTGCGAAATTTTTAGGGTAAATTTTTCACTTTTTCTTATGAAACAAGGGCTGAATGTGAATTCGTAGTGGTTCTTCACGGATAACATGGGCCCCCTCCGGGGCCCGGGCCCCGGTACCAGGGACCCAGTATCCCTCCCTTGTGGCGGGACTGCCTTCACGCACGCTGGGCTTGTCAATTTCCTTTGACATTTTTGCAGTGGTGAATTCATAGCTGAAGTGCACTTCAGCTAGAATTGTATTTAGCAAATGGGTGGTTTTTATAGGAGGATTATAAATAAACAAGTGGTTAGAAATGGAAACAAAATAATATGAACTATGCAAAACGATTATTCCGATAACGGAACTTAACTGTTTTGAAAACGCCTTCAAATGCGGCGTGATACCTCACGCATTCCGGAGAGTTCAAATAGTTGTATCATTGCGCCGTAAGAATGTGACGGAAGATTTAAATGGGGATAGCCTCCATGCACGCTGGGCGTGTCGATTTCCTTTGACATTTTTGCAGTGGTGAATGCACAGCTGAAGTGCGCTCCAGCTAGAATTGTATTTACAAATGGGTGGTTTTTCTACGAGGATTAAAAATAAACGAGTGGTAGGGAATATAACAAAAGCATATGAACTATGCAAAACGATAATCCGGGTATCGGAACTTGGCTGTTTTGAAAACGCCTTCAAATGCGGCGTGATACCTCACGCATCCCGGAGAGTTCAAATAGTTGTATCATTGCGCCTTGGAAATGCGACGGAAGATTGCAATTCAAATAGCCTTCATGCACGCTGGCCTTTTCGATTTCCGTTAACGTTTTTGCAGTTATGAATCCGCTTAAGTGCGCTTCAGCTAGAATTGTGCTTAGCAAATGGGTGGTTTTTCTCCGAGGATTAGAAATAAACAAGTGGTTAGAAATGGAAACACACACCGAAAATGTGCGGGCAGTATAATTTCCGGTTAAATTAGCTGATCACCAGGGCCGGATTATGGGGGTGGCCACATGGGCCGCGGCAAATGGCAGCAAATTTAGGGGGTGGCAAATTTTGCAATTTTTTTAAATATAGGTATAAAAAAAAATCGGATTCAGAAAAAAAATCACAAACTTGAAAAGCGTCTTCCGGTGACACAAGAGTCGACCTTTAATTAGTCGAGTGAAGAGAAAAACCAAACACACAATTCAGGTATGGAGCGACGCGGCGCACAGAGTAATGATGATGAATAGGACTTGATGATGAAATAGGACTTGAAATGAAAAGGAGAAGCTTTCAGCGCGGCGGTCGGCACGTAACACATATTAGCACCTGCAAGACTGCATGAATACTTCACGCATTGCGTCAAAAACATCGCGGTCAGCGTGAAACGCATAGCGCCTACTAGACTTCATGAATACTTCACGCATTGCGTCGAACACATTGCGTTCAGCAGCGGTCGGCGTGAAACGCATAGCACCTACAAGACTGTAGGAATACTTCACGCATTGCGCCAAAAACAGTGTAGTCAGCGCGGCGCGGCGGCGGAGGTTAAAATTATTAAACTACATTTATGTTTGTTCTTGCATAATTTTTACGTTCATTTCTTACAAATGGAAGGCCTTGTTCACACAGAGATAGGTTTACGGAACTTAACTTTCGCGCCAAGTTCCGTGAACTTTTGCTAATAGTGTTGACAGGGTTTTCGCAAGAAACGTGTCCAACACGAGTGAACGCGTTTTATGCACCCCTCCCCTCCCCCTCCGGTACTTCACTTGATGGTTTTTATTGATGTTTCAAAACGAATGAGAAGGGAGCGGCAAAATACAGGTGGCCCATGGGCGGCAAGTACGTAAATCCGGCCCTGCTGATTACCGGAAACACTCTTTGATAACGCGCACGGTTGCACGGGTGAAATGAAAAATATGAAATATTGAAAATTTCCGAGAAATATTTCATGAAATTTCACGAAGTCGTGAAAAATGTAAAAATATGAAACATATTTTCAGGGGCTGGGTATGCTATACGCACCCCGAAAACCGAAAAGCAAAATCCAGTCGCCTTTCATTTAATTTTGCATTTAACTTCGAAAAATATGTTTCAATACGTATTTTTCTTAGGTTCCCGAAATTTCATAAAATATTTCAAATGGAATTTCAAGATTCTATTTTTCATGAAAAATAGTAACCCTGATTACGCGCGAAACTATAATTTGGTGTTATTTAGGCACCAAGAAATTTTAGCAGATTGATCAGTGATCAACTGATCACGGTGTTGCAAGGAAAGTTTGATTTATTTCAGTTCAGATAATTTGGCATTTTCGCCACCTTTATTAGTGCCGAACTGCGGTAGACCGTAGAACGCCCCATGTAGCTCCGATTCGACCGACAACATGCAAGTTTTGAGATCAGAGAGTTTTGACGATTTTTAAAAAAATCTTAGAATCAAAATGATAGCCTAAAGAAATCCTTTACTTTTATATTATTGTGAGTCCTGGCTCTGGATGATCAGATCACTTCTTGATTGTAATTTTCAAAATATTGAGCAGTTTGACAACACTGAGTTGCGGTACATAACATAACCTAACTGGGTTGTTATCAATTTCAAGTGCAAGTGCGTGAGCTGTGCGTGTGTGTTTGTGTTTTAACGTTCTAATTTATCGAATTTCTACGTTTTTTCGCGAATTCCTGAGCCTTGTGTTCATGGCAGGACTTGAGAGGGTCTTATCTTCCTGAGACATGGTCATATTTGAGCAAAAATGGAGTCAAAAAAAGATATTTACTCTTCATGGGTGCAGTACACAACCAAGGTACGTTTTGTTTACAATTGTTTTTGCTACGTTTTAAATACAACAAAACCGCCTTTACTTCATATTTGCGTTGTAAAACAATGACAATACTATGATAATTCAATTATCACTCAATAAACCTTAGCTTTGTCAACCGAACTCCATTTATTTCATCTTTGGAAATGAGTGTTAGATGCACGATTCGTTACAATGACAGCAGTTTCAAGCCTTTACCAGCCTAATCTGTGATGTAGATTACTCTCAGAAAATTAAGCAGCCTCACAGTTATACTTCATACTTGCACACCGCATTACGAGAATGAGCAACTCCAACTGAGTCTGTATCAAATTTGCGATTGCTCTCCTTGGCGTAACTGTGTGCGCCGTATTAAGGAGCATTCAGCCATTTCTCCTGTTTTCACGCAGAGTAGGTACTTGATATTTTCTTGTCGGCATCTTTGATGATGTTACAATTTTTTCCCTTTGCTGACATGCCACATTCGCTGTATTGGGTGATTCAGTGTGTTTTTGAGGGACTTATTGTACCAAGGAGGTTTACTTTTCAGCATAATATCTTTTCAGTAATAAGGTAGTCATTCAGAGTAAGTTGATTCCCAATTTACCCTACATTAAAAGGATTTTCTTTCTTATTTCAATTGAAAAGACCAAATGTCATGGCTTAGAGGCCGAGTGAAATGCTGGCTAATGACCAGAATTGGTACTAATATTGCACCAATTATTGCTGCTATTATCGCTGTTAATACTCTTGACAATCATAACTCAGAGCTGAAGTATGATGTAAGAATGGCAATTAACCGGCCTCTTGCTGGAGAAATCTAGTACAATCTTAAATCATCATTAAGTAAATTATCATGTCATGTTCTGTTCGTGCTTCAAAAAGTTAACTCAAGGAGATACCTCTTTCAAAAAGCTTGAAGCAGATGAACATTCATTCTACGTAATGTGAAAGTTCATCTTTATTAGTACTACCAACATCATAGAACCTTTCAATGTGGATCCATTATTTTATTTTTAGTTGCATTCTTCAGTGCTGATTGATACTTTCACCCAGATATCCTTATTTGTCTTAGGTCTAAAATAATTTATTTGAATAAAGCATATACTATTTCATAAGTGTGCTGACTTTTAATGACAACCGATCAGTAATAATGATCATGAAAAGGACTCTCCTTCTTTCAAGTGCAAAGAAAATTTGGGTAGCCCCTCCCCCCACCCGCATTTATGATCCCCATAATAATGTTGTTTTGCTAATAAAAAATTGCTAATCCCATCTTCTTTTTCACAGAATGAAGAAAAATATTTCCGTCACTTCATTCAAGGTTTTGTGAATATTTGGGAAACGCAACTACCATTAGATTGGGATAATCCTCAGAATCTACCTAATTGGACAGAAGTAAAACCTGATGCTGGACCTCACCTGTCACGATTGCCTGAAGAGTTGCTTCCGGCGATTGGAAAGTTTCTTTTCATAGCCAAAGATAACGCTGAGAAGGTAAGACCTATAGATTAAATGACCCATAACATGAGTAAGTATGTCTTCCTGTTTTGAGGAGGGAAGTAAACTTTCTGTGATCCTTTGAACTTTTGGTGAATTACCCTAGATTATGAAGAAAAAGCACACTCACAAAATGTCAAGTCTCAGTGTTTTTTAGTTTCCTGTCAAAAAAATAAAACACAAGAGAAAATCAGGCAACGGCTGATGCAGTTTGGGTAATCCTGGTTAAATTTGTTCAAATTTATTTATTAATTACCCTTGAAGTTTTTTTTTACTTCCTCTTGCCATTATTACATCAGTCCATACATTTGGAGCCGAAATAATTTTTTTAAATTCATCTTGTCAGAGGACAAACTTCAAAACCACCTATCTTAGTTGCGTTTAAATTTCTGCGCACTATTTAATTCTCCGCAGAGAAAAAACAAATTAACATTATAATTTATAGCTTGAAGTTTCTAAATGATTGGGGTTGGATGGTGCCTAGTGAAAAATCAGAGAATCCAGAAGAGTGTAATCCAATTTTTCATCTGAGTTTTAGATATTAGAAAAATCTCAAATGTTGCTGCTGATTATTTTTTAATATGTTCTATCCAATGTGCAATAGATTTTTCAGCAGTGTCTTGGTTTTCTTTCAAATGCACATCCTTATCTATTGTTTCATTTTTTCTCTTTTATCGATTTAGAATGCCATAACAACAGAAGAGACCAATGAAGTTCAACTCCTTCTGCGATGTCTGATCATGATCAGTCGCAATTTTGACAACATTCCTGTCCTGGCATCTTGTGATTATATAAGTCATACCATTGCTATTGCAACCTCTTTGATACATCAGGTAACTTAGTCTCTTGAGTTTTATAGTGTGAATAGAAAGCACCATAGCTGGTTAAGGATCCACTGTTTGGTTGGATTGCATTGAAAAAAGGTACACAAAGATAATGGAAGATTTTTTATTCTTAGTTCCTTTTCAATATTATCCACTACAAAGCATGTTCCTGAAATAGTGAGGCCTTCATTTTTTTTTTTGCATTCAATTATCAATCATCCGGTGAATCAATGTAAGCTCTAAAGTATCTTTCTTCTAGTATTATTAGAAATGAGGTACTTGCAAGTCCGATTCCCTCAAATGCAAGTAAAAGCTATGTAATGAGCATAGTCCACTTTTTTGAGCATGCATAATCATCCATTAAAATTATTTACAAGGTTAATGTTTCTCCAGAAGACTTTATTGCAAACTGGAAAACTCATCGTAATGAAACTTCATAAGGTAGAAATTTAAAGCCTTTTCCTTTTTTAAATCCTGGGTTGGAAACTAAATGGGCAGTCAAATTTTATTTAATGCAAGAAGAACTCTAGCTGGAAACACATTATATTATCCATCCTTCTCGTCATAATCATCACTTTCATTCTTGCTAGGACCTAAGATATCGAACATTTTAAGAATGTTATTTAATGCAGTAAAAAAAATGCCGAACGGAGGCAATTGATTTAAGTTCTTCGTTTTAACCTCAAGGTCTGTGGTAATTTGTATTTTGTAATACCACACCTGTTACTTTGTCAAGAGAAAATTTTCACTGTTTTTAATGTTTTTTTTTTTGTTTATGGTTTTTTGCTTGATAATGTTATGATTAATTTGTTTTAGCTTGTCAATGGGAAAGATCACATGAAAGATTCAACTGTGTCATATTGTACTTATCTGTGCCATATGCTAGAGTGTTTGTACGATCCCTATTTCACATGGCGACACTTCAAACTAGATCGAATTCCTGACATTGAAATGCTGATCCATCATCCAGCAGCGTTACATGTTGAAATAATTCCTTTTATTTATGGTAATTAAAATTTTTTTGATAGTTTATGTTAAAACAAGTATAATGATTTATATAAAGGCATCTATTTTATATTTTTTGTTGCTTAAATGCTGATTTGAATGAAATTAAGATTCTTTTTTGCTGTCAGCCACCACTTTGGTGGCCATCTCAGATGCCTGCGCCTGAGAGGGCTCTTAATTTTAGGAACACGTCAGGCCCTTGTAACTGATAGGTGAGTATTGCACAGTAAAATGATAATTCTTCTCATTCTCAAGGTATGAGCCTTAAATCCTCACAAAACATCTCAGGGATATGCTTTTTATTCTGAATCCAACTGTTACCTGATTTCTAACTGTGACCAATAAATATTTAGTTTATTGACTGCAGGTATCCAAAACTTGTACTTTCAATCTGATAGGTATTATCTTACATGAAAAATTTGGCCTTATTTACATTTTATGAAAAAAACCAAACCTTCAACGAGGTTGTGATATGAAATCCAATGTAGGCATTAAAGTTTAACTTTTCAAATCAATAGTAAAGCGATGTTGCTGAGCTTAATACTTTATCTAAATTTTTTAGCCGATATTCAAAGGATATTTTCTGTTATTTTTTTCCAGACTGTTTTGAAACTTGTTTGGTTGAGCTGGAATCAAACCTGAGCAATGAACTTTTAAACGTCCTTGGTTCAAGTGTATCGGGTTCACAAGTAAGTTATTGTCTATTCTTATGTTCTGTTCCAAAAATGTTGCAAAACAACGTCTCAAGGTATACAGCTGAAGTACCTCATAAGCTTTGTCCAGGAGTCGGTGATCATTCGTTCAAGTAAAACTGTAAATTCCTCCTGCTCAGCAATCAGTTTACAAGGTCCTGTTGAAATATCCTGAACAATTTTTGAAATCAAATTTGAATTGAAGCTTCCCTGAAAAAACAAGGAAAGAGTTTTTTGTCATGTTTCGATTAGACTAGACACAATCTTGGAATCAAATATATTGAAATTGAAGCTTAAGGGCACAGTCATACTAACAAAAGAAGGGGTTGGGCACA
This sequence comes from Bemisia tabaci, assembly GCF_918797505.1. NCBI lineage: Eukaryota > Metazoa > Arthropoda > Insecta > Hemiptera > Aleyrodidae > Bemisia > Bemisia tabaci. Next base: position 44,203,873 of record NC_092794.1, read on the forward strand.
CACTGTTGCTTTGCACTCTCTCTGTCAACTTTTTTTTTTTTTTTTTTTTTTGGTGCACATTTTTTCCACATAATTATGCTGCATACTCATTGGTGAGTTTAGGAGACTCATCTTTTCAATGTTGGAATTGGTTCCTTAATTGGGTGCTGTGGCTTAATTGTGAGTGAATGTACCTAATAACTTCAGATCAATCCACAACTGCTTTTGGTCCATCAAATGCTTGTATGCAATTGTAGCTCTTTCAGTCAAACCATATTCATCAGCAGGTCAAACAAAAAGGGAAGAAAAATTTACAGGGAGACCGGAGACTCAAACTGAACAAGCTTTAAATCACAAAGTCCTCTGGCACTGACTGTTATTAAAATTATAGGTGCATTAGATTGGAAAGTTATTTCAGCCCTCTTCAGTTCTAGTTTTTGCTTTGGTCTCTCTTTGTTTTTCATTCGATCTAATGGTGGTCGTAATGTAGCTGAAATACTCATAGTTTTACAAAAAGATCTAAGGAACCAAATGCTATTGAGAAGAAATCAGAATTTATCGGATACTTACACTTACTGTAAAAGAGCCTTGCACAAAAAGGGCTAAAATTCGCCCGTTTTCGGGCCCTCGAAATTGGGGTCGGTGTGAGGTATTTTTTCATCTATAGGGTGACCCTTTACACATAATAAAATTTCAGATTGAGTATACGCACCGTTTTTGAGATATGGGGGGGCAAAGTCCCCGATTTTTACTCATATTTGCAGGTATTTTATAGTCGAACTTCGGCTGCTACAAGGTACCGGATGTAGATATTGAAGCGCGGTTTGCGGTGATTTGTCAAGCTATTTCTGGATTATTTTTTCACATCTTTTACAAACCCGCAAATGGTTTTTCGGGGGGGGGGGGGGGGGGAGCTTTATTCATATTATCATGACCGTTCGTATACGTCTTACTGGCATTAATTGCTTCGTTCTCGACTCCTCTCCACGCCGTAATCATGATGGTATTTTCTGTTAGGAATCTTTCTTCTTCTTTATATTTGACCAATTCTAATGTTGTCTCCCCCTTGCTCCCTTTTTAAACCCCCCCCCCCCCCCCCAATTCTAAACACTCCCTCTCAAGTGTATATTCCTGTGCGGCAGATATGAAGGTGTTATTTGTGGGGAATTATTTTCTGTCTTTATGGTTGATAACTTTGACCCCACCTATTTCCTCCTTCCCCCCTTTACCCCTGTTTCACCCCCCCCCCCATTTCCACCGTACCTTACTCGAAGTTGTCTGCTCCCTCTGCAGCAGAAATGAGGATGTTTCCGGTAACTATTACACTATCCGATAACTATTATACTCTCACAAAAAAAAGTATTCAAGCATGTAAAAAAGAGAAAAGAGGGGGGGGGCAGTGGAAAGAGGGAATAAGGTAGGAAATATGAACTAGTGAGGGGGGATGGGAAAGAGAAAAAAGGGTGGGGGGTGTCTCCCTTGTATTGAGTTTAAAAAAGTAAAAAATTCTTCGCTGGAAACATCCTCATTTCTGCTGCGGAGGGAGCAGACAACTTCGAGTAAGGTACGGTGGAAATTGGGGGGGGGGGTGAAACAGGGGTAAAGGGGGGAAGGAGGAAATAGGTGGGGTCAAAGTTTATCAACCATAAAGACAGAAAAATAATTCCCCACAAATAACACCTTCATATCTGCCGCACAGGAATATACACTTGAGAGGGAGTGTTTAGAATTGGGGGGGGGGGGGGAGGTTAAAAAGGGAGAAAGGGGGAGACAACATTAGAATTGGTCAAATATAAAGAAGAAGAAAGATTCCTAACAGAAAATACCATCATGATTACGGCGTGGAGAGGAGTCGAGAACGAAGCAATTAATGCCAGTAAGACGTATACGAACGGTCATGATAATATGAATAAAGCTCCCCCCCCCCCGAAAAACCATTTGCGGGTTTGTAAAAGATGTGAAAAAATAATCCAGAAATAGCTTGACAAATCACCGCAAACCGCGCTTCAATATCTACATCCGGTACCTTGTAGCAGCCGAAGTTCGACTATAAAATACCTGCAAATATGAGTAAAAATCGGGGGCTTTGCCCCCCATATCTCAAAAACGGTGCGTATACTCAATCTGAAATTTTATTATGTGTAAAGGGTCACCCTATAGATGAAAAAAAACCTCACACCGACCCCAATTTCGAGGGCCCAAAAACGGGCGAATTTGTGCATGGCTCTTTAACTTTTTTTTCCTTCAACATGAAGGCTTTAAAGGTATTCAGGAACAGGAGGCTCTATACTATTTCCATGAGGTATAATTTTATAATTTCAATCAGGTATAAAGACACAAGGTTTCTCTGAAGGTTTTTTTGAGATTTTGTATTTTGATGCGGCTACTCAAATTTTTAGAGTTTAAATTGTCTCTAGAAGTGGAACGATGAACAGCATTGAATTTTAAAAAGGTAAAAATTCTGTTGTCTATTTAAATGAATTTGTGTTTCCCTTTTTTCTTTAATACCTCCAACTGATTTCTTAAATACAGTCTCCAACGAGACATCATTGTTCTTGTGCTCATCTGCCATAAATGTGTTTGCCCCAAGTCATTGTTGATTGACAGTTGTCAAACAAATTGTTTTGAAGAGCTTAAAATAGGAGACCTCGTTGTTCTTTCAGTCGTAATCAGTGATGATTCCATCATTTTCTTTTTGTTCAGCTCTAGATTTTTCATCAGTGCTTTTTTTATTTACCTTCAAAACTTGAAATTTACCTATGTGCATCATTTCTAAATGTTGTTTCCATTTGGGACTCACTGCATTTAACCATAATGGGTCTTTGGTCCATGTTTACAGAGCACGCTTTGCCTTTTACCACAACATGGTATAATTGAATCGCATAACATTGGGAGGGCGGTGAGTTTGTCTAACCTCATGTCAGTTTGCTCGTCTTCTCTTGCTCTACTTTTTCCCATTGTTTGCATGAAGCCTCTTATTTGCTGAATAATTCCCACTTAATCAAATCGTTGCAATACATATCTCAAGGCATGAAATCAAATAAATTTAGGTCTCAAAAAGTGACCCAGCAAAATTTTTCACTACACAGCTCGAAAGATACGTACAAACGTCCGTACTAATTCCTACAAACAATATGCGTCACTGCTATGTATATGTTTATGTATTGGATTTGTGTTTTATGTAAGTTTCCTACGTATGTATCTGTTTATGTTTTCGAGATTAATTTCGAAATTCATCCATTCCATTAAGTGGTGGCTTCTCTGCTCAACTTTAAAAATTCCCCGAAATCCATGTGAGTTGCAGGTTATTTTTTTATCAAAACCAAATTTACCTCCAAAGCTTGTCGCTTTCCTTTGCCATTTATGGTGTCCATTATTTTAACAAGAATTTCATGCCAAATCTGGTGGTTTGACTCTGTGTGAAAGTATTTCATGCATGTGTTAAGTATTGCCTTATCCTCACTATAGAATCCGAGTATGTGCTAGTCATGAAGCAGTAACATACGGTTTGTCTTTACCTGTTTGTCGTTGCCTTACACTTTAAACATCTTATCATCTATGTATCGTTGTCTTAACTCTCTTACCCGTCTAGGTAATAATACTTGGTTTCAGTCTTAGAGTTTTTATAATTTAAAACTTTAGTGAAAGTGCATGCTTTTTAATATTTAAAATGAATTTTCTCTTCTTCAAAACTACGATTCTCAGCATAGGCCCCCCTCCCCCCCCCCCCAAACAAGTATTCAATTATTTAAAATATGCATGAAATTCATGAGATTAATTTTTAACATACATGATCCTATTTACTATTGATTTGCTATTCTAAATCAAACATTTTTTCAACTTATTATGGAATCTAAGTAATTTTCTACTTGTCTGTATTGTATTTTATGTGAAAATAATTTGTTTTTTGTTTTTTTGTAGCACAATGCTTTACGGAGCATATGCCCTGCGACAGCTAGCCTTGTTGTCATGGTCATCTCGAACAATAAAGCTGATTTGTCAGTGCGAGTAACTGCTGCTCAGTGTTTCACCATTATGGTTCATGTACTGATCCGCTCACCTCCGCATCAGGTAAAAGTACTTTCGAAATTATGCAAACGAAATTGCCCATCTCTATTTGAAAAATTCTGTTAGAAGTTAATATCTCTATGTATAACTTCTCTGATTCTTCATCTTCATTTGAAAAATTCTGTCAAAAGTCATGGTGGCAAAGTTGGGTTTTTTCCTGTTAAATGATGAATTTCAAGGGTCTGTCAATAAGTGTTTGCATCCCTCTTGCTATTTAAAAAAAAGGATATTTAAGAGCTCATCAAATACTCAACAAGTCGCCACAAACAAAAACTTACAAAGTGATAAATCTCCTTTTTTGTAAATGTTGCTTTGACATCATACCGTTTCGATTAGTGGATCTCTGGAAGTAAACCTCATGAGCATCATCAGTTATGAGCGATCAGAGTGAGAAAGCATATACATAGCAACATAAAACCAATAAGATATAATTTAATAATCATTTTGCAACAAAAGAAAGAAAAAAAACATTTTTAAGGTTTTTCTCTGGCAAGAATTATTACTGAAATCAATAATCGCACATTTTACTTTCAGAGGCAAATTGAAGTTGGCACCTTGATAGAACTGTACCGAGATGCTTTAAATGGTATGATTGATGAAGTCTGGACGGAAAATCAAATTTTGAAGGTGCATAGTATCGTAAAAACGCTGAAAAAAGCAGTAATTGGTTCTGCGCAATATGCTTTGAGCATACAGGGTGTCATGGTTAACGTTCATATGCTCGAAAACTTGCTCAATATTGTTGACAAATGCTGTGTAAGTATTTTTATAATTCTCAAATAATCATGAATTATATTTACATGGATATGCTAAGTTGAAGTCGACGAACAGCATTTTTGTGATTTTTTGGAGGTGATATTGGTATGTTGCACTTTTAAACAAACAGATCCGATTAATTTTGGTTAATTATTAAAGATCATTGTATCTTAAGTAATTTTAGTCAAATTATAAGTGTTTCTATATTTTACCTATGTTTCCCAGCCAGAAGTAGCATCTTTAGTTTTCCTCTTAATTTTGCTGTTTCATTGGAGTCAGGGTATCTGAGGTCACTTGATTTTTTCATTGAATTCTTCTGTCTCTGTCTTTAATCAGGTAGCTCAAAAGAGAAAATGCAATATTTGTATCTAAATCCTTATACTAGAGTGTGTGGCTAGTTCTAAAATCAGCAGTGCTGTCTCTAATTCATTGTGTTGTATAGAACAGAGCATTCTCTTCAGAAAATCTTGACCAGCAGGGTAGAATAAAGTGAATATTTATTTCGAGGCACCATTTTAATTAACTAATTTTACAGTTTGAAGTATAAAGTGTATAAGAATGGCAAAAGTCAACGAATGCTTATCTCCTAGTTGGCATAAATCACTGCTCTTGTAATATTTCTTTAAACGAGAAGAGATCAACAGTTTTTCTTGAAATTTTCTGTGAATTCTCCTCACTCATCCTAAAATATTCACAAAAAATTTGAAGGAGATACTGTTCTTTTAAGGAAATGAAACATTATTGGAGATTTTCACAAATTTTCATAGAGATGCATATTTTACGACTTCAGCCGTTGACGAGGTGCTCAGACTTTAACTAAGAAAAACCTTACTCTCTTTTGTTTTTTCCTGAATTTGTAGTAAATTATTAATAACATTTTTCTTGAATTTTTTGAGCAGGAGTCGCCATTAAGTGAGCCATTAGTAGTAGAATGTGTTGCAACAATATCTGCCATATTAGTCGGTGCCTCATTGGGAAAGGTTAGTGTGACAGAATTTTTTTTAAAGTCTACTGAACAGTTTTCAGGTTTAATAGTTGTTGATTTTGAAGTTAATTTACAAGCTGAGGATGAAGAACCTACTGCAACTCTGAGAGTGGTAATTTGGCAGATGCAGCAGAACGACAGTGAGACCAAATATTGGAATTTTCCATTTTTCAACAAATTCTGTGAACGTAAATACATCTCTTCTTTTCTATGTTTGCCGAAACCCATAGATGCAATAGCTTTTTTGAGGACTCGAAATTTGATTTTCTTAAGCATCGCCCTAGTGTCAGATGTATCTTGGTATAGGCAATAATAATTCATTGAAACTCCATTTTTGAAACTTTTGCCCTCACATCATTTGGAAAATAATCGGCTCGAACGAAATGCTCCATCCAAATTTTTATTCGGATCATTTTAAGCCCTCAATTGAACTAGTTGTCAGTAATTTTTTGGGGAGGAAGGGCGGGGGGTACAAAAGCAGGTCAAAGGAAAATTAGTCAGATAATGTCAAAAGATTGTGTGGCTCAATCAATCCTTGTTCGAACTATCCAGCTCGATCTTGTCCTTGTCCTATCTTGTTCAGTTTTCAATTCCTTTATCAGGAGATTACAATGACAGGATGGATTCTTATCTAAGAGCTGCATTAGAAATTTGGTAGTATCTGTTAATTTTCCTCAAATGTGGTCGTAAAATGTTTGTCTGTAAAGTATTCTTTAGCTAATTTAAAAACTTAATAGAGAATGTTTTTGACAGGAAAAGATGCAACGAATCGATGGTTACAGCATGCTTTTCTCATCTCTTTACAAAATTGGGAAACCTGGTCGAAGTCTCCTGGAAGCTGTGTTATCAATTGCCATTGAAAATTACTCACTTGAAGAATCCAGTTGTTTGAAGGTAGGAGTTTTTATTTTCTGGTTAAAGTCCGAGATTTGAATCAAACTCATAACTTCATTTTTCAAAAGCACTGAAACTTTTGGCTAGCATGCTGCATCAGTTACTAATCTAACAGTTAATGGGGGGAAATGATCGCTATTGAGACCTAAGAAGGGCAAAATGCATTACTTAATAATTTTGTTCGAAAAATGGAACTTTTTGGGGACTTTTCAGGGTAGGTTTTCAACAAGTTCATGGGCAAAAATCCAAGGTTTATTTAAAAGAATAATTACATTCTTATTCGAGTCAAAGTGGAAATTGTAGGCGAATCCATTGTGACTTTCTTTTGCAAAATGGAACTTGCAAACGGAATTTTTCTGTTTTACATTCAATTCTCATTTTATCTCCATAGTTTCCTTTTCATGTATGCATATTTTGAAACTGACAGAATTTCATTTGTCAGAGTGTAAATTTTCTCTCAATTTATTCAACATTATTGAGGACACTGCATTCTGCGAGCTTTGATTATGTATTTGAGACATTCACCAGTGTTTTTCTTCTTTTTTGGGTTTTTGATGAAGCCCAACTATAAGATTGACCTATGTATAGTGATAGTCGAGTCATTTTGTCAATATTACCTTTTACATCATCGATTTTCCTCTTCCAAATGTGTCTCTGTGTCTCCTCATACCTTGAAATTACCTTTGTTTCAGAACTGCGAAGTGCTTATATTTATCATTAAGTGGATAATCAAATTCAGTGAGCCAGATCAGATATGGTTGTCTCGAATTCTCTGCCAGCTGTGTACAAAAAATTTACAAAGGTTTACATTTGTTTCATTCCCTTTTAATCTTAGTCTGCTTCATTTATTATCCTTTTTTGGAGCCATAACTATCAGTTTCCATCTTCCACTTTAAACCCAAGAATTTAATACCGGTAAATTTAGTAGAAATTTCTCTCTTTAAGTCTATTTGAAGACTGTATTTCACACCCAAGCTTCTTTTTCAGTTTAGTTATTAATCCAGTTAAAGAATTATTTAAAATAATCTTTGAAAGTGAGTAATAAATGTGTGAGTTAGCGGTGTGTTTTTAGGATCTAATGGAATTAAACAATGATGATAACCAAACTACAAGAGGGCTCATAGCCCAAATGGAACTGTCAAAGCTCAGCAGCAACTTCAATTACCGGGGTTTTTTTCATTTTTCTGAGCGTCACTTCAACTTCCTTCAAATTAATTGCCTTTGGAAAGGTTATTTTTTCATAAATTGTGGTGTTATCTCTTATGCACAATCTGTTAGTGCAATGTCAGGTGTTTAATTTTCTAGCAAAAGCAAAGCAACCAGTAGTGGCGCTGTCTTGGCAATTTTGGACTGTTTGACTGAACATGATTCTTTAACGGAAACTGCTGCAAATGACCTTATAGCATTCTTAGAAGCCCTTGTATCACATTCTGTCACTGTTGCTGAGTTAAAACATATTTTTCTACTTCTGAGGGATGATGGTAACACAAAGGTAATTTTCAATTAATTTTTACATGTATAAAAATTATTCTCACTATTTTTCATTGCGTTTGTCCATTATCTTCCAAAAGGAGGGCAAGTAGTTGGGTGGAATGGAAGATCAGTTGGTTCTATCAGAACAGAGGCGGATCCAGACATTGCAAACGAGCAGGGCGGGAGAAGATGGGTTTGGAGGCCTTCCCCCAGAAAATTTTCGAAATTTTAATCATCTAACATGCAGTTTGATTAATTTTGGCATGACCAAATCACCGAATATAAGCGGCCTCCCATCCTCTTCCCTCCGTTTCTTCCTTTTGTCTTCCTAATTTTTAGCTGAAATTCCCATGAATCCGCCTATGCATCAGATTTTAAGGTAAAAAATTGGTGGTCATGGGGAAGCTGTAAGTGAATAGCAAACAACAGAGCTAATATTGGATGAATAAGAAAAACAATTGCTTAAGACAAAAAATTGGAGGACTTGCATCAAAACAAAAGTTCCGTGCATTCTTAAAGTTAACAGGTATTATAAAAGTTTAATGTTAAAGTTTTTGAGGGTTTCAATAATTCAACGTATCAATGGTCAATAAAGACAGCTGTGTAAAGGAGTCTCAAATACATCTTGAACTAATATAATGTAATTATCAAGTTTTCGACCACTGATTAAGAAGTGTAAAATGTACCATTACCTTCAGCACTTCCTAGTCTATCTGCTAATTTGGTCTATATTTTGTTCTTTAACATAGAATTTTTGGTGGTCTATAATCTATCCTCGTTTTTCTTTTTGTAGTGTCCATATTGGGAAAGACTGTATCATGCTCTGTGTAACATAGCACGGAACAGTTGCCAGCAGCAAACTTGTCATAATTATTTTGACATTCAGACTGCCTCAGGTAAAGCATGCAATCTTTCATAACTTGTTTAAAGTTCTCAATCATTTTGTCACTTCCTGGCCAAGGGATCACAAGTACCATGCGATGTTTAAAAATTTCTGCCCCCATCTCATTTGTTTACAGAGCAATTATTGGTTTAATCTGTTTGAAAATCGCACTGAATTTTATCGGCAGCGCTAAGAAAATTCAGTGAAATTTTAGGACAGCTTTGTTTAACAATTTCTCTGTAGAAAAATAAAACGGCGGCGGAAATTTTTGAACTTCGCATAGCGCTTGTGATACTTTGGCTGGAAGGTGACAATTTCATAAACATGAGGAGCCAGTTCAACACCATCGGGGTTTAACTTCAAGGTACATGACAGCAGATGCTCGTTGCCCGGGCCCCTAGAGAGTGCCTCAACTGGTTAGCCTGGCTCATATTTACGTAATTTTATGTATGCACCTTAAATTAGAAAATACTCTTACCAGAAAATTTACCAATCAAAATTTTGAAACTTGAAAATTTGATATCCACATATTATTATTCATTCAAAACTCCCTAGCAACAAAGCATCACTTAAACGAAACATGTTAAAAAATTTTATTTGTTTTTGCCAGCTTTTAATGCTGAATAAGCTGAATAATAATATGCGAATAAGCTGAAACCTGGCCTCCTGAATAGCAAGGTAGCAATCGCCAACTGGCAAAACGGCAGTAACAAATCTGTGAACAAGGGAATACTGTAGAAAAAAATTATATGAACTAGTATCAGTTCTTTTTTGTATTTTTAAAACGACTTTAATCACATTTTTGTTTGTTTTTTGTCTCTTTCTCTTTTTTTAGACTGCATCATCATTCCTGACTCAAAGAAATGGTCAAACCCTGGAACTGGTCTGAGTTTCCATTGTTGGTTGAGGCTTGATGTGCTTGAAGATGAAGACGGACCTGCACAACGCAACTCTCCATTGTATAGGAGACAACTTTTTAGGTAAAATTTCATTTAAGCTCATGATGAAACAGTTCAGCAGAACAAAGCAAAAAGGATCAAGTTCACGGGCGTGTTCAGAAAAGTAGCTATCAATACCACAAAATCAATGGTAGATGTATCTTGTCAGATATATGTGAAAAACATTAACTATTCTCTGCTAAATTTCATTCAATTTAAGTTGTTTAGTAGGATGGGTTGCCAGAAATCGGTGAGGAAATTGTTGCCCGAGCAAATTTTGGCTACAAAGTTTGATGATCTCGTCACCTTCCGGGCAAAGTATCACAAGCGCCATGCGACGTTTAAAAATTTCCGTCGGCATTTTATTTTTTTACAGAGAAATTCTTAGTTGAGTCAGTTTCAGAATTTCACTGAATATCATCTGCAGCACAAAGAAAATTCAGTTAAATTTTCGGACAGCTTCGTTGAACAATTTCTCTGTAAAGAAATAAAATGGCGGCGGAAATTTTTAAACGTCGCATGGCGCTTGTGATACTTTGCCGTATGCCGTGACGATCTATTGACTGGTCAGAAGCATCCCTGATTGCTATAAAGTTGAAATATGTGAATATTTTTCAAAAGTGAGGAAGGAAGAGAATAAGGAAAAAGACAACACTATCAATAATCCAAGAAAATGAGTAAGAATCTTACAGAATGTGTGAAAGACAATTTTGAATTTTCCTGGGGTCGAGTTCTCTAGAAATATTTCTTTTTCAGAGAACCAAAGACAAACTAGTCTCAATGCCTCAGTGTTTCGTCTTTCCTTTTGGTCTAAAATTCAACAATGAATGCAGTCTCTTTGTGTGAAATGAGCCTCTACCTCCTCACGCATCTGTATCCCTATTTTTAGTTTCTGACTATTTTACTTGGTTACTTGTCGTTAGATTTCTATTTTTTTTTTTGTTTTTTCTTTTTTTTAGTTTATTAACGGATAATAATACTGGAATGGAGGCATTTTTCTGCAATGATGGAAGACTTATAATCGGCGTGCATACAAGGAAAGAGTTTTTAGCTGCTACTGTCCCTGTTTTTACATGGTCTGATGGCCAGTGGCACTGTCTACATGTAATCTTTACCAGTGCAAGGTATGTATCATAAATGCCTTTTCTTTTTCTACTGTTGTAGTTCTAGAGTTTCTCATTTCTCTTTGGATTTGTTCTGAAAAAATGTCAAAAACTACCCCAAAACACATCATCCTTGGTTTTTTAGACATTATGTCAGTAGGAATCTTTTTCTTAACCCTTTTAATGAAGGCATTCAAGTCTTAGGTAGGTAAGTAAGTTTTCAAAATTTCTCTAAAGGAGCATTTTAGGTGTGATTTCTTATTGCAGCTATAGGTACGTATTCAAATCTGTATTTTTCTCTTTACACACTATTGTACACTGAGAAAAAAACTTAGATTCATATGAAGCACCAAAGTATTTGGTCATAAATACCAATATTTGTCTCAGATAATCAAAGTTTTTACCAGCAGTGCTTAGACTCTTAGACTTTGTCAAGAACATGTAGTCCTTTAGACTAGAGTTTGCCTCTCCTTTTTTTTCTAAACTGGCTGGAATAGACCTCTTGTTTTGGTCTTGCAAGAACCAGTGTGAATGTGTAACTTCTCTCACAAATGAAAGAAGTTTGGATGACTGACGTCTTACTGCATCTTAAATAGTCAGGTTTTGTCATGAACCCTTTTTATTTTGTGTCCCTTGTTTTGTTCTGAACAGGAGACCTTTCGGGCACAACCATTTATCTGTTTTCATTGATGGATCGCAGGCGCTCTCAGCTGCATTGAAATGTTCATTGATGACAGATGTAAGTCAATATGTTTAGAAATCCATGATGAAGTTGTATTTAATGAATAGTCAAAGTGTTTCAAAATGTTTTAAAAATTTGAATTATTGAGAGAAAAATGTAAATTAAAACCCAAGGCATCTCATCAGATTTACAAAAGTAGGGACCTTATAACATTTCCTTTTTATTTATTTATGTTTTAACAATTATAATGTCAATTTGTTTTCTTGTAGCTTCAATTCGTCTGTTCTGGGCATAAGTCAGTATGAAACAAATTAATTTGATATAATCAAATTTTTGCGTGAAGAGAATTAGTTTACTGATTTCATTGCAATTCTTATTTATTCTTCAATTTTTGTTCTCTCATTTAGTTGAGACCATATCATTGAGATGGTTCACTAACCGATTAGAAATTAATTTGAAGTACATAATTTTGAAGATTACCTTGTAATCATTGTAAAGATTGGCACCCAGTCTCAGTTCAAGTCGGGTGCAAGGTAATATTTAAAGGCCCCTTTCTTGATTTGTTTTCTTCTTATCTGTATCCTGGCAAAAAATTGATAGTCGGATCTCATAGGATAATCATACATTACTACACCTATGGATACCTATCCAATGAAATTATGTAGCAGATCCTGACACTCAATTTTATGCTGGGATGTAAAAAGAACAATGTCATCAGTTCACACTAGTAACTAGCTCTAATTTGATGTTGCATTCCTGGATGAAGGAACCAGATGCCTTCCCTGTTCAGGTCTCTTTCTTGCCAAAGGTGTGTGATAATTTAATGTTATAATTTTACTATATTCATTTAATCTCCCTCGTTTCAGCCTTTCTCTGTTTGCAAAATTGGATGTGTTCCTGAGAAAACTGTTATGCTAAATCGTGAGCTTAAAATTGACCAAAGAAGTGTTTTAGGACAAGATGTGAGTTTTCTGCCGTCTTTTATACAGCAGGTACGTCTTAATATATACACTTTATGTTCCTAAGTAGACATTACTGAGAAATTTTCCGGCAATATCTCAATAATTTGTCAAATAATAATATTAAACAATCTATAACCTATCTACCAGATTGTAATCTATTGTTGTAATAATTGTGAAATCTACCTTCTTCTCTCAAATATTTATAAGACCGGCATTGTTACCAAAATAATTGGTTTGCAAGTGTGTCATGAGCTCTCGCTTCTTTTAAGTGGTGTTACTTGAACATAAGTTTCTAAAATATAACTGACAGTTCATGCCGTATAATATTCCACCCATAAATGAAACTGCACAAGCATCAATGAATAAAGTTGTTTCTGAACAAATTTTTGCATCATAATTAAGAAAGAAAACGTCTCAAGTCTCAAAAATTTCTAAAAAAAAGTCTTATTTTTTTCCAAAGAATCGATCTCTAAACTTTCCACCCTCCGCTGGGGATACCCTGTGTAACACTAATTGAATACATTGATTACTATGTTCAGTTAAGCTTTTCATCTACAATATTTTTATGTCGAATTTTAAAAGCAATAAATTAAAATTGTTCTAACAGGTCCCAAGCTACTTTACTTTGCCTCTTCGTTCATCGATACCCCTGGACCCGCATGTAAAAAATTTTCCTCCAGGAATGCAAGATACACTTTTCGGTGGAGGTATCCCTCTGCATGGACAACTTGGCTCATTCTGTCTGCTGCAAGAGCCATTATCATCAAGTTTAATCAAGTGCATGTATGAAGCAGGTAATTATTAATATTATTCAAATATCTCCATATCAACAAAATATCATATCAATATGGGGCTATTACTGTATTATTAATTGTTATAGCATAAAGTACCAGGGTGAGTAGAAGCATTAATATTCTTAATCAGTGTTGAATAGTCTTAAATGGGGGGGGGGGGGGAAGGTCAATGGTCTTAAATTTTAATGTTCAAAATTTGCATTATTTCTTTTTTAAATGTTTTCCCTTAAAGTTCAAACTTTTACTAAAGATATTTTTCAATATTTTCAGGACCAAATAATCTGCATTTATTCGCACCAAATGGGCCTCAAGAGCTTCAGAGTATCCATACTAATTTAATCTGGGCTTTCTCACCATACGCTGCAAGCTGTGGCGAGTGCTTGGACTTATCTGGAAACAACCATGAAGTCAAGATCACAGCTTTCGTATGCCGCACTTTTGGTGTAAAAAATGTGATAAACTCCATCGGCAATATTTATGTAACCTTTCCAATTCTTGAAAGCATTGGCAAGTCCGACGAGTTCGATCTGTCTTTAGTTTCTCCATCGACCAAAGATCCCTCTGCTGACTCTCAAATGGATGAGACGGAAGAATGGATTTTACTCTCTAAAAGCTCCTTGATAGAAAAAAAACTAGAATCGAATCCTGTTTCAAAATTCATCATACTCCTCAAAAATACCTTGAAGAACAACCTGAACAATCAGGAGAAGTTTTTGAAGAACAATGGTGTAGCTGTTCTCGGAGACATCCTATCGAAAGTATCCCTAGAAGTCATCAGCGCGTCTGTGTTAAAGAGTTTACATTTATTGCTAGATACAGCTCGTGACACACCAAACCCATTACTCGTCAAAACAATCTATCAACATTTGATTTTCAATTTCAACATTTGGACTGCTGGCAATTTTATGGTTCGTGCATCTCATCTACAATTCATATCAACCTTAATCAAAGAGGACCGGAAATTTTTTCGAAAAAAATTTGGAGTACAATTCTTTTTGGATATCATCCGAATATATTACTCACAGACAGGAGTACTTAATGCAGAGGATTCTAAAGCAATCAGAGTATCCATTCTGGGCCTTGTCAAATTTTACATTCAAAAAGAGGTGAACTCAAAAGAAATCTCTGCTATCGTTGGCTTCCTCGTAGTGTGCAAAGAGGAACATCTTGTCATTGAATTACTCGAAATGATCATCATCCAGCTAGAAGGAAAACACTGTCGAGACCAAATCTATCTCCTTCTGTATGAATCCCACAATGCAACCAGCCTCTACTGCCTTTTATTGGAGAAAAATTTTTCCATGGATTTAAAGCAGAAAGTACTCAAAGTTTTATCAATTTTGCTACGAACAAGTCGCGTTTACGAACGGAATAAGGGCCAGCTTCGTTTACAAGATTTATCCTCTTACGGAATGTATCCAGGTTTCATTTCAATGCTTCCCAACCTTCCTGTTTCCATGGAAGTTGCTGTGATGCTACTGGACCAGATACTTCTTCTAGAAACCAGCGGTGGATATGCAGGTGCTCTGTCACTATTACATTTCCTTCAGTTCGCAGACTTGGACATCAAGATTGAGGTCGCACGAAAGATACTTGCGGTTGCTTTTATGAAGCCAAATGCTCCCCATATGTTTGCTGTACAAGCTGGTTGGCAAGATTGCATCACAAGACTTTTAGTCCGGTGTCCGATTACAGTTCAGCAGTCCTCATCCACTCCTGATTTGATGGTTTTTGATGAAAATGACAACACCTCAGAGACTGATCCAGGGAGATTAAGTCCATCTTTGGCAGCCTTATCTGCTCCACTCGAAGAAGCGTTATCTTTCGAATTTAAAGAAGTTGCCGGTACAGTTGGACACGCAGTTGCTGATAATATCTGTCATGCTGGGAGTAATATTACTTCAGCAGTAGCATCCGCTTACTCTGCTATCCGTCAGAAAACAGTGGAAGTGCAAGAAAGTATCGAGCAGCTGGGAGAAACAGCTCGAATGAGAGCTAGAGCTAGAGATGCAACTCTTTCCACTGAATCTACCACAGAAACTGAGAGTAGTTTGAATGCACCCTTAGGTTTTGAGCTTGACTCAACATTTGTCAATCGATCGCCATCCATGAGCAGTAATGAGGATTTATCCTCAGTAAATCAAACAACAGATGCTAGTTCGGCCAAAGATTCCATCAGTATAGCTTCGATGCAGAGTCGTAGTAGTAGCGCTGTCATACATTCTGATGACGAGGATGATGAAGAGAAAGTCATATTCGATGTTTTGCAGTAAGTTTAAACATTTTGCATTTATCAATTTTATTTCAAGAAGAGAAAAAATTAGCCAATTAGTAAATACATTTAAAACCAAAAGGGGGAAAAGTATGAAACTTGAAACGGGTTGCATTGAACTCTTTTAAAAGTCTGTAAAATACTATTGCATAAAATTACACAATAGAATCGCGTAGAAAAATTACAATAGAAAGCGTATTGGTATTTTGCTTTTACCATCAGACAATTATAGTACCAGTTGGATAAAATTGAACAAAAATGCACTTAGTCTTTATCTTGAAAAAAAAAAATAAGTTGGTAGTAGTTTCGATCCAACTAATTGTAAATTCACGCTTGTCAAAAATTCAATGTTGAGGAAAAATGTTTTGAACCCTAAATTTGTCGTTAAACTTCATGTGTAAAAGTGAGTCTCATGGAGGAGTAAAACTTAAAACCTCTTTACCTAGATTCTCCTTTCCTTTTAAGGAACTAGACAACCCTTTCAATATAGCATTACAGTTTCAATAAGTGCACAGACCAGGAAAGGATGGCAAAGGTGCTGGAAATGATTGGTGAAAGTTCAGAGGTCCACCTTGTGCACTGCCGGTGTCTTTAGCTTTCTTTCAATTTTATGGTTTCTCTTGATCTTCCTCACAAAGTAATCCTGTACCTCCTTTTTTCCCCACAGACAGTGGAAAACATTAGATGCTGAAAACGAAGGTAATCGTGAAAATGAGCTGTGCTATCTTGTTGTTTACATTTTATTCACCATTATGTGGCGTGGTATTGATGGGAATAGTAAAAATTGTTGGAAGGTATGTATATTTCAGTCTTCATTTAGATTGCTTCGGAATTAAAACAAAAGCAACAATTTTTTTTTTTTTTTTTTTTTTTTTCAGTAAAATTTGTACCTCTAAGTATTTGTATTTGTTTCACAAGTAGCCAATATCTTGTTGGCGTTTAACTTATATTAGTGAAATATACTGCAGAGATAGGCAGTATTACCGTCGTGGTCCTTTCAAACTGTTCTGTAGCTTTACTTTTAAGTCAGACAAACTCTTTCAAATGGCATTGGAAGAAATTAATCTTAACAAATCGGCGCCCAAGCATAAGTATTTGCCAATTATAGTATTTTATGAGGTACAAAGCATGAAATTATCGTTTTATTGGGGCAATGAAGTCATTTCTTTCCCTCCTAGAATTAGCTTTGTCAATCAAGGCTTCTCTAATTTTGAAAATCTGAAAATAGATTTTCCCATTACTTCCAGGGAAAATCTAGTCGTAAAATAATTTTCTTTTTCCAACTAGAAAGACAAATAGTTTAATCAATTTAGAGCCAAGACTAATCCTGTTTTATCAATGTTAATTTCAGTAATATTTCAATATCAAGACTTCTCTCTTGATTTTTGTATCTTTTCTTGGTATAATTTTTAGGAGCGAGGTCAGGTCATGGCCTGCATCAATCTTCTGGCTTTGAATAATGCCCTGTATTGCTCACATCTGGAGTTGAAACTTCGAATTTTGGAAATGCTCGTTCAAGCAGCTTTAAGTGATCACCGTGAAAACGCAACCCCTGACAATGTTGGTGTCTATTCTGAAAATTCTGCCCAACTCATCAAATGGGTCTACGACCTTACTGTCCTTGATCCCAACAGTGACAACTCAAAGAAAGCCTCAACAAAAGTAAGAAATCCAACTCTTTTTGATCATAACATTATTTTTTGTTTACTGAAGCATAAATAATATCTATCTGACGTTGCAGTTGGAGTGAAAAGTATAGAGCCGTGTAAATTTCAGTCTCTAATTTCATATACTATTGAGAGACTTTTCCATCATAGGTAGATGAACTCAATGTTTCTCTTGTAAGCTGTGAAATTACAGGAAACATTAAAAATATGACGGACATTAATTTTTTTATAAGTGCGCAATAAAAGAGGAGGAAAAGTAGAATTCGCCAGCACATTTTCTTAAAATTTATGTTCTTTTCAAGCTTTGTGTGAATATCGCAAGGAATCAAAATCAAAACAATTCTGCAAAGCCATTTAAATTCCCTTTTTATTAAATCTCTTTCACAATCTTTTTATTTTAGCTGCTAGATGGTGTTTTTGGTCTTTTGGATGTACTATTAGTGTTTCAAGAAAATCGCAGCAAAGAGTGGCGGGAAATGGCTCAGCTAGCGTTTGGTAAGTGAAGTAAAACTGCAGTTTTTATAAATACATCATGGCTAAAGTGTAATAAATCTTACATTTTAAGAAGTATACTATGTCACAAAATGCTACCATGCTCAACGAGAACCATGTATTCAACTCCATTCCACATTTTTAGTTTTCTGCAGGTTCTGCAAAATTTTAAGGAAACTAATCCATTCTGTTTATTAAAGATATTCTTCATCTTAATTGAGACTAACCTGAAAATAAGAAATATTGAGACTGTTTAAGTGTTTTTTTTTTTTTTTTATAATTTAACATTGTACTGAAGGTAGAACTGTATAGCTGCTAGTACATTAGCAGTCCCAACTGAACAGACAGTAAGCACATGAGCAGAGACTGCATTGACTGTCTATCTAGCTGGCAAATGTCATTGGTCGTACAATCAGACTGCTACTGTGATAGCAACTAAACATGTATAATGAAGTAATACCATTTTTCACTAAGTAGTGTGGTAGAATCCTGAGTGCTGTTCAGGATATAAACTTTTAAATCAAGGACTGGAGCTTTGGTTCATGAAAAATTCAAAAATGGTTGGAGGAAAACAAGCTTTAAAAATTTGGAATGTAAACTTTGGAAATATTCCCTTATATTCTGGACGTCCACAGTCTTTTGTGTACCATAGTTTAGAAAACAGTCTTAAATTAATTTTACAGTGTGAGTAGCAGCCAACATCATCATGTTGACTCAATACTTACATCAACTAAAAGACTGGAAGCCCTTTTTACAAAATTCCAGTCCATAGTGGCATGTCTAATAATGCTCCTCTAATTTCGCCTGTTACTTACTTTACTCAAACACCCATGCAACATTTCAGGAATTCTCCTAAGCTGTGCTGGTTTTACACAGTTGGAAATTTGCGCAATGGCAACAGCAAAATTGAATTCACTCATCATGACTCGCGTCATGAATGATGCTGAGGAGGGCAGCTATCTTCTGTTCACAATCAGCTCTATTATTCAACGCACCCTTAATGGTTTGTATATTATTTTTCTTACAAGAGCTGTATACTATCGCCGTTTTGTCGTCAAAATCATAGCTTCGGCGGTCAGGATGTTTTTGGATGCTATTTTGTCTCTCTTGAAGATGGGCGTTTGAATGGGAGCTTATAATAAGCAATTTTGAACTTGTTTTTTATGGGTTAAGACTTTTCAAAAGTATCTGGGAAAATTCTTGTGATCAAAGTGAACTTTCTGGGTTGAAAAATGCAAGAACTAAACATTACTAATAAAACTCATCATTGGCACCAAGGCATTTTTTATTTTTTTCTGTATGGATTATTTCACTAAATCATATCAACTTATTAGCAGTTTGAGCAAGTAATATTGCAGTTCCTTTTTCCAAATTTTTGACTAGTTCTCCAATAGTTTTTTAATAATTTTCAGAAAATGATCAAGAGCACTACTCATTCTTGATCCCTGTTATGAAAGCTCTTCTGGAAAAGCTATCAACCATCCTTGATATTACTGAGAAATTACCCGATCTTCCCAGCACACAGTCTGGACCACTGTTTTTTGACTCCTTTCAAGAATTTTGCCTAACTGAAGAATGGCAGCAGTTCATCACAAATGAGGTAAGATTCTTTCAATCAACATCTAGTTCTATCGGATAACTTTGACATTGTGACAACTATTTGTTAAAGGTATCTTACCAGGAGAAAAAAGTAGCTTTAATACTCTGCTAAATTTTTACTTCTTGACACTTTATTAAAAATCTATATTATCTAACTAATACGCGTAGTACTTTAAACTCTTACTCTGATCCATTCCACTTTTGATGTTTGGGAAGGAAGTAGGTCTGAGGTTAAAGATGGGATGGAAGTTATTAGGCAGAAATGAAAAATACAACGCAGTCTGCTGGAGTGATCAGCTTATAGTATATTTTTTGAACTGTTAGTAAGAACAAGCAACATGATTTAAATTGGTATTATTTATTTCATTAAATCTGATCACTTGAATGGGTACTTTTTTTTCTTTCTCTCTCATCAATATTTTATCATTTTAAGAACATTTTTCTTACTTTCTAATATATGATATCTAGGAACTGTTCTCTAATTTAGTATTCACAAAAATCACCCTTAGGGTCAGTGGCTCTAAACCTTATTAAATGTCAACCATTTTTTGAGCTACAGTATCCAAATTAAATAATATTGGGTCAATTTTTGGCACAAATAGCGCAAGTTCTCCCAGATTTGCAATTGGAAACAATTTAATTATTTGTCGAGTCCAATGAAAAACCAGAATAACTTGCCGAGTCGTGTGAAGGCACTTCCTTTCACAAAAGAGTTGATATTTCCAGTATGTACCAAATAGACTGGGACACAAAGTTGTATGAACAATTATTAACATTTTTTAAGTGAAATTATTTAATCTAGCTATCTTACTGTTAATAAAAGTATTGCACTTAGTGGCTGTTCATGAAGTTACTATACTTACTTGAAGGGGGAGGAAGTGTAGAGGTATATTCTGAGAGCTGGAGCTTAGTATTATACATCAATCAAAATCCTAAAAAATTGAGCAATTTTTTGAAAAAAATGTGTGGAGTGAATTTTGTCAAAAATTTAAT
Source organism: Bemisia tabaci (assembly GCF_918797505.1). Lineage (NCBI taxonomy): Eukaryota > Metazoa > Arthropoda > Insecta > Hemiptera > Aleyrodidae > Bemisia > Bemisia tabaci. The sequence goes on from NC_092794.1 coordinate 44,224,413, forward strand.
GGAGGGAGATTCCATCCAGTATAGACGAACTTACCGTGGCAAATCTAGGTTTGTACTATGGGTGAGTTAAAAAAGTGAGGGGGGCGTTGAACAATTCGATGAAGCAAAATATGTAACTTTTGAATAGCCTATCTGCTTGGATCCAGTATTCCAGAGTAAAATCCCCTCGCAGAAGGATTCTCTAAATTCTTCCAAGTCCATTGCATAACAGAAAATTATGTGTACGCTGCATTAATGCAAGTACCTAAATTATTACGAGACATCCATTGTTATCGAAAAAAATGATGAATGATAACTTCAAAATATGACAATAAGACTGAATGATAGATCGTTTTTCAAGTTTGAAAAACCCTCCCTCAGCTCTGTCAAAATCAAGTTCCTCTGACATCATTTCAAAAGTAAGTCAACAGTCGACTTTCACGTAATTGAAATAATACCATGCAACTAAATTCACTCAAGGTAAATAGATAATTTAAATTAGTCAGTTGTCATTCTTGACCAATATCCCTCAAATATTCCGATTTTAAAGTCTTTGAAATGTGAATTAACTTGATTTTGGACTTTAGTATATCATTTAATGAAAACAATCAACTTCCAAGTCAAGAGAACTACAAAGATTTTATTAGTCAAGAAATGTAACTAAGGGATTGCACTTTATTTACCTTGTCCGATCAAAATTTTATTGCATGTATTGTTTAGCCCCCTTCTTTTTATACATTTGCATCAGTATTCTTTATCTCTCTACTGAAGGTTTGTTCTTATCATAAGCACCTGTAGATGACCTATCACTGGTTTGCCTATTATCACGACTGAAAATAGGGGCGCGGGTTGTATGTAGGAATTTTTCACCACAGATTACATGCATAAGTTGTTTCTTCGGCAAACAAAAATCAGATCGTGGGCTATCTGCAGGTGCCTTAAACTTTACTTTCGTTTGGAAAACTCAGATTGTGGATCTGGCAACGGCTTACCTAGCATTTGATGCACAGAGGGTTAATTTGATCTTTCAATACAATTTTTTTGGTAACTTTTTTAATCTAATAGTCAAGGTTTTTTACAAAGTCAAATATTATGGCTGAAAATTACATAATCATTTTGAATTAAACTTAAACTTAAGTAGGTACCTTCCTAGAGCTATTTTACATATCTACTTAACTTTGTACAATGCTATATTACAGTTTTTCCTTATCTATCTATCTACTTATTTATCTACGTCCAGTTTTGTCTGCTATACAGAAAAAAAAGGTTTTATACCCTTTAATTTCACCCAGAAATCTCTTTTTTCTATGAATAATTGGTAATTTTCTAATCATATAAGTTCTGCCATAACTGAGTAAAATCAATGGGTAAAATACCAACATGGCATGAACTGTCACTCAGAGTTTAGGCCGAAGAGTCATTACTTTTGCACAATAATTAGAATTTTAGAAACATTTTTTTATCCATGATGAAGATGAAAATAACCGACTAGGCAAACTAATCATATATTCAATGGAGAAACCACAACACAAACTAGTCTGACGTATAATTTTCTCAAATCTTTTGAGAATTTTTGTTTGTGTACTTACTTTCTTGATGAATATTTTTGGAATTCAAGAGAGTTCTTGTTTTATTTCGGGTGTGAAGGAAGCAGTACTGGTGCGATTTTTTCACTGTAATCATAGTGCCCTTGTATATTAAATGAAAAATAAGATCTTTTGGGGGGCTTGGAGGACAAGGCGTATAAGTGCAGTTTTTGTCATTCTAAGAAATATGTGTTCGAAGTTTCGAAATTGCATGGATCCAAATGCCGGAAAGAAAGCTCAAACTGACTTTTTGATGCATAAAAATTGGAATTTGGGAGCAAATTATTCACAGAAGATGCATTAAGACTAGTTTTAATTGAAATAATTTATATTTCAATTTTATAAAGAACTGCACTTATGCGCCTTATCCTCCAAGCCCCTCTTCTGTAAAAATTTTTTGGTTTCAAGTTTAGGTGAAAACACTCTTTTAAAGAATGCAAAAAAATAGCCAGGCAGAAAACTGATCTCCTCTTATACAAGAGCTATCAGGAATATTCTTTATAAGAAATTGAAGTAGAAAACTCATATTTGTAACCTGTATCTGCTGAGAAAGTCCATGACAAGTTGCATGAAATGCGTGTGGCAAGGTGTAAGCTTAGCAAATTGTCAGTCAAATTTTGTTTCTGAGTTCATCACAGTATCTTAGTTTATGGCATTCCTTCATCTTCTAGTCTCCTGTGAGATTGATAAACTAGCATCCTCAGATTGCTTCCAGCCATTTATAGACTTAGATATCGCTGCGCTTTCAGAATTCTGTCTGAAGCCGTCCCCTTGCTTGTGTCTCGACTTTGGTGTAGTTGATATTGCATCTTGTCTTTTTTGTATCATTTGTTGGTCTATGCTTGTTTTGAAGTAATTTGGCTGAAATGAAAGTGTTTCATCTCTATTGTTGTCGCTACTATCTCTATTTGACTTAACTCTACTAGTTTGATGCTGAACCCTCTTTGATGAATGATTTTCCTGGCCCTTTCGCTTTATATTCCTATTGTAACCCCCATCATAGGGTACAAAACCGGTTGTTTCAACCTTGGGACTGAAATTATATGCTGCAGGTGTAACTGAGGGAACTTCCGCAGTTTGAGCTTTCATATGATGTTTCAAATAAGCAACTAGTTTGTGCTTCGGATTCGTCATCAGAATGTTTCTGTTGCTGTTTGAAGATTCAGGTGTTGTATTTTCTGTATCGCGGGTATCATCCAAAGGTGTTTTTGATGCTTTCCTGTCCAACACAGTACGCTGAGTTACTTCCCCTTTCCGTTGTTCAAAGGGGTTTTCCTCTGAAATTGTTTCATACACAGATTCATGTTGAGAACTCTGCAATTCACTGTCTTGTAAGTGATTGCTGTGGTTTAGATTCAATTGATGTTTTGCTGCGTAAAAAGTGTCTCCATGTACAGTCTCGATATTTTGAGGCTCATTACTACCAAATTGATTAAAGCCAGAACTGTAATCATTGTAAGTATTCCCATTCAAATTATCTCCACTGTAATTATTATCATTATAATTGGCTACATTGAAATTATTTCCATTGTAGTTGTTGCCATTATTCACACCCAAGCTATTAGCATTAAAATTATTCCCGTTGTAATTATTGTTGTAATTATTTCCGTTAAAATTATTGCCATTGTTATTACTTAGGAGACCGTCGACTGTAAAATCTTTATTCTTAGCTGGTGATGAAATGGTGCTGTATTGTTGAAGTGTAGGTGTATTTATCTTAAATCCACTCGGATTGTAGGTTGAAGCTGGGATTGAGAAAGATATCGAAGGCCTAGGCTCACTGGAGCTGTAGAGTGGAACGTCATATGAGCTTGGTAAGGGCGGAGGCTCATATGCATCTTGATTGTTGTTTGTGTATGAGCTCGAAGGAGCACCATAAGTATTGGCAGGAAGTGGCGCTCCATAAGAATTTGATGGAACTACTGGTGCTCCGTATGAGTTTGAAGGAACAGCAGGGGGTGCCCCATATGAATTTGAAGGAGCTGTTGGGGCCCCGTAAGAGTTAGAGGGTGCGGCAGGAGCTCCGTAAGAGTTAGAGGGTGCCGCAGGAGCACCGTAAGAGTTAGAGGGTGCAGCAGGAGCTCCGTAAGAGTTAGAGGGTGCAGCAGGAGCTCCGTAAGAGTTAGAGGGTGCCGCAGGAGCTCCGTAAGAGCTCGAGGGTGCAGCAGGAGCTCCGTAAGAACTAGAGGGGGCTGCAGGGGCTCCATAAGAATTTGAAGGTGCTGCTGGGGCACCGTATGAACTAGATGGTGCTGCAGGTGCTCCGTAAGAGCTTGAGGGTGCTGCTGGAGCTCCATACGAGCTAGAGGGCGCTGCTGGAGCTCCGTAAGAGCTTGATGGTGCTGCGGGAGCTCCGTAAGAGCTTGAAGGTGCTGCGGGAGCTCCGTACGAGCTAGAGGGCGCTGCAGGAGCTCCGTATGAACTAGAGGGCGCTGCTGGTGCTCCATACGAACTCGAAGGCGCTGCGGGAGCTCCGTAAGAACTAGACGGAGCGACAGGGACTCCGTAAGAAGTTGCAGGTGGAGTATACGAGGACGCTGGTCCTTTGTTGTACGAATTTGACGGAGCTTTTGGGACTCCGTATGACGTTGCAGGCGGAGCGGGTGGCGCACCGTAAGAAGAAGATGGAGTGAACGAAGGTTTAGGTGCTGTAAACGTTGGTTTAGCGGGTGCCCCGTAAGAAGTCGCTGGGGGAGCTCCGTACGAGGTGGCAGGTGGAGCCCCGTAAGAGGTGGCAGGAGGAGCGCCGTACGAGGTCGCCGGGGGCGCTCCGTAAGAAGTTGCCGGTGGTGCCGGCGGAGCTCCGTACGTAGGTGCCGGTGGGGCTCCGTAAGAAGGTGCCGGCGGTGCACCATAAGAGGGCGCTGGTGGGGCCCCGTATGTCGGTGCAGGTGGGGCTCCGTAAGTAGGTGCCGGTGGTGCACCGTAAGAGGGCGCTGGCGGGGCGCCGTACGTCGGTGCAGGCGGAGCTCCGTAAGATGGCGCCGGTGGCGCGCCGTAAGAGGATGAAGGCGGTGCCCCGTAAGTTGCAGGGGGTGCAGGTGGAGGCGGAGCTCCGTAGCTACTAGACGGTGCTTTCGGTACGCCGTAAGACGTCGATGGTGGTGGTCCGTAAGCAGGAGCGGGGGGAGCACCGTAGGTCGGCGCTGGGGGTGGGCCGTAAGCAGCTGGAGGAGCACCGTATGAACTTGATGGTTGCGGAGGTGGAGCCCCGTAACTTGTGGGCAGAGCAGGCGCGCCGTAAGACGAAGACGGCGGAGGTGGCGGAGCGCCGTATGTTGGCGGCGGAGGCGCACCGTAAGTGTTTTGCGGTGGCCCGTAGACGGGCTTCGGCGGCCCGTACACCGGCTTTGGTTTGGCCGGCGGTCCGTAAGAGGGACGAGGTGGGCTCTTTGGTGGCGGACCATAGACGGGTTTGGGTGGGCCGTAAGAAGGTTTTGGTTTCTGAGGCGGCCCGTAGGAGGGTTTCGGTGGTGGTCCGTAAGAAGGTTTTGGTGGTGGTCCGTAAGAAGGTTTTGGCGGTGGTCCGTAGGATGGTCGTGGCGGACCGTAGGATCCTTTGGGAGGGCCTTTGGGTTTGGAAGGCCTCTTGGACGGCCGTTGTCTGGAGCCGACGTTGAAGTGGTGATGTGAAGGTGGCTCACGCTTGATCCGCACAGAAATATTGTTTTTCTCTGCAGTGACGTCAGTGTCGATCACTAGTAAGGCAACCACCGCTACCTGCAACATAACAAAGAAAGCTATTTTTAGTTCAAGGATTCTAGTTTTTCTACCCATTTGAATTTCAAAAAGGATCCTTTGCCTTCATTTACATAACGTGGAAAAAATAGTTCCAAAAAGAGACATTGCTCAGTTACAAAATGGTCTGCAAGTATGTATCATTGCACCAAAGTAAACTGCACAAGCGTGACTGGTCGGATTATTATTACCTCGAAACCGAGTCGGAGTTCAAGATGTTACGGCGCACAGTGGCTTGATACAAATCCCGCTTTTGGCGCAGTCAACTCTGACGCATATCTGTACCGGACCGCGAAAAGCGAGAATGAACCCTGAAAAAAACCGGACAAGCACATGCGCCCGTTGCTTTGTGTCTCCATAATACGTCCACAATAAAATAAATTATGTACTGCTACTGTCATGTTCTCCGTGTATTATTTGCAAGTAAAGTCGTCTTACAGGTTGTCGATTGAAAATTCTGAGAAACTATTTATTACCTCAATAGGAAACTTAAAAAGTATGTCTTTAGTTTGCAAGTATTCCAATAAAAATTGAGCGGTTTTTTTTCTTTTTGATCATGTCTCAGATATCGAATTCCAAAATCCTGCTGTTTTCTTGACCTGTGTGCGATGCAAAGATCGCGGTACAGCAGTCGACCGCGAAGAAGTTTCGCTCAGTTTGAGCGGATAATTTGGACATTGATTTGATTAGCTGTGATTTACGCGTCCATGGAGTCATAAAACGTCGCTCAGTGGGAGACATTCGAAAATTTATCCATTTATTTACCTCACACTGCCGTGGCTCTGTACCAGAGTATCCAAGACAGATTAACATTAACTCTTTAACACTATTCAATTCAAATTTCACTAATTTCATCGCGAACTGTACCAAAATCAACAAAAAATTTGTGTTGGTTTGTGTTTCACATCCTATATTAATGAGAAGTAACACAAAAACACAAATATTTTTATCCGTGCAGAAAACTGAGGAATAAGGAGTAAACCGCATCCTTAAAGAGCAGAACAAACTCTTTTTTTTGTGAAGTGCACGCCGCTGCACATCAGAGCAGACCCCATTCCTCATTTATATCATTCGAATTTTTCGGGAACAAAATAGACTCCGGAGTCAAATGCATCTTTGACATTGCACCATGAGGACACATTTTACGAATTTCAGTAGTATGACTTTAAGAATAGACTTTTGCAAGGAATAACAATGATTTGCCACCGCAAAAAGTACAAAATACGGAAGAAACAATTCTATGATTTTGACTAACTTTAAGGTCACTACGAACCTACTTCAATTTTTATCCTCCCTAAATTTTTTCCTCTCTGTTTTAAATTTTCCGTAGATGCAAATCATTGCAGTCTTCCGCAAAGGTCTATTTCCAAAGTTATACTGTTGAATTTTACTTGAGAATCCTAAAAATTGTCCTTTTTAAAGGACTCTTTAAACCTTTTTTAGTCACAATACGGAATAAGTACACATACGGAGCTTCCTATGAAAAGGAGCTGCTTATGACAGGACTATTAAAATGTCTTTACAAGTCTGACGTCAAAATGATCACTTCTTTTAAATTTTTTTTTAAGACGTCCACCGAGCGGCGCGATTTAGCGCGACGAAGACACCGAAGTGCACTCGTGTTCACGCTTTGGTCGCTTTTTGATTGATTGATTGGTCATTTTCCACAGGCCGACGAGCGTTGACTGCTCACTTCTTTTTGCTTCACGATCCTGTCCTTCCATGCTTTTGTTTGTTATTTCTTTTCAGTCAGTTTGCACCCCCTCAAAGCTGTCACAGCTGCCTCCTGCTCTTCTCACCCTGCTGGAAATGACGAGCAGAGACGGGTAGAGAATACTGCAGATCAGGGTTGCCACAGTCATAGTCCGAGAGCCAGACGACTTTGAGTGACAAACTCGGGATACATGTTTTGACCCCCTAAATCGATAGCCTTGCATGCACTGAAACGGAAAATTTTTGTCTGCCGCCCTCTAGCCTGTGCCATCACCCTCATCTAGGCCCTCAAAGTGGTCCAAAAAACACCATCTGGTGACAAACTCCTGACGCTCGGCAGACAAGTCTATTATTAAAGATCATACCCAGGGTGACTAGAAAAACTTTGTCTGCCGCCTTCTAGCCTGTGCCATCACCCTCATCTAGGCCCTCAAAGTGGTCCAAAAAACACCATCTGGTGACAAACTCCTGACGCTCGGCAGACAAGTCTATTATTAAAGATCATACCCAGGGTGACTAGAAAAACTTTGTCTGCCGCCTTCTAGCCTGTGCCATCACCCTCATCTAGGCCCTCAAAGTGGTCCAAAAAACACCATCTGGTGACAAACTCCTGACGCCTAGTGTGGTTGCAGATGTACTCCTGTGAGCAGCTTGTGTAATAAAGTTTGAATGATACATCATTCTCTTCGTTTTTTCGTGTAGAATCCGATTTTCGATGTTGTCAAGTCCAAAAATGATGCCGGTGCCCCCAATTCAAGATGGCGCCCAAAATGGCCGCCCCGGGGGTCAAAATTCCAAAATTTGAGAATATTGTCGAGTTTGGTATCCATTTATATGTAATTTTGGTCGTAGAATTCATATCTGGTGTCAAAAAATAATTTCAACCCCTCAGGGTCCGTCAAATCCAAGATGGCGGCCAAAATTTCAACTTTAATGATAATTACCCAAGATGCACCTTTCACTGTCGAATGACGTGTCTTCATTTATGTTAATTAGGTCAGAAAACCTACAAGGGAGGTCTACAATGCCACTGCACCCTATGGAGGGCCAGGGTTCACCCCCTCCTACCCCCAATATGGCCGCCGCGGAGGGCATAAATAGTGACATTCTCTCAGAACGTCATAGTAGGTGTCCATTCCTATGTAATTTGAGGCGTAAATTCCAAATTTCAAGTCATAAATCGCAAATGTGAGACTTGCAATGGCTTATACCCTATATGGGGCCAGGGGAACCCCCTCAACCCCCTCTTCTTTCTAATATGGCTGCCATGGGGGGCATAAAGAGTGAAATTCTCTCAGGACGTCATGTGAGGTGTCGATTCATAACATTGGGACCATATACGTTTTCAGATCCCAGAAATCGTCCAGAATTAAGAAAACACATAACTTCCAAGGGAAATTATGAACTTGATTTATCGACTTTTTTCACCCTGAAATGTCCGCTATTCCAATATTCGCCCACATAGGAACAGTAAAATTCTCTCAAAGCGGCATAGTAGGTGTCGATTTGTTTTTAATCTGAGGCGTGGATTTCAAATCACAAGTCAAAACATGTAAATATCCCATAGTGACGAAAATACTTATATATGGCAACCGCTTTGGCCTACATTTTCGACTAAAAATGCTGCTTGGGTTCATTTTTGTCGAAAGAGCTGGAAATGAATTGGTGATTTTAATGGTAATTGACAAATTTCACGCGTATTCTTTTTCTATGTACGCAAAGGACTCAGATGGGCGTCTGTTTTTTTTCATTTTTAAAAATTCCCACAAAAATATAATTTTTTTGCCGACGAAGTATGTATCTGCATTCAGAGTTCCTATGTTATTGTTTATGAACGCACTCAGTTTAATTGCAATTAAAACAACTGGATAATTGAGTGCTTTTTGTAGCGCAGGGTTTCGTCTCCTAGTAGAAGCGACACCTACAGTTTTCTGCGTTATCTACAACAAAATGCACGCTCCTGCTAGAAGAAAATCGATTACAAAAAGAACCATCTATTATCCAGTTATCTAATAATGAAAGAACCAGAAACCAATATGAATCCTCTGTGTACATTTGAAAAAGAACACCGGTGAAATATGTCAATCACCATTAAATTATCCGATTCATTTCCAGCTCTTTCGACATAACTGAACCCAACCCAAGATGCATTCTTTATTCCAAGATGAAGACCAGAGCGATTGCCATGCTTAAGTGTTTTTGTCACTTTGAGATATTGACGATTTCTGACTTAAAATTCGGATTCTACGCCTCAACTTACATGAGAATCGACACCTCACTTGCCGCTTTGAGAGAATGTCCCTGCAACTATGTCCCCCCGGCGGCCGTTTTGAAGAGGGTACGGGGTTGCTCCTGGCCCCCCATAGGGGTAATGGCATTCCAGACCTATAATTTGCGATTTCCGACTTGGAATTCCGAATCTACACCTCTATTTACATTAGAATCGACACCTCACATGCCGCTTTGAGAGAATTTCACTGCAACTATGCCCCCCCCCGGCGACCGTTTTGAAGAGGGTAGGGGGCTGCTCCTGGCCCCGCGTAGGGTGAAATGGCATTCCAGACCTCTAATTTGCGATTTTCAACTTGGAATTCGGAATATAAGCCTCTACTTACATAAGAATCGACACCTCACATGACGTCCTGAGAGAATTTCACTATATATGCCCCCCATGGCAGCCATATTAGAAAGAAGAGGGGGTTGAGGGGGTTCCCCTGGCCCCATATAGGGTATAAGCCATTGCAAGTCTCACATTTGCGATTTACGACTTGAAATTTGGAATTTACGCCTCAAATTACATAGGAATGGACACCTACTATGACGTTCTGAGAGAATGTCACTATTTATGCCCTCCGCGGCGGCCATATTGGGGGTAGGAGGGGGTGAACCCTGGCCCTCCATAGGGTGCAGTGGCATTGTAGACCTCCCTTGTAGGTTTTCTGACCTAATTAACATAAATGAAGACACGTCATTCGACAGTGAAAGGTGCATCTTGGGTAATTATCATTAAAGTTGAAATTTTGGCCGCCATCTTGGATTTGACGGACCCTAAGGGGTTGAAATTATTTTTTGACACCAGATATGAATTCTACGACCAAAATTACATATAAATGGATACCAAACTCGACAATATTCTCAAATTTTGGAATTTTGACCCCCGGGGCGGCCATTTTGGGCGCCATCTTGAATTGGGGGCACCAGCATCATTTTTGGACTTGACAACATCGAAAATCGGATTCTACACGAAAAAACGAAGAGAATGATGTATCATTCAAACTTTATTACACAAGCTGCTCACAGGAGTACATCTGCAACCGCACTAGGCGTCAGGAGTTTGTCACCAGATGGTGTTTTTTGGACCACTTTGAGGGCCTAGATGAGGGTGATGGCACAGGCTAGAAGGCGGCAGACAAAGTTTTTCTAGTCACCCTGGGTATGATCTTTAATAATAGACTTGTCTGCCGAGCGTCAGGAGTTTGTCACCAGATGGTGTTTTTTGGACCACTTTGAGGGCCTAGATGAGGGTGATGGCACAGGCTAGAAGGCGGCAGACAAAGTTTTTCTAGTCACCCTGGGTATGATCTTTAATAATAGACTTGTCTGCCGAGCGTCAGGAGTTTGTCACCAGATGGTGTTTTTTGGACCACTTTGAGGGCCTAGATGAGGGTGATGGCACAGGCTAGAGGGCGGCAGACAAAAATTTTCCGTTTCAGTGCATGCAAGGCTATCGATTTAGGGGGTCAAAACATGTATCCCGAGTTTGTCACTCAAAGTCGTCTGGCTCTCGGACTATCAGGGAAAACCGGGAAATGTTGAGGAATTTTAAAAAGTCTGGGAAAACTTGGAATTGTCAGGGATTATGAAAAAAAAATGTCGACAATTTCAGGGAAAAATCGTCAAGTCACCTTATTATTTGTTTTCTAGACAAGGTTTGATGTTTCAAACACTAAATTTTTAGAATTATGTCCTCTAACCATCTGCCATATCTTCAATTGTGAGGAAATTTTTACCAAAATGCGACAGGGAAATCAGGGAACATCATTTTCTTCTGGCGCCAAGCAGCCGCATAATGCATGGAAGCGAGTCTATTATATCTAGAGGAATTTCATTAAGGACAGAAAACACTTGTTACAGGTAATTTTTTACTAGGGAAAATGAGTATTTCACGATTAGTTGTTGACACTGGTGGTATTTTTCTCAGCGCAGAGACAAATTATCAAAGGAATAGCTTGCTCGTGTTCACGGCCGGATTTAGGGGGCGGCAAATTTTGTAATGTTTTTTAAATGTAGGTATTAAAAAAAATCGGATTCAGAAAAACAATTTCAAATGAGAAAAGGCGACAAAATATCTCATTTCCTGAGAGTATAGTAATTTCTAATTTTGTCGTTTTTCGGTGATACAAGAGACATCACCTTTAATTAGTCGAGTTAAGAGAGAAACCAAACATCTAATTTGGACTTGAGTGGCGCGGCGTAGAGAGCGATGATGACGAGGACTTGAGATGAAAAGGAGAAGCCCTCGGCGCGGCGCGCGGCGGTCGGCAAGTAACACATATTAGCGCCTACAAGACTGCATGAATACTTCATGCATTGCGTCTAATGCAGTGCGTTCAGCGGCGCGCGGCGGTCGGCGTGAAACGCACGGCGCTTACAATACAGTAGGAATACTTCACATATTGCACCAAACGCAGTGCGGTCAGCGAGGCTTGGCGCGGCATCGGAAGTTGAAATTATTAAACCACATTTCATCTAATCTAAGATAATCTTTCATAACTTTTTCGTTCATATCTTATAAATGGAAGTCCTTGTCCACACCGAAATAAGTTTATGGAACTTAACTTTCGCGCAAAGTTTCGTGAACCTTTACTAGTATTGTTGACACAGGGCTTTTGCAAAAAATGTGTTCAACACGAGTAAACGCGTCTTATGCACCCCTCCTCCTCCGGCACGTTCACTTGATGGTTTTTATTGACGTTTCAAAACGAATGAGAAAGGGGCGGCAAAATACAGGCGGTTCGTGGGCGACAAGTAGGTATAAATCGCGCTCGTGTTCTTGAATGCGATTTTTTGTAATGTCTAAATGTATTAATTGCGCGTTCACTTTTTATGTTAGTTCTTAGTAATATTGGTTTAAAAATTTATTTCTTCTTTTGGATTGTTTCAGGTAAGAATTCGTTGTCTTTGCAATCGTTCGCTAAATTTATGGTAAGTGTCAAGTTTTCCCCTTCGCACCATTTGTCTTTTTTCATTTTTTCGTACTAACACACCACATACAACGTACATGGTATTCAACGTTGTGACCCATTCTTTGAAGTACCAGTTGTATGAAGTGATCGACCCCTTGTCAACCTTTGAGTATCTTCAGAGACACTAGACACAGTAGGGCCACTGAAGGTTCCACTCGTGATTGCCTCATTGTCAGCCATCTCAGGCCGTTTCCTTGGCTCAAGCCTATTATGGAGCTCTTAGGAACCAAAGAAAATGTTGAACGTCACTTGCAGACCATTCGGCTCATACGGCGTTTTTCCCTAGCACGGCAATATAGTTAATCAGTCTGGGTCAGACTGTTGTTTCGAGCTATTTCTGAGGATCATTTAAACATGTTCATGTAAGAGGTTTCTTATGTTATCAGTGTGCAGTGTACGCACTTAAGCTATCATTCTGCAAAGCACTGACAGAGACGGAGAGTCGTTCGCTGTAATTTCGGGATCTTTCCCTCTTCGCGGGCATCGTGCAAACGCTATCACTTTTGCTTTCAATTTGTGTATTCATAGTCGCGGGAATTTCTTGAAAGCGAGCGTATTCACAACGACCTGCGCAAATAAAACGGATGTGCTCGACCAAACACACGAGAGAAATGGGCAAGGAGTGGAAACGGAATGGTCTTGATATGTTTTATATGTTTTTTATTTGATCCGGCGCTGCATGCATGAGCCAAGAGCGCCGTTGCCACATAGCTGACAAATAATACAGCCGCTCTTTCTTGGACCGTTTTTATGGTCGTTCCTTCTAGAGACCCTTTATACTGAGAGTAAAGACAATGCGAATCCGTTTTGAGGCCTTCACAGTGACAAATACGGGAATAAAGATTACATTTTCACCAACTGCAAAGATTATAAACTGGACTGGACCGGGGAATATGGAGTACGGCAAGGAACAATTGGAATGAGAGAGGGAATGGAAACAGGAATGCAGGAATGGGCCTGTTGCAAACTTTTGCTAGAGCAAAAATAAGAGTTGTTTCTTATAGATAATGCCTCAAAAATCACGATGAGCGCATCGGCAAAGTCTGAAATGCACTCATAACTTCACAATCTGCGTAAGAAATTTGCGTTTTTTTAAGCTTCCCGCTTCAAAAACGATACTACGGCATAGGTGAACATTTTGTTAGAGGAGTCGCTCCATCGTCGGCGATATTCATCATGGCCGACGCTTGCACGCAGTTCCGCGCGTAATTCAAGGAGAGTTCAAGGTCAATCAATTCGGGCGTGGAAAATATGAACGTTAACACACCGATTGTTATCTGGTCTAATCCAGTTCAGGTGTTATCTCGTCCCATCAAACGTGTTTTGGCGGATTGGCGTCGGCTATGATGATTATTGCCGACAATGGAACGACTCCTCTTACAAAATGTTCACCTGTGCCGTAGTATCGTTTTTGAAGCGGGAAGCTCAAAAAACCGCAAATTTCTTATGCAGTTTGTGAAGTTATGAGTGCATTTCAGAGTTTGCCGATGCGCTCATCGTGATTTTTGAGGCATTATCTATAAGAAACAACTCTTAGTTTTGCTCTAGCAAAAGTTTGCAACAGGCCCATTGGTTGATCAAAGATCACAAAAAACGTCCGACTTGTGCAATCTTTATTCCCGTTTGTGACATCCCTAAGCCGCGTTGTCTCAACTCTCTCCATAAAGGGACTCTAGTTCCATCAACAGCTACTTTCTTAGGAGACTCCTTATGATATATTTTCTGATTAAATATAAGGAGCTTTTTAACTCAGCATTACAAAATCAACACTTTTAACTCACATCTAGCAAGTTCAACAGTAGACGTTCAGAAATCAATCCTTGCCGGTATGTGATTGCCAAGTACAAAATATGAATTCTGAGACTTTGACAAACTTTAAGATGAGTACAAACCTATCTTAATTTTCAAAACCTGGAAAATTATTCCTTTTGTATGTTTGCTTTCTTGTAGAGGCAAACCATTGTAATCACCCGCAAGGGTTCATATCCAAAGTCATACTATTGAATTTCACTCGAGTTCGTTAATACTGTTCTTTTAGTGATGCGACGTTAAGGGTTTCATTCAAACCCCCCCCCCCCCCCCCCACAAGTACAATGTAATCCGTTTGGGGCCTCCTAAGGGAAGAAGTTGTTCAAGGAACAACTATGAAGACGGCCTAATGTGGCATCTCCGTGAGCTATCGTCAGAGCGTGTCCAGTGTGGCTGGATTCTGCAGTCAACCTAGCATTAAATCACATTATTTTGCCGCACATCGCCGCCAAATTGTACAGCGAAAAAAGTAGATGCATCGAATTTAACTGCAGTTTCAGCCTCTCAAAAGTTAGATAATTTCAGAAGTAAAGAGTTTGACTTCCATGGGTTTTTGGTGTTTTTAATAGCAAAAACCCGAGAATTCGTCTATTCAGCATTTCCCGCGTGTTTTAGTCGAACCACAACATGTATTTTAAAGCTGAGGAAAGGATATAGAAAGGAAAATAGACAGTAGTAGAACAAACAAACATTACAAAGAAAGGAGATACCTACACAAGTAGCAATTCCTGCCTCTCATTTGCTTACTTTTGCAAACTTCATCAGCCTCTTATTTCTATAAAAAATAGAAATCCCAGAATATATTCTGGAATATGAGTATGTTCCACATTCTCGACTTTAAGTAAATTAAAGTAAATTTGAAGAGAAAGGAACAAAGAACACCGTCACATTAAACTACTTGTTTAAAATATCACCCCGTATTCTCTTGTAATTAGATGCTGCTCTTCTTGAGAATCAAAAACGCGAAATACTCAGGTGGAATGTGCGTAGTAGTATAAACAAGGCAGTGGCGTGGTGTGAAATGCGATGTATCGATTGTTCTGCCATTTAAACCTACGGTAAAGAATCGATTATCAAGGTGTCCGCTGCGAACACCCCAATAATCGATCTTTTTCTATGGGTTTAAATGGAATAACAATCGATAAATCGCAAAGCACGCCACGCTACTGAAACAAGGTAGTCATTGAAACGAAAACCTCTGGTAGGTTAATGCCCTTAAATTGGGTCCGTTTTTAAAGGCAGAGATCAAGCCTTTCATCCCCTCTCTTTAGTCATCAGATTATTTTTTAAATTCTGAATACCTTCGAATAATCCACTGCTACTTTCTTTTTCAAAACTTCATCGTAATAAAATCATCTCAGGGCAGATTCTTGTTACAGTCCGTCAAATCTGTACTTCTACCAGTCATTGAGGCCTCTGATACTGGCATCCGATCTTTTTTTATTTAGCTCATCGCTTGGCCTCAATTGCTCTGGATTTCTTGTTCATTTAGGAAATCGCGGTTAGTGTCTAACTCCCGAACTTCAATAAACAAGCTGCGAAGTAATGCTTCTTGCTCGGCAGTTTTGTATGTATGGTTTTACTGACTAAATCACGCTTTTCGCTTCTCGTGAAACTCGTTTTTAGTTAGTTTGGATTGGATAGGCCCCAAAACCTCTCTCTTTTCATAGAGACCTTTTATCAAAAAAGAAGGAAAGACGAGTGCAATCTTTGAGTGTTCCCACATTGAAGGCCACTGAAGATTTTTTGAAACAGCAAGTCAAACCGCCCATTTTTCCTCGAACAAAAGTTGTTTCACATTAGCGAATAATTAGCTCAAGTCCAAACGGGCTTTTCGACGCGTGTATGATGTTTTCTTTTTTTTTCGCGGGAGAAAAGGGGGAGACGTCAGAGAGGAGATAATGCGACGGAGAAAAAAAATCGGTTATACAAATTTGAGTGCGGTATAGAGGAAAAAAGGAGGTGTTTGCATCTTGAGGATAGTTTACCCCGTGACGTAGGTCGATACAGGCACTCAAGCACAATCCGGAATTCGAAGTATGAAAAATAGATCATAACGTCCGATTATTTTTTGCTTCAATCAACTCATGATATACTCACTTTCAAACACTTTAAATATAGTCCGTACCGACCTGAGTCATCAAAAAAATCCACGATGCCCGAAACTCGAACACCTCTTTTTTTTCTCTATGGGAGTGCGGTTGTAATCAGGCAGCGCTATTCAGCTCATGACCCTACTCTTGATTCTGGTAACCGTATTCTCAGTTCATCCAACCGAGCTCTTTTTTGTTCGGTCCATGTTACTGAACCATTTTTACAGTTCAGTTTGGTTTGAAAGTTCGGTTATATGAACTGGCCCACTGTTCCAGAAACCAAAAAATACGGTTTCATTTACCGAATAAAGCGGCCCATAATTATAGATGGCCGTACTTGTGTAATCAAACGTCTTTACTCATCGTAAACTAAGGAAAAAGTTATATTATATAAACTAGAAATCTGCTCTAAATCGTTCATGTAACCGTTTTCTTGGTCCTAGGAACCGGGTCCTCGGTTAATGTAACCAAGCTTTTCTATCGTCCGATTTGGTCTATAAGCTTGGTAGCATGAACTGAAGACACAATTCTTTTAACCGATAGTGCGGTACATGAACCAAATAGTGTGGTTACATGAACAAGTGGCGAGGCGTGAACGGTCGATTATCGATATTTCCCTATTTGGAGCTGTGGTAAAGAATCGATTATTAAGGTTTCATATCGAACACCCTATTTATCAATCCTTTTTCATAGGTTTAAATGGCAGATCAATCGATTTATCGCAAAGCGCGCCACGCCACTGACATGAACCAATTAGTGCGGCCCGTATAGGACACTGTGCTCCGGTTTATGTAACCAAACTTTTTCTCTCAGCACAGCGTTCTTCAAAAGTTTGTCGCAGAATCAAGTCAGCAAGGGATTCAGACCCATTAGCTGAGCTTGCAGGAAGATGGGCAGCAAACCATCAAATTCAATTAAAGTGTTCGTACACATCGGTCTTCAAGAATTTTTATGATGCGTAACGACAAGCGTCTTCCCGCACCAAGGCGCCGTGCATTATCCAATAATTAGAACAGTAATGGAACAGATAAATGCAGCTTCTTAATGCCTCAGTACTCTCGTGGGACGGGCATACGTGGAGGTTATCAAGTGGCAACAGCGTGGCAACACAACTTGCTCTTGCTTTCCCTCACAGTGATAAAAATTTCCAGCGCCTCCGACGGAGGATAATGGGGAGGGGTGCTTGAGCGGCGCACACTGGTTCGAGTCAATAGGAGAGGTCGGAGAAAATTTGAAAACTTTAAACGCTTATAACTCCGATTATACAAACGTTTGAGGTTCTAAAGGTGGTTCCATTGGTCTTTTCGTGAAATTTTCTTCATCAAGAACCCCTTGAAATTCAAAATGTGACGCAATGAACATTAAAATTTAGTCAACAATTTCATGTCCGACCTGTGTAGTTGACTCGATCCACTGTGCGGCGTCGTGGCCCCCAGCCAGGCGTGCGTTGCCGTCCACCTGATGCAGGTCGCTTACTCGTGCCCCCCCCCCCCCCCCCGAACCTAAGTATGCCCTTTGCAACCGGCCAATGATGATCGGCTTTACACTGTAAGGAAAAGTAACAGGCATTTTGTGTTTATATGGGAAGTAGAACACAAAGTAACGTGAACGTCATTTTTGCAATAATCATTTTCTCGGTTTAAGATTCTTGTTATATTTGACTTGTCCGTTGGCGATGATCTCAGCGACCAAAAAAAAAAAAAAAAAAAAAAAACCTCATCCCCATGTCCGAATTTAGTGTTTAGTACATGCAGAGTCAATGTAAGAAGACTCGCGCTTACTTTCCTTACTCTGCGTTTAAGTCTCTAAAACTGTGCATGAGGACACTGGTGTGTTACACACATAGATGGACATCAGCGAACCTATGCGAGTAACGCAGCTACCTGGACGAGTGACATTGATAATCTACACGTGTGACTTTGCGGAGCAGCGAGCAGATTATTGAAATTGATAGACAAAGAAGGCAAAGGAGTGATCCCATTTCTTAATGGATGGTTGTTGAAGGCAAAGGAGGAAACATGATGGACTAACTAAAGGGTCTCTCGTGGGTTACCGTTAGTTAGCCCATAACTTACCTCCTCTGTCCGTTCCAACCATCCGCCTCCCCCAGAATCGTCTATTCTTCGTCTATTCTTTGTCTATAGCTTCGTTTATCAATTTCAATAATCAGCTCGCTGAAAACACGAGCGAAGTGAAGTAAGATTCGGGATACTCGACAGAAAGAAGCTTACTCGGGTTTTTCGAGGGCCAAATGTGTGTATCGCCACCTGATGAATCGAAAGTAGCCATTCACTAAAAGACGCAAGACCATGGGTAATCAGAGCGGAAACAGAAATAAAAACCTGGATCGTTTTTTGTAGCCTTTGGTCACCCATTCCCTTGTGTTTTTTAATTAAATTATTCGGATTAGTTTCGGTAGCCACCAGTATTGGTCGCAGAAACTTGGCGTTCGGCTGTATCATTTTATTATTTGCCAGTCGAAAGCATAAACCATCAAAATACGATCCTGTGCCAAGCGCAACCGACCCCTTCCTGACGAACCGATTTTGCGATATCGAGACCGTAATCAACCGAAGCGTGATCCAACAGTTGGATACTCGTCTCAAGTTCCAGTGAACGAGGATGCCACTAAACTCAATGAATCACTACCTCAATAACTTTAATTGACGAAGTAATCCCACTGACAAACGTGCTACGTTAATGAATGTCCGTGCACAGCTTTGATCGAGATCTAGTCGAGCAACCCTCCAAATTTGGTTCGCGACAGACGTGAGGATGACGTTTGACGCATATAAGCACAATCCGTCATGGTGGTCAACGAAGATTCACCGGGAGACGGAATAGATGTTGTCAGCTGAACACAGAGACAATCTATTCTAGAGACCCTGCACTACTGTCTTCCATAAAATAGTATAAAATTAGAAAAATTAACCCTCATTTAGTGTTAATCAAGAGACCCTCCGCTGGTTTCTTGGCGACAGATGGAAACTTTTACTTTCGGAGATTCTACAATTCCTTATGGAAAATTAAAATGGAACAACAATCATCAGTCTTTTTTCGGTTGTTGTCCTATCTACATGGTGGATGATGATGAGCTTCGGGTGACGTTATGAGACAAACAAATTTCTCAAACTTTGGCTTGTTTACAAAACGAAACTGCCAACAAGTTGTTAAACATCAACCATGTAGGTAAGTCAACAGTTGCTATAGTTGCGCTCTTACTTAAAATGACGCGTTAAACAATTTTTCTCCCCCCAAAGGCAACGCGCTAAATAGTTTTCTTCCTCAAAAACAGCACGATTGAAAGGCTGCCAGTACATGAAACTACGCGTACCACAATTTTCTCCCTAAGAAGCAGTATACGAGATGCATGATGTTCGTACATGATGCAATAATCTTGATATAATTTAATATAATGGTGCACTGAATGCGCATCGTTCCCCCTTCCAAAAAAACATTCTGCGGCCTTCCTCATTTCTCACGCGAGCGGCTGCACGATCATGATCGAGCAATCGAGAAATTTCTACACCTCTGCTTTTTTGCGGAGGAAAACTAACGACACATACGTTGTTTCTAGAACAATCCAGAAACCGTATTTCCTTCTTGCAAAATGAAGTCCATATGCTCCGTGCAATTTTAGTTACGTTGAACTGTTGAGTCAATAAGTGCAAGTCTTCATAGAAATCTTCTGCAGAAAGAGAATTGGTTTTGTGCATGTTAAATCGCAAGAAGCGTGGCGGTCTTTGATGAGTCATCGTACGTAATGTTGTACATCGTTCAAGAGGGTGATCCGCGTCTTTCCGAGCCCTCTCATTGGCCAGAAATCTTATTATTCCAGCTCTCCAAGCGGAAATAATCTACGACCTATTGCAATGACCGCATTTAAGCCGGGTGATGATGACGTAATAAGGGAACTTTGAAAGTCTCATGTAAAAGGAGTGTCCCGAAAGTTACCGACCCTCGTATGAGCGGAAAAATAAATCTATAGCGATGTTACGAGCTTCACGCATTTCATCAGCTTTCTAACGAGACCTTGTTGACCTTATTCGTTCAAAAATGTCCTGCTTATTGCTTTGATTGAACCTATAAATGATGTATGATTCCGTCTTTACCTATTGAAAAATGTATGTTAATTTCCTTCTAAAAACTTCGGTAGATTAATAGACAATGCGTAAAGATACATTGGCTCATGTAGCCGCCTTGAGGTTCGCCTTCAATTTCTCCGCATAGGGAAATAAACATACCGGAGAGCGCGAATAGGTATCTATTCGGAAAATATTCAATCACATCGCTCTAGGAGTCCAGGGTGGCAAAATTTCATGAATAATAAAATCTTGAAATTTCACGTCAAGTATTAAATGAAATTTCAGCAATTTATAAAATATTTTGAAAAATACCGGTTCCTTTTCATGTTTCGCAAAAATGTATAAATTGTGACTTTCCTGTATTTTTGTGTGTTTGAGTGCGGGTTGCATACTCTAGATCCTGAAAAATATGAAATATTTCACGGCCTCGTGAAATTTCATAATGTATTTCACTGAATTCAGGGCTGCCACAGCCCGGGAACACCGGAAAAACCGAGAAATGTCAATGTGTGCGTTTCATAGTCAGGGATTTCACGGCCTCGTGAAATTTCATGAAATATTTCACTGAATTCAGGGCTGCCACAGCCCGGGAACACCGGAAAAACCGAGAAATGTCAATGTGTGTGTTTCATAGTCAGGGAAAACTTGTAAATGTCAAGGAACATGATGACATTGTCAGAGAAAAATCCTGAAGTCCTCTTTATTTGCTTACTAGAAAAGGTTTGACGTTTCTAACAACAAAGCCTGAAAACTATTTCTAATTATGTCTTTTTCACCATCTGGCATATGCGCATGCGCAATTGTCAGGGAATTTCTCCAAAATCTATCCGGAAAATGAGGGAATTTCATCTTCCAAATTTTGTGGCAACCCTGTGAAATTTCCCACCTTTCATTTCTGTATTACGTTTCATGCCACTCTGTGTTGCTCCATGAGCTTTCATCGAAGTTAAGAAGAAAAATGTGCAAAAAAGGTCAGGAAAAGTCGAAGAATTTTAAAATGAAGGAATTTTAGAAATTCCTGTTGTGCCTTTTTGCCAAATCTTCTCGTTAGGCAACAGTGGAGATCGGAGTGACCAGTTCCGTTTGCGGGCCGTCATGAGGCTCTCGAGGCACGCCGGCCGCGCCGCGTTGCGCGCCGTGCTTTTCGTGTGTGTACAATTGTGGCAAATAACCACTTTACGAGCTTGCCCTTTCTAGAACGGTAATTAATACTCGCCGACCGTCGCGCTTGCGTCGCAGCATCACCATCAGTCTATCTCTCTCTTCCTCATTTTTCTCCTCCCCCTCCCCTCCCGCCACCATTTTCTCTTTTCTAAATTAATCGCGGCAGCCACAAATACCCAATCCGCGCCCCGTATTCTGGTTCGATTTCCATTCGTTTTTACAGCGGTTGATCCCTAGATCGAATATCTTGATCTGATTATACAGCGTGATCCAGGGTTAAACGGTCAGACTGCAGGAGCGTGCTCTATGGATCAAAATAAGACTTTTTTGTTGTTTAAAGTTTTTTTTTCCAAAAGTCCCCCCTCTCCTCGGAGAAAAAACTTCGTGCATGGGACCCGAAGTTGAGGTCATATGGATCTCTGAAGTTTTCTGATCACGCATCCGAAAACTTGAGGTCGAGCTGCCAAAGTTCGGGCCAGACATCGAGGCACTTCGCTATGTACCGGAGTACTTCAGACGTGTGACCCGAACTTCGGCAGCTCGACCTCAAGTTTTTAGATACGTGATCCGAAAACTTCAGAGGCCTATATGACCTCAACTTCGGGTCCCACGCACGAAGTTTTTTTCTCCGTGTCGGAGCTACGGCCCCCGATAATTTCAGAAAATATATCGTTTTTTCTGAATTTTGACAACAGTTGTGAACCAAATCTCATGAAAATGTGTACTTCCCTGTACTTTTATTCTCTGAATTTATAAATGATCTAAAAATATCGATATCTCAATTTTAAGAGGGGATCTAGGAGTGTTTTGGCTCCCGCAATCTGACTGTTTAATCGTGGATCACCCTATATTGATTTTTGATCGATGGCACTGGTCTAGCCATGCTGAATGAAACAGAGGGTTGATTATTGAAATTCCTAGACGAAGAGGACTGAGAGAAAATGATGCTATTCCGATTGGTGGAAGCAGTCAGTTGCGAAGCATAGAGAAAGAAAAGGAGGTTTTTGCATCTTGAGGATTGTTTACCACGTGACGTCGCGTCGTGATGAAGGTCGGTACAACATGCCCACCAAAATTCGGAATTCGAAGTGTGAAAAGCGGACGATAACGTCCGATTTTTTTGCTAAAATCAACTCATGTCATAATTTCAAACACTTTAGATAGAATGACTTTTTCCCCTAAACCACACCTTTTCCAAAAAAAATAGGTTCTCTCGTGGGTTACCGTTAATTAGTCCATTATACTTACCTCCATTATCCATTGCAACCACCCGCTTCCACCAACGGGATCACTCAATTTTCTCCTCATCTTCTCTATCTATCGTTTTGTCTGGCAATTTCAGTAATCAGTCCGCTGTAATTTTGATTTATACAGAATATCTTTCAAAGGAAAATTTGAGCACTGGCACCATTCATACAAAGGAACGTGTCCAATTTGCAAAATTGAATCGCGATTGGCAAGAAGCGTGAACTCATAGTGTGACGCTTAATGCCGCCAATGAGGTAACGCTGTGATTTGGGAGAGAAGTAAAAAACAAGACTCTTTAATTTTTATGGCTGGGTTGCTCAAGTAGCCCTCGAAGCACCACAACAAAGTAGACAAACGAAAACAAATAGAATATGGAAATGGAGCGAGGGAAAAGATGCGCGTTGATAACGGCGCAGAGATACGACTATTCGTGCTTGATGGATGTCCGTATTGCGTCTGCAAAATTGAAGGCGCGATGGCGCGAGGCGCGAACTCGCAATGCGGTGCTCTGTGCTTCGAATTAGATGTCTCTCATATTCGAGAGGAAAGTTGAAAAACGAGGCCCGATTATTTTTCTCCGATCGTTGGCTAGGATGATACTGAATTTTTCCCTTTCTTTTCAAAACGATGTCTGTTTCTTTTTTAGATGTATTTGTAGACCTATAGCTGAAAATCTTATGTACCATCCCCATACAACCCGCATGCCACCCGTATTTAGCAAGCCTGGAGTCACGTAGCCTCTGGTTACCTTCTGCATTTTATATACCACATCTGTAATCAGCCACCAGCTTTTTTTTTAGTTCGGAGTAATGAACTCTACGGATATCGATCGAGAGACTTAAACGCAAAGATAGAACAATCGAACAATTTTCTTAACACGTATATTGTGATCGTCCTTCAAGAATCTAACTTTTCGCGTATATCGGCGATCTTTTCCAACCCTTGAGCCTTCAGACGTTGCCATATTTTATTCAATAAAACTATATTTTACTGGTGAAAAATTGAAAATTTTTGCTCCAATTTTTCAGACTATTTTGTTCGCAATCTAATCCGGAATATGTGAAAATTTCAAGGATAAATATGCATCACTTTTTGCTAAAATAAGTAATTTGTTGGGGGAAATGTGGCAACAGTGAAATGCTCTTACGACGTCCTTCTTTAGCACGGCATATTACATTATCGTTTGAAGGGCTAATAATTTTTTTCGTTTTATTTTTTCCAATTTTTTTTTTTTTTTAATGTTTTTCTACATCTAGCCTTCAGGTATCTCCTGCACTTCTACGTACCACAACTGTAATTAGCAACCATTTTTTTCTTCTTCTTCGTGATAATGCGCATAACGAGACTTAGCGATCGAAAGACTTAAACGCTGTGTAGAACAAACGAACAATTTTTTCAGTACGATTGTTTTTTTGCGAGACGCATATAGGCCCTTTCAGAAATAAGCTTTTCCCAAAGTTCTCGATCATAATGATGCATCCAGCGTTTCGCTGGGCAGAGGTGCGATGACCACCGAGCCCTTGACACTGGTTACCACGGCAACGACCTCCACTACGTTCAGTTTAATTCACGGTTATAATATAGCTAACAGTTCCAGCTTAGGCACCTGCAGCCATTCAACGTAGCACAGTCAATGACGTCATAGTCGTAAGCACTAGTTTGCGTGTCGCCGCCGACGCGACGCCGGATTCTCACTTGGTCGCCATAAAACGCCGTACCCGACTGCCCCCTGGCGGAGAAAATTAGTTAGTCACGACAGCGGTTTTTTCCGTTCGTTTGAAACTTTTGGCGCAGCAGGAGCTTCTTTTCAGATAGATCCTCCTTGACAAGGTCGTCGGAAAAAGTTTTTGCACACAAATCAAAGAGAGATAGAGATTCGGTTAAAGCATGATTTTTATGGATCAATGAATCGCTTACGCGAGAGTACTGTTAGTTTTTGACGAAACTTAATCCAGGTTTAATAGTTGCGCTTTGTGAGGGAAACGAGCTGCAAAAATACAAGATTTCTACTTGAAATGTGTCCGTATTTACCTTAAAATCTGTAAAAATCATATAATTTCATATTTTGTATTTCGTATTTGTTGTGGCAATTTGGTCTTTCGAGGATGCATTTCCAAAGTTAGACTTACTGCTGATTCTCACTATATTTTGGCAAAAATTGACCGTTTCATGATGCTATGTAAAGGTCCCGCTTGAGATATCTGTATGCTCCACCGTAATGTGCACCATCTGGGGCCTCCTGAAGAAAAATAATTGATTGAACGAAGACCCGGAGATTTCGAAAATTGTACCGTGCTTCAGTCCTGAGTACATTTTAACTGTTCACATTTTTACTGAGCACACGGTCAAAAATCGCAAAAATTAATCGCCTTTCGACGACTATTATAACTATTTCGAACTATAACTGCAATTAAGTATAACAGGAAGTTTGCAACGTTGCGCAAACCGAGATTCGTGGTTTAGTAGTTTCACCGGCGATACGTATCGGATCTCCTAATGGAAAGGTATGATTGAGAGTCAGATACGATGATAAATTGACCAAGTTCATCAGAAAGGAACCAACCCACATTAAGGTGAAACTGAGAAAACAAGGTTTGAAGTTTTATCCCTGCATAAGGGTCGACGCAGAAAATAAAATTTAACCCCTCTTTTCACAAACTAATTTCTCTTCTTCGACTTTCAGATTTTGGTAGAAGAAAATAACCAACTAGTGAATCTCAAAACATTCTTAACTCAATTTTTTCGAAAATGTATGTTGGTTCCTTTCTATGCATGCGTCGAAATTTAAAGTTCCTGAAAATTTCAAGGAAAAGTATTCATCACTTTCCTCAAAAATAAAAATTTTATCGAAGGAAATTTGGCAACTCTTGAATGATGATACGGCGTTCTTCCCGAAGCGAATTTTATTCAAAGTTCCGAACCTCTTCTAGAATTTCTGTCCCGGTTTGTCTCATCAATCACCGACACCAGTGGACACCGTTGTTACCAGATTCGGCCAATCAGATCTGTTGGTTTCCGATAGGTCGAACCTTTTTTAGAACCACCTAGCTAGGTAGTACCCAAATCACGCAATAACGCTCCGATTCGCTAGTCACCGAATTGGAAGTTCCGAACTCTAACTTAGTGGCTCGGAGCTTCGGGCACAAAAGTAGTGCCGGACCTCTAAATGGACGTATTTCTGTCAAATGGAACTAAGCGCCAATTTGAGTACCTTGTGAGGAATTTAGAATGCCAGATAGCGCGTTCTGTCAAACGGACCTAAGCGCCACGGAAAAGCATTGCGAGTATAGGACGGAACGAGCCCGACGCCCATTTCCGCCGCCAATCCAAGCCCCCCTCTACCTTTCTCCCCGTATGGCGCTTCGTTCCGTTTGACAGAAATACCTCCAAATAAAATTCGCTTTTTGACCCGAACTTTTTTTCCCTGTGTGTTTTTGCGAACTGCAGGCGTCGGCGCGGATATTTGCCTAGCGCCCCACGTGCTGGCAGCTCGTCGGTCCATGCGTCCGGCGTCCGGTCGTGCGGTGGCAACACGTGTTTCCGGAATCCGGTCAACCGGTTCCCATGACTGGGTCAAGAGCGCGGTGCCCCCACCCCTCCCGCGGCGGCGCGGCGGCGCACGGCGCTCCATCTCGCTGCCAGAGAGCGTGATGTGCGCTCCGATGCGCGCCAAATACGCACGGCGCTCGGACCTCCTCTCATTCACTTTCCGCCGCGGAAACCCGCCCGGGTCCCGGGCCCGGGTAAAAGTGAAGGAAGAAAGTTCCCCGCCGCAATGTAGGTGGCTCGGGTTTCCGCGCTCAGCTAGGCGCTAGGCAACCAAGGCACTGTAACGCAGGAGCCTTGGTATCAACGTGATAAAACCGTGACCGCACAGAGAATAGAGTACCTGTATACGGGAGAGTATTGCCATCTCTGTGCCGCTCTCTGATTGGTTCATCAGTTTTAGGCTATCATGGAGCTCCAGAGTTGGACCAATGTAAGCAAACCCGACCCAGCTAGAGGGACAGGTATTATCGGCTGAGAAATGAGTGATAATCGTACTGAAAGGTTAATTTTCGGCAAAAATATCCATCAAAGTTCGATCCGAATGCAATGCAGAAGTTGATCATGAAAAATTTCTATCACATCCAAAATCACGTCTAGAACTTTGTAGAACTTTGTCGCCATCTTATTTGTTTACATCAGGCCAAACTAGGAGCGGAGGGGCTGGGGTTTGTTTACAATGGTCCAACTTTGGGGCTTCACGTTAGCCGACCAATCTGAGAGCGGCACACTTTTTCTGTAGTAAAAGGATTCAGATGGCAATACTCTCCAGTATACAGGTGCTCTAATAGAGAAGCCGCGGACCTCAGTCTTTTACGCACTCTATCTGTAATGTAAAGACATTATTTATTTTAAGTCCACCATTGTAATGTCGGGTCTTCGGCGGTCTGGGAAGCCGAACTGTCAGGAAGCAGAGGCTAATCTGGGGAACTTTACGAGTGGTATCACCTCGGTGATTTCAGTCGGTGCTATTCGAGAGAATACTTCTGAGTATTATTAACATGATTTGAATCTTTAAAAGTGGATTTTGCCGCCAAAGTTTAGTGAAAGTTAGCGTAATATTAGAGAGAGGAAAAACGTAAAATAAAGTTTCGTTCAAAGGTCAAAGAAAGCCAAGGATTCAGGAAATAAAGAAATTATGGAAACCTAGTCTACTCATGGGGTGGATGTTAGGGTGCAGTCAGAATGCATCCTAGGGTTGAGCGCCGAAATGATTATCATTTACTACATTTTGGGATTCGGCACCATAATTTCCGGCTCAATTCAGTAACTCATGTACTATTACTTCCCCTATGCATATAAGCTTTAAACAGGTGAGCCAAAAATTGTAGTTCCTTATTGCAAAATGTAGCTCATTTTTTTTTGTCATCATTTGCTCGATCATGCTCCATTCTTAGGAGTAAAACCTAATACAGTTAAAAAAGTTAAAAAGCAGAAGTGAAGTAGAACTCTTCACCCCTTTTTATTCTGATCATCCAAGAATATCCGCACGAGTTTTAATGCCGCACACTGGACCGAGTCAATAAGAAAAGTCGGACAAAATCTGGAAACTTTTAAGGCCAATAGCTTTGAAAATTTATAACAAAAAAGTTTATGAGTGGTCCCATCACTGGCTTTTTAGTAAAATTTCCTCTCGGAAACACCCCTTGAAATTTAAACTGTGGCAAAATAAACATCCAAATTTGAAATTTTAGCCAAAAATTTCATGTCCGACCTCTTCTATTAGCTCATTCCACTGTGTGCCGTTGTGATTAATCGCGCAAACTAGTCTCAGCGTTGCGATGCGTTTCGTTTATTTCGCTTACAGTACTGCTGTGCTAAGTAAAAATGCCGTATGAATACTCAAGAGTTGCCAAATTTCCCTTGATAAAATGTGTATTTTTGCATTCATTCATTGCATTTTGCACATTCATGCATATTTTTCCTTGAAATTTTCCGCTATTTTAGATTAAATTGCATACAAAATTGTCTGAAAAGTTTGGAAGAAATTATTCACCAATTTCCCAGTAATGGAGATGTTGCATGTGTGAGGGATTTGCGATTTGACCATTGTTTCTTATGTAAAAGTTCGCGAGAAACACGATGGTGCCACTGGTTTTCTCTGAAATCGACTCCCAAGCTCAAAAAAAAAACTCTCAAAGTGAGGCCAAAATGGAGGGGATATCCCACCCTACCCTGAGAGTCCACCTCTACATGAAGACAATCTCTCCATGCAAAGATAGGGAGCAAATACATTAGCAGGGTTGCCGTATTTTCAGGTTTGGAGTCCCCAAATAAAGTGGCAGCCCTGTCAATGTATTTGCTCCCTATCTTTGCATGGAGAGATTGTTTTCATGTAGAGGTGGACTCTCAGCGTAGGGAGGGATATCCCCTCCATTTTGGCCTCACTTTGAGAGCTTTTTTTGAGCTTGGGAGTTGATTTCAGAGAAAACCAGTGGAACCATCGTGTTTCTCGCGAACTTTTACAGAAGAAACAATGGTCAAATCGCAAATCCCTCGCACATGCAACAGCAACATCTCCATTTCGATTTTTATCGAAGGAAACCTGGCAACATTTGAATGCTCATACGACGTTTTTCCTTAGTACGGCGGAGTATGTCAGCAATCCAACCTTTTTGACTCAATTCTTAAATCAACTAAACCACTCATCAGTGCGCCACCTGAGTGGTGCCAAAATCAAAGATGGCCGAATCTCCTTTTAATGATCCTTGGCGCCCGCTGGCATCCAATTATCGGCAACAGCGGTTAAAAGTTGTTTCCTCGACCGGTTCCGGCGATTTTTGCTTCGTTTCTCCGTTGCCCGACTCTTATACATGTCAAAAATTGATGCCTGTCATTTGCATTCGCTCCGGTAATAACCGCCCTGCACTTGACGCAGACCTCCGTGCCCGCACCCGGCTCGCTCCGTGGATCGAGGAATCGTCCCAGCTTCTAATGAACGAAATCGATCGGTTCTCTTTCCATTTCTCCCATGATAGCAAAAGGAGACAAAACGCTCAAATTTTCGAATTCAAGTTTCCTTCAAAATTCGTCTAATCTCTGGTTGAAATCACTGAAAAAGCTAAAATAGTAAAATTCGTCTTATTTGAGGAAGCCGTAAGTGCGCAAAAAATGACGTAGTTTCAGGCGAAACAGCAGCTAGGAGGATAATTCCTCCAGAGAGCCAATGAAAACACAGGGTTGCCACAGTCAGGGAATATCGGGAAATGAAGCCGAAGTTTGGGGAACTTGCTTAGCTCATGACGTCACCCGAAGCTGTAATCATCCACCATGTAGGTAGGTCAACGACCAAAATAAGAGTAGTTGTCACTACTTGCTTACTTTGCTACTTGTTACTTGCTACAGTTGCTCCCTTATAATTGTCCATAAGGAATTGTTGAGTCCTCGAAAGTAAAAGCTTCCACCTGTCGCCAAGAGGCCAGTGGAGAGTCTCTTGTCCCTGCATCCACCCAGGAGGTAGGGTAGGTCAACAGCCGAGAAATGGTCGATGACCGCCGCTGCCTTATCATTGTCAGCAAGGAAGTGATGGATCAACGAAAGTAAAAGTTTCCACCCTTCGTTAAGTGGTTATAGCGGAGGGTTTCTCTGTGTCTCTGGATCTCCATGATGTTCAGTGACCATGGTTTCCCTGTAGAGGCACTCGATCTTTCCTCGAGGTCAGTCACGCGTAGATAGTCGCGAATCAGTTTAAGACTTTCTTTTCAAGGTCACATCGCATTCACCGGGTGAAAAAGCGTTCGAGATTGATGAGACTGATAGTGGGCTGTTCTGCCTCTCGAACTCTCCAAGTGCCCACCATTCAGTTTCTTTGAAGTTCAAGTTGGCCGAGTGGGTCGTGTTTATGAGCTGGGGGAGGAGAGAGGGGGCTTACTTGTGTGTGATTGGATACGGAACAGTTGTCTAGCTGTAAGTTAGATACCTTACTCGGTAACCGCAAACGCTGCCACATTTGGATAATGTTCTAACATACCATGTGAGTTTTATTAATTTGATGTCAGTTTCAATGACGTGCGATGTTGCCAATTTTGGTGGAAGAACGGTGGCAAAACGGTGGCTTTTAGTCATCTTCAAACCCGAACAGCTGAAGCACACAGGTTTAATACGGTAACGATTTACAGGGTGATCCAGGCTTAAACGGCCAGACTGCAGGAACATGCTCTATGGGTCAAAATAAGACTTTTTTGTTGTAAATAGTTGTTTCCAAATGTGCCCCGAGTCGGAACTACACCCCCCGATTTCGGAAAGTATATAGTTTTTCCTGGATCTTGGCAACGGTTGTGAATCAAATCTCATGAAAATTTGTACTCTTCTGCACTATTATGCCCTGAATTCATAATGATTTTATAAAAATCGAAATCTCAATTTAAAGAGTGGGGTTTGGGGGTGTTTCAGCTCCTTCAGTCTGGCCGTTTAACCGTGGATCACCCTGTATTGTAGGAGCCCCGCATTTTTAATCAAAGAAAGTATTCGGGTGAACCAAGAGCGGACTGGTCCATTGCGTTAGTCATTGATAGTGTTCGACGGTTTAAAACCGAACTGATTGTGTTCAAACGCCAAACCACGTCCATTTTTAACGAAGACGCTAGTCGAAAAACATGGTGTATGTCATCATCCACGGCTGTAGCACATACCATGGTTTCTTCCACCTTAGAATCATTAATCCATAATACACACGTTTGAACTGGTTATTTTACGTAAAAGACGAATGAAACAAAAGTAAAGCACGGAGAAAATAAATTTCGCGCGTGGGACCCAAAGTTGAGGTCATATGGATCTCTGAAGTTTTCAGCATCTGAAAACTTGAGGTCCAGCTGCCGAAGTTCGGGTCCAACATCTAAAGTGATCCGGTACATACCGAAGGGTTCGGGTCACACATTTGAAATACCTCGGTTTATACCTAAGTTCTCCAGTTGTTGGACCCGAACTTCGATAGATGGACCTCAAGTATTCGAATGGGCAATACGAAAACTTCAGAGATTGACTTGATCTTAACTTCAGGTCCCATGCACGAAGTTTTTTTTTCCATTAGGAAACTACATACATATGTAGGAAGTTGCATATTGCGTGGTTGTTTCCAAAAAAAAAATTAATTTCCAAAAAACAAAAACCCGCACACTACCGCGATGTATGATGCCATACGCCAAGTTTCTTGATAAACGATATCTCCGTCAATAACGGGCGTAGTAATATAGCGTCTGGACAGATCTAATTATTTTTGCTAATTTAGAGGTTAAATCATTTAAGCACTCCTCTGACCCATTTAGATGAGACTTCAAATGTTATTCAGCCTATTCTGTTTGCATGATGACTCTTAAGTACTGATGCATCAAATATGAAATGCTAGAGACTTGAACGAACGAGTATGAAAGTAGGAGCGATGGCCGCACGCGCAAATATTCTTTATTGTATTCTTATATCAGGGTATGATTGATCACCACAGCTAAATGGCATGCTACATTTGCTACAATGTGTGTGCGCGTGTTTTCACGGGTAGAATTCTCCTTCAAGCCTCAAGTCTTTCATACTTTGCAACGAGTTATCCGCAGTCGCCTGAACAATCAAATGCGTCTGTTGGCCTTGGACTGCTTGGATACCCATCTGATTTCTTGAACGAGCAGTGTTTACTAAACACTGTTTAGGGCTGTAGTATTAGTCGTTCCTCATTTACCTACCTTTCTTAGGTGGTTTAAATGTGATTAAGAGAGGTTTAAGGAGATTCTCAACATGGTAGCATATGATGAACTGACTTTAACGAATCGTCAGTAGGCGTTACATTTTAAATGAAGCCTTGCATGAAATCACCAAAATTTGCATCTCCAAAAATTGAAAATACAAAGGAAAAAATTTTGCAAATTTTATGGTAGATTCGCACCCACTGTGAAGTTTTTCAAAATGACAGAAAGTTTTTACGGTAGCAAATCATCGTCATTTCGTATGTGTATGTATAATTCGCTTTTACAGTGCGCGAGGGCGCTCTGCGACGCCTGCTTGCCACAGAAATCTGTCATGGTGGAGATCCTCCGGAAGCTGTCATTTCTTATAATGTCATATTTCTGATTTTTTTTTTAAACTTTAAAATTCCTTATTTACCAAAATTGACAACTTGGAACTGGGGCAGACAGCGTCCCAGCCCGAGGGTTGAGGGCCTGCCAACATATTTCTAACCATAAAGAATTTGGTAATGCACCTAGTTTTATAGCATTGGCATCTGTTTCTGAGTTAATCCTGTCCAATTTTACCCAAGACTCGTTAAAATTACCCTTTTCTTGATGTTAGTTGATGATTTATGTAAACCTCTCTTAATCACAATAATTAGTATATGTGGCCTCTCAAGGAGCTACTTAAGATACGGCTTCGAATACAGTCCGAAATTTTTTTTTTTCCTCTGAAATACCCTCATTTGCCTTACTTTTATGTGCTACGCTGCAACAAAACCGTAATAAAATCTACACAGAATCATGGCTTACACGTTATGTCTATTGTTATGGTTCGAACCATCAAACATCAGTATATCGAACGTCGCGAGAGTGACGTTACCTCTACATTAGTCTATTTTTGCCAGAACAAGCATAACAACAGGTGATCATGTTCGCCGCTCTTGTCTACTAGTCCGTGCTTATCTTGACCGTGCTTACGCACCTGGAAAATTCTATTATGACGGTTGAAGTATGGCAACGTTTCTGCCCGTAGCATCGAGGAAAACTCTCGCTCATCAAAGTGAAATTAGCTCAGTCTGTTTACGCTTTACATGCTCCGAAAATATGTAGCGGCCTATCAAAAGTTACTCATGTCTGTTTGCGACCGTGCGTGTGACCTAAGCTTCTCCCGAAAAGGATTTTCTCATTAGTCAATTTTTTGGCAAGGATGAACTTATCTGTCGTTTTTCCGACGAAACGAGATTTCTTAGTGATCCATTGGAAAATGTTTTTGAAAAGCTCCTATATTTTTTAGAAGAAATGCCACAAGACAAAATCCTAACTGCAGCGGGTTTCGAATATTATGGAGTCGCTCATAACGACGTATCGATGGCTAAGGAACAATAGGTACCGCACATCTGCCAACTGACGATTTTGTAGGACGAAGAAGAAACTTCCATTTTTTTAATTTCATATGTGGTTATATTATATTTACAATTTCAGTTTTAAACACAGCATCTTTACAGCGCTCCTATGCGGAATTGAAAAAAATTAAAAACATCATCTTGCATTTTTGACACTGGAGAATGCGGCAAAATCGCGAACTCATATTGACAAAAATTGTTAGTTAGGTAGTATTCTTCCTGAACCGTCGATGTTGGTCATAAGAAGGTGCGATCTGGTCAGTCCCGCGACTGGAATTCGATCCATTCAATGTATACAAAAATTACAAAGCATGACCCTGGTTCCTTTACAAACACATTGACTGATGCTAAAGCAGCTGAAGGGGGTAAAATTATCTGAAAAGCAAGGTCTAGCACTAATAGATATCCATTCATCACTGCAGAAAAAAAGTCGCTTGGATCTAGAGTCCAAACTCTTAATAATATTGACAAGAAAAAATACTCTCGATTCAATCCGATTTTTTCTTGAATCGAGGAGCCGAGCCTCTCATTAATTTAGGCGGATTTCCTTTTGATTCAAGCCGAAAGTCCGATTGAATCAAGAGTACTTTTTCTTTTCAATGTTTTTAGGAGTCTGGACTCTGGATCCAAGCTACTTTTTTACTAGTGATAGTACTGACTACGAAATTTCTTGGGCACTAAATGTAGCTAGGAATCAACCAAATACCACCAATCTTTTTCTCTCCGTGTAAGACGGAGATAGAGCGTGTCCGGTCCTCCGGTCAGCGCTGATTTATCCAGGACTGATCGTGGATTGTTTGTCGGATAAGAAGGGTGGGGTGGGGGGAACAGTCGGAGACAATTGCTCCGCATTTAGACACTTACAAATAAATCCGGTCAGATAGACACTTTTACCGAAGGGGATTGTGAGAGATTATGCATGCAAGTATGCAACTGCGGCAGCTAATGACGGCTGTCCCCTTAATTAGAGCGGTTTCGATTGAATAGCCCGATCCTGTTCCGTACTGTGTGCCCAGATAACCGACTGCCCGGACGAGACAATTGGCGAACGGTTTCGCACGGTCACTGACTCAGAATTCCGCGGGTGAGTCAACAAAATCCGAGAGCACGAAATTCATTGTCGTTTTAACATTTTCTTTCCCAAAATGCTCAACACTTTTCTCAAATTTTCTACTTTTTTCGGCACTCCGTCACGGATTCAAGTCGTCTCCTTGATGCATGACAACTATTGTGTGTGTAGAACGTCTGAACAATTTTATGGCAAAACTATTTGAATTATTCGGGGGCTAAAGTAGTTAAATGGCACGGTCTAATAGCCCCCGTCTTTTCTCGGTCAAAATAAGACTTGTTTCCGGGGCTTTAGCCCTCCTTAAATACAATTTTGGATAAATTTTTTTCAAAGAAAAAACTTTAATTTTGAATTTTGACCAGTAGAACTTGCTCCTGGAGTTTTGCTGTTGAACCGTGGATCACCCTGTGTAGTTTGTCATTGCCGACAGCGATTCACGTAATCCCGCTCATGATTATGACAACGAATATTACCGGATCCAATGGCTTTCCGCCCCTCACGCAGAATAGAACAATTCTGCCGTGCTAAGGAAGAACGCCGTATGAACATCCGAGAGTTGCCAAATTCCCCCGAATAAAACATAATTGTATTTTTGAAGCAAGTTATGCGTATCTTTCCTTAAAATTTTCCGATATTTCAAATTAAATTAGGAACAAAATTGTCTGAAAAATTGGAAGAAAAATATTGAGAATTTTGAGACCCCCCACTCGTATCTCGGCTATGGTGGAAGCTTTTATTTTTGGGACTTCAAATTAAACTGTTGACTTACCTACATGGTTGATGTTCAACAACTTGTCGGCAGTTCCGTTTTGCAAGCAAGCCAAAGTTTGGGAAACTTGTTTGGCTCATGACGTCACCCGAAGCTTCTAGTGCTTAAATCCACTATGTAGGTAGGTAAACAGCCGAAAAAAGAGTGATGACTGTTGCTCCCTTATAAATAAGAAACTGCTGAATCCTCGAAAGTAAAAGCTTCCACCTATCGCCAAGAGGCCAGTGGAGGGTCTCTTGCAGAGACAGGTGACCCTCCACTGGCCTCTTGGCGGCAGGTAGAAGCTTTTATTTTCGGGGATTCAAGAATTCCTTATGGGCAATTATAAGGGACCAACAGTCATCACCCTAATTTCGGCTGTTGAGCTACCTACATGGTGGATTGTTCGTACAGCTTCGGGTGACGTCATGGGCCGAACAAGTTTCCCAAACTTCGGCCATTTTCGGCTTGTTTGCAAAACGAAATTGCCACCACGTTGTTGACCATCAAGACGTTGACGTTGTTGATCATAATAATAAGATGATCGTCGAACTCGAACTATTCCTTTATTGGAATGATTCGAACAATTTCCCAACTGATTTCATATGAAATTAACATAATTATAATTTTAATTACTGTAATGATAATTACAGAACAAATAAACTATTAATAATATTTATCTTTGAAACTAGATAAATTATTAATATTAATAAAATGGGTGTAATTATTTCTTCTATTTTCATAATTTTAGTAGTTTATTAAAAATATTGGTTTTCTAATGCAAGTAAGTCAACAGTAGAATGCTGAAGTCCCGAAAGTAAAAAGCTTCCACCATGGCCAAGATACAAGTGGAGGGTCTCTTGTCTCTGGTCTCTTATCTCGTGAATTTTCCCAGTGAACTCGTTGGTTATTAAAGAAAATACGGCAACGCCTGAAGGCTCATACGGCATTTCTTCTTAGGACGGCAGAAATTCTGTCGACTCACAGTCAGTCGGAGGTGGATTTTTTCCCGGCAACTGCGGGGAGGCATCTGGAGTTGTGAGTAGAAGGTCCCGAGACGTATGAATGGACGCGCTATGAATTGATTATTTAATTTGTTTTCCACTCGCCAAAATTACAGCGGCGGCACCAGCGACTACGAACGGCGAGGGCTGTCCTCGACCGTTGTGCATTCCGCTCTTTCGATGCCCGCAGCAGCCGACCCGAGAAAATTAGAGTACCGGTCCAGCCTCAGACGCGACTACATTTCACTTTTGTTTTCGTTTCCATTTTCATTTTTAGCCGCATCATTCGCATCACTCAATGTTTCTCCTTCACGCCTCATCTGGCCGCGTGCTTTATTTACACTCCGTATGACATCCGACGCAGCGACCACTGCTCGTCGCCACGCCGCCGCCGCCACTGTCTTTGTACAGCGTGTTCCATAAGTAACCACCGATTCCAGTTTTTTGCCCGTACGTTTAGGAAGTAACTCTGTCTCAATGGATAATTAGACAGAGTTAAAAAATTAGCACTCCAATAAATCATGTTTTCTGATCGATGTTTTATGTTGAATAAGGTAAACACTGTGAATATTTCCAATTCAAATGAGCAATGGGTCAGTCGCGCTGACGTTTTTTGATGTTTAATTCTTGATTGGCTAAAAATAATAAAATCTGTTTAAATAGCAACTTTCTACGTTAAATAATATGCGAGGTATCGCACTCTGAAGAGTTGGGTTTTTGACGTCATCCGCCACGTTAGTGACACCCTTGGTTTCTTTCTTCCCGCTTTTAGCCGAGTTTTCGGTTGAGTAACCCATGAAAATGTGCGTCACGATGACTGATGAACGCAAGGTGAAAGAAACAAAAGGTGTCCTTACCGCGTTGGATGACGTCATAAACCAAATTTTTCAAAGCGCGATTTCTCGGTTAATACTGAACGTTAGTTGCTGTTTAGACGGATCTTAATATTTTAAGCTAATCTCCAAGAATCAAGCATCAAAACACCTGTAATCAGCGCAACTGACTTATTAGCGGTTTCCTGAACGATAATGGATCACAAAACAGGGTATATATACAGGGTAATATGTGCATTATAATTTGTATGTCATAATTTTACTCAGAACACAACGAGGCAGTAGCGCTAATCACAGGATCGTGTGTTGAATGCTCTAGATTATAGATTATCAACAACTGATTTTTAACGAGGTTGGAAATTTTCAACCCAAAAATTCGGCCAATGTAACCCTAAGATTTTGTAGCTTTAGCCGAAAGAAATACTCAATCAAAAATATTGACCGCACGCGTAGGTTACTATGTGTGTTTTACATCCCACATCAACACAAAAAATCGATGACTTTTTTCTACTGTGTATGAAAAAGACACAAGGCTCGAAAGAGAATTCTATCCATAAAAACGCACCCTTACTTATCGTAGGAAATAGAGCATGCCATTTAGCTTGGATAATCGTAATTACACCCTGATAAGAATATAGTATACAATATTCGTATGTACGGCCATCGCTTCCACTTTCTTACCCGTTCGTTCAAGTCTCTCGCGTTGCATATTTGAGTCACATGTACAAACGAATCATCATAAGAAGAGAACCAGCTGAATAGCACTTGAAGTCTCATCACAATGGGTCAGTGATGCTGATCACAGTATAGTAGTTGGATTACAAAACTTTGCGATTAACAAAAATAATAAGATCTGTCCTAACGCCAAGTATGGTTTCTACCACTTTGGCTTCATCAAGCAAGGATACGCACATTCGTAGTGGTTGCTCGTCGTAAAACATGCGTAAAACCAAAGTAGAAGAGACTTCAATGTGCATTACCGTGGTAGATGATGTTATACGCCGTGTTTTTTGATGGCCGATATTTTTTTTTTTTTTTTTTTTATTGGACGGAGAACTTTGGTGTTTGAACAGATTCCTTTTATTGAACTTTGCGAATTCGTGTAACCTTAATTTACCGAAACACGATTCTATTACCAGCGCAACTGACCTATGTGTGCAACAAAATTTATTGAAAGTAACTCGCACACGAAAAAAAGTGTCAGGAGTTATCCCCTAAAATTGTGGTACTATCCCAATTATTTGGATGACATGGATTGACTTTCCCAATCAATTTTGGTAGTACCGCAAGGCAAGTCGGATTAGTACCGCAACATTTGGGTTAGTAGCCTAATATATGGGGGTGCTACCACAATTAATTGGGATACTACTACGATAATTGGAAATGTCTATATTATCCAACAGTTGGGACTTCACCCCTACCTCTTTCTTTCCGTGCAACTAAGATATACATTTTTTTCGATGCATTAATTCAAACTCCCTGCTTATTAAAGAAAACTTCATCTACTTGAGTTAAATCGCACACAAAGGTTATCGTTACAGCCTGTGCGAATTGAAAATATGGCCCCTTCCGGCACTTCTGTTCAGCTGTCGCACGTTGTTAACCCTTTGAAAAACACAGATCGGGGAAGGAATATTGCTCGATTAAGAAACTTGCCAAAACCTTTGTAGTGTGCAAGTTGATTCACGCAGAATCTAGTTTTTCCTTTGAGCGGGAAACTCAATTTTTTCGTAAACTGTTCTGAACCTTCCTTAAACACAATATCCACTGACAGACCTCCTTGAGGAATGGATCTGTTTCAAAAATTACCATGAATGCAGCCCTTCTCTCTAGCTGAAGAGTCGATTTCGGAATCGAATGCGTCACTTTGCGTCGGTGCGTCGAAACACACAAACCGGAAAAAAAGACATTAGATCTAGAGTCCAGACTCTTAAAACATCGACAAGAAAAAGTACTCTTGATTCAATCAGAATCTAGCTTAAATCAAGAACCAAGCCTCTTAATTTAAGCGGATTTCGTTTTGATTCAAGCAAAAATCCGATTGAATCAAGAGTATTTTTTCTTGTCAATGATTTCAAGAGTCTGGACTCTAGATCCAATGTGTTTTTTTCCAGTGCAACGTGCGTTTGTGAATCCAGTATACGAATGGGGAATGTACATGAAAATGTTGTTGCTTTATCTAAGAGTGCTTAATGAGCTGAGCACGAAGTAATTTTCCTAATTTTTCTGATAAGGGGAATTTCAGAAAGATAGATTTAAAAGTGAGAAAATTTGCCGCCTATGACGTCATCTGGCGGCATTTCCCTATCTTAACACATGTACTTTAACACATTTGGTTGTTTTGTCATTGTATCTCCGCCAATAATTGCTCAATTCTGAAACCAAGGATTTTCTCGTGCTAAGTTCTCCTAGGAGATGCATCTTGAACATGAAATTCATCAAATTTTAGACACCTGCAAATTCTTCACTGTGAGATATGGAGTGCTTTCTGTGCTTCACCAATGTCAGCATGAATATAAATCCGTTTTTACATTGGAAATAAATAACGTTTCTCCAAGCTTAGCAAAACTGGTGCCAGGTCATTTTTCCTACAAAAATTTTTCCTACCACACATTTCTCTAATACTTTTTTTCCACTTATTTTTTGTCCCATCACAGTAAGTCCTACGAATGAGATGTCCTACTGCCTTTTTCCTAAGAGTAATGCTCCTAATTGTAATTGAAACTTGAACATGAGTAGACGAGAGAGAAAAAATTTCTTTCAAACCTCGCAGCTTATATTGGTTTCTAGGAGACAACCCAATTATTTTGACTTATTAATTGAACTTGTGGGGTATGTTATTTTATAAAATTGAAATTGGGACAAATTTTGGTAGAAAAAATAGTCAGTAGTACATCCCATTCGCAGGACTAACTGCAATGAGACACAAAGTAATACATAGAAAAGTATTAGGTAAACTTGTAGTAGAAAACAATGTTTCAGGAAAAATGACTTGCCACTGCAAAACTTTGCAGCAGCTCTATTAATATGATCAATGAGATTACAAACGTTTCTCCAAGCTCCAGTAAAACTTTGCAATATCTCTATCAATATGATGAATAAGAGGGCAAGTTTTGCTCAGACCATTTCAGTGCACGGCGAATGCCTCCGAGGCGTCGAGTATTCGTCGCTCTTTCCTTAATATTCCTCCGAACTTGAATGTTCGGCTGAAAAGTTAAGCATGTTTTACGAGTACGTTGACTAGACGATTATACCCTACGGGCTCCATTTTAACGAGTTGGAAAGTCTGAGCCTCTAGCCAGCGGACGCGCACCTCTAACTTGAACCCACTCTGTAGCCTCTCTTGCAATACGATGCTGGGTTGTGTCGTCGTTTGCATGACGGATCGCGAATTATCTTGCTACATATTATAATTTTCTTGAAAAAAAAGGTTACATCGAAAGAGTCCCTCGCAGTAGTCTGTAAAATATTCGAAAAAAAAAAAATCATCATCACTCAGAAAAAAGTTCAGTTTTTTAGCGGGAGTATGGTGTTCTGTATTGGTCGCACTATTCAGTTTATAAAACTGTTCTCTTGGTTCGAATCGGTTCTTAAATTCGCATCTTCATTCCTCGTAGAGAAACTCTTTATGCAGTTTGGTTTAAAATCGCAGTGATTTGAACCGAAGTGCAGTTATACATGAACCGGATAGTGCGGCAGGTAGAACACCTTGTTCAAACAACCGAACTTCTTTTCTCCCTGATACTGAAGTTGAATGACTCCAGCCCCCGAATTTTACGGGTTATTTTTCATTTTTTATTTTAATTTTTTACTTTATTGAAGAGATCGATAATTTCTAATTGAAAAGTTCTATTTTCAATGTGAACACCGAGCAGACGACTAACGATAAGATTTATCGCTAGGAATTTCCATGAGTGCAAAAAAAGGCTTGAAACTTTTTGAAAGAGATTATTGTGGACATGAAAGCCCAAAGTTCCCATACAAATAGCTTGACAAGAGATAAAAACGCAGATAAAACTAAACACTTATTTTAAGCAACTTGGGTTCCTCCAAGCCTGCTCGTCTAATCTTCACTGAAGACCGTAAGCCAAAATTAATTGAGGGGCTTGGAGGACAAAGCGCATTCGTGCAGTTTTTGAAAAATAGAGATATGGATGATTTCAAGTAGAATTAGTCTTAATGCATATTTTGTGAAAAACTCGTTCCCAAATTTCAATTTTTAAGCATCAAAAAGAGCGTTTGAACTTTCTTTCCGCCACAATGATCCATGTAATTTCGAAGCTTTAAACACGTGTTTCTCGAAAAAGTAAAAACTGCACTTATGCGCCTTGACTTGTCCTCCAAGCACATCAATTAGTCCATCGAGAATAACGAGAGACTTACTATTTTCAGTATATCCATTCTTAGTTAATCCGTAATCCTTCGGGGTCGTTCTCACTGCACTTGTTCACTTTTTTTTCACCTTTTGAACTTAACTGCTTTCATTTAGAACTAGTACACCGAATCCGTATTCCCTCGGTCAAGCAGTTCACTTGCACATCCCGGCGCGACACAGAACAGAACTAAGTACACGGAAACACACTCGTAAAAGCTTCTTGGGATCTCGGTGATGAATATCACTTTTCATGCACTGATCTTTTGAATTCCGTCGGCGATCTCATGAGCTTCGAGCGGGGGTTGTCTGCGTGTTTGGCTGGTTCTGGGGGCGCGAAATGCAACTGGGATCCGGTCGCGTCTTGCCCACCAACTCGCGCATCGTTCACTCGCTCGTCCGACCTGACTTACTACTGGAAACCGTCGCCACTTACTCCCGTACTTACCGTCATCATTTCTCCCAAGTTCTTCCCTCCTGCTCTCTCCGTCCTCTCCCCACCGCTTTCTTCGCCGCCCCTCTCGACGCGCGCCAGGTGCCTTTGTGGTACTGGACTTTGACGCTTCTTCAGACACCGTCGGGAGTACCCCCGTAGCATCGGCTATTAATTTTTTTTTTTTTTTTAAAAAAAAAAAAAAAAAAAAAAACTCTGGAATTTTAAGAAAGTGGTATATTTGCTACTTTTAAAGCGGTACCTCGGCAACTATGCCCATGAACACCTCTGTAGTTAAGTCACTGGGTTGGTTACGAAAAAAGATTAAATTTGGAAGGTAGTAGTGGGGAAAAAAACAAGAACATGAAATTTACCGGAAAACTTTTCGAAAAACGGTCAAAATATCCGAGCTAGGAAACAATTTCTGTTCTTTTTTGCGTACTAACGCCACATTCTACCTCTTCAAGTTTTTCATCGTTTCATTTTGGTAAATTTTAACATAAATTCGACGTTTTGTTAATTTGGCATACAATTTTGGTTTTTTTTGCATATTGTACAATTTGTCTGTTTTAAGTATCACCATGAGTTTAACACAAAATTTTGAGTCATTTCTTTTTCTTTTTTTGAACGAACATTTGCAACAAATTAATTTATAAGAGGATAAAAAGGGTTTTCCATCTTGTAAAATACAATTTTTCACGTTGTTTCAATGTCCAAATTTAACAGTGAATGTCTAGGGATGATCTGGTCCAGCATGAGGAAACCAATCCCTTTTTTTTTCTTTCTTTTTTTTTAAAAAGTATTATCTATAATTATTTCGGCACTTACCTTGAAAGACAGACAGAAATAAGTGAAAAAGTATCTCTGAATCATTACAAAATCAATTTTAATCTTACTTTTATTACCTGGAAGGTACTGCAAGCAGTACGCCCTACCAAGCGCCTTAAGGGTGGACTTACAGAGCATAGGGTCAACTGAAAACGGAAACGCAGAATCGCATATTGGCAGTCTTCGGTCAATAAAACCAGGACCGCATTATAGCCTTCCTTCGTTACCTTGAACCACTGGAGTGCGGTACCACATTACTCTCTTGGATCTCCATGTGAACAGCCATTCAGAGAAACGCAAGACCGCCGATATCCCGTTCTGCATTTCCGTTTTCAGTTGACCTTATGTTCTGCAGGTCCGCACGTAAGAAACTTGGTGGTACGTGCTAGGTGCGGTACTTTTAAGCTCAAAGGTCCTCCGGATACTAAGTAGCCCTTGGCGTTTCAATGCTCGAGGGGTGTTCACGTGAAGATCCGAAGAGGTAACGTAGGACCTTATCCTAGCGGCACTGCGTTCTATAACGCAAAACCGCTGGAGTGCAGTGCAACGTTACATTTTTGGATCTCCCTATGAACACCCATCCAGAGGTACGCAAGACCGCTATAATGTGGTCCTGCGTTACACGACAGAAAACCGGTGGAATGCGGTCCTATGTTTCGCTTTCGGATCTCCACCCATTCAGAAGAACGCAGTATACGCACGGGAAATGTACTGCGTGCCTTTAATTGCTTTCCTATGTTTTGTCTAATATTGAGGTTTTTCTGGTCGAAAAAAATTTAGTAAGTTCCAATTGAGCAGTAGTACTTTTTTGCCGTGGCGTCGTCACAAATAGTTGACCAGAATGGTCAAAATTCTTGAAAATTACGAAGTATGCCGTCTTCAAAAATCGTCCAGTAATGTAGGCGGTCCAAACACACCTACCCCTCACTAAGCCAATGCTTCTTCTTGTTCTTCTTCTTCTTATTCTTGTCCTTCTGCCTGTTCTTCTTGTTCTTCTTCTTCCTCCTCCTCCTCTTCTTCTTATTCTCCTTCTTCTTCTTCCTCCACCTCTTCTTCTTCTCCTTCTTCTTATTCTTCTTCTGGTCCTTCTTCCTGTTCTTCTTGTTCTTCCTGGTCTTCTTGTTCTTCTTCCTGTTCTCCTTGTTCTTCTTCCT
Source organism: Bemisia tabaci (assembly GCF_918797505.1). Lineage (NCBI taxonomy): Eukaryota > Metazoa > Arthropoda > Insecta > Hemiptera > Aleyrodidae > Bemisia > Bemisia tabaci. The sequence continues at coordinate 44,268,121 of NC_092794.1, forward strand.
GTTCTTCTTGTTTCTCTTCCTAGTCTTCTTTTTCTTCCTGTTCTTCTTGTTCTTCTTCTTCCTCCTCCTCTCCTTCTTATTCTTCTTCTTCTTCCTCCTCTTCTTCTTTTTCTTATTCTTCTTCTTTTTCTTCTTCTTTTTCTTCTTCTTTTCTTCTTCTATTTCTTCTTTTTTTTAAGAGTATATGAATTTTTATACCTCAAAGAATGTTCTCTTTGGGTTGATAATCTGTCGAAACATTATCGATATTTCCTGTCCATATCACACGGCTGCGCAATGACGGGCCGTCAGTTGTACTTTAGACTGCGCAGCGGTGAAACAATAGGCACCTCCCGCTAGAAGTCGGGTGTTCGGGTGGCGTGCCTCTGCCTGTTACATCTTTTGGATGCTGTCACAGTGCCGCACGCCGCAAGCCGCGAGCCGTCGCGTCGCCTCCCAAATATCCTCGTGACTTCCGTCATTCCTTTACAAACTCCTGCAACGAGGAGGAGGGCCCGTTGCGTCATCCCGGGAGCTTCCCTATCCGATATCCGACAGCACTCGTGCGGATTAAGAGCTCGTCCAGGTTGACGATGATCCTTGTCGGTGTTACGCATCACCATCACGTATTGTGCCCAGAGACGATATTTTTTGGAGACCCTGCTCTGCTCTCCTCCCTACCATGTAAAAGTTACGTTTGGAAGACAACGCTCAGATTTGCCCAATGATGTCTGATGACCTGCCTGCTGGTGAGTTAGTGACTGAGTTAGCAGTTCTAACTCGGAGTACTTTCAAAGGGAGAGTATGGATACTGGATTACATGGAGCTCCCAGGATACTCGAGTGGATCTCGTCTTGGATCCGCCTGTGGCCGACCGTTTGGTTACGAAAACAGGAAGTTGGGTTTGACAAACTGAATGGTTTGGATGATATGGAGCACGTAACGTTCTGTTTATCGTATGACCGAACTTTGTATTTCACCACAAAAAACTTTTAAAATTGACTAGGGGGCTCCGCAACCCCCAAAAGCCGCTTCGCGGACAGAAAAATAGTCGAATCACCCGTTGGCGGTTAATGAGCAAATAAGTTTTATTGAATAACGAAACGATTTTTGAAAGAAAAATTTCCCACCAAAAAATATTCTTAACTCTGAATTTTTATTCCTTTTTTGGAAGTCGACCTTCACAGGGCCACAGATAGCTGTCCATAACTAAATAAAGGTCTCTGAAAGTAAAGACCCACTCTATTAAAACTCTGACCTTTGAACTTCCCTTCCTCACCCCGTCCATCAAGCGTCTTAAAAATGATTTTATTAGGATAGAGAGGATTTGTTCACCCAATAAATTGAAGAAAGTGACCGGAACCAAAACCTTAGCCAATATCCTCGCGTATCAAAAAACGTTCTTGCGTACAAATCCTCGTCTCACCACCTTCTTTCGTCTCTCCGTATAGTAGACCCCGAGTGCGGTATGTCATCCGCGTTGATGAAACGGCGACAGCGATCTCCAGGAGCCCTGGCTCCGCGGGCCCCGGGTCGGACTCCGACCGGACCAAATCGCCGCTGAATCCGTAAACTGTCGCTGCGCCCCGCCGGTCAGTCGGCCCTCTTCATGTTCTCTGTTTCGCTCCGAATTTTCCCTTTCGGTCGCGGACCGCATTCCTCGAGACGGATTTCCATCGCGGTTTATCCGTCCGTTTCGTAATCGGGTCTTTAGGCCCGCAGCCCCCCCCCCCCCCCCCCCCGGGCCCGGATCATCCGAGGAGGAAACACGGCTGTCGGGAGACGGGCGCCCGCATTGTCCTCCGCTCCGAAAAGTGTGCGAGTATTCCCATAAATCAATATTTTTCCAGCCGAACGGGGCTCCATATCGCAATCCGCGGCCGCAATTTAGGCCGCCGCAGCTGACCAGCGCTGGTCTGCGTAATGATCGGTTTCCCATTCCCGGAAGGGTTATCTCGTCCAGGGCCTGTCCTTGCCCCACCTTCGTAGAGAATTTATTTGGGGCGTCGAATAATGGTCTGCTGGGAGCATTGAATCGTCAAATGGACCGCACGATAGGGTACGAATTGGAGATGTTGCATGTGTGAGGAATTTGCGATTTAACTGTTGGTTCTTATGTAAAAGTTCGCGAGAAACACGATGGACCATCGTGGATCGCATATCAGCGCCTACAAGACTGCATGAATACTTCACGCATTGCGACAAACTCAGTGCGGTCGGCGATCGCTGTGGAACGCATCAGCGCCTACAAGACTGTAGGAATACTTCATGCATTGCGTCAAACAAATGGAGATGTTGCATATGTGAGGAATTTGCGATTTGACTGTTGATTCTTATGTAAAATTTCGCGAGAAACACGATGGTGCCACTGGTTTTCTCTGAAATCAACTTCCAAGCTCAAAAAAAAGCTCTCAAGTTGAGGCCCAAAATGGAGGGGATATCCCACGCTATCCTGAGAGTCCACCTCTACATCAAGACAAACTCTCCATGCAAAGATAGGGAGCGAATACATTGACAGGGCTGCCACTTTATTTGGGGACTCTAAAACTGAAAACACGGCATCACTGCTAATGTATTTGCTCCCTATCTTCGCATGAAGAGTTTGTCTTGATGTAGATGTAGACTCTCAGGATAGCGTGGTGTATCCCTTCCATTTTGGCTTCAACTTGAGAATTATATAGACTTAAAACTTTTTTTGGCAAAACCGATTACTTACTTATTTACTATTCACGATGGCCATTTCGGGTGGTCAGGCCGCCCATCTTCAGGTGACACCTGACACCGCCCATCTTCACCTGAAGATGGGCGGCCTGACCACCCGAAATGGCCATCGTGAATAGTAAATAAGTAAGTAATCGGTTTTGCCAAAAAAAGTTTTAAGTCTATATAATTGTGTGTAGTGCCGATAAAATTTTACAAAAGCTGCAATATGCAACAATATAGTTCAACTTGAGAGCTTTTTTGAGCTTGGGAGTTGATTTCAGAGAAAACCAGTGGCACCATCGTGTTTTTCGCAAACTTTTACATAAGAATCAGTAGTTAAATCGCAAATTCTTCACACATGCAATATCTCCACTGTAATTCCTCCCAGAAAGTAAACAAATATCGATGAAGCGAATTCTTTTTTGCTAAAACAAGAGTTTTACTTTTCGCGATTTGTGAATACAAAGATGTAACAGTGCAGAGGCATACTCCAGCAGTCTACTGGTGAAAAATTCCTTCCAAAAACCCTAAATTAAAGCCAAATGAGACAACTTACTATCGTAAAATCGTAAAGTAAAAGATTCAACGAACTCCATTCATTTACTTTAATTACAATGGATTAAACTCAAGGGAAGAGTCTGAGATACTGTAACTAAAAATTGCCGTTTCTGCATCCAGCGCATCAATTATTAACAGTGCTAAGGCGAATTGACGGTAAACGCCGTTTAGGTATCGCACTTTAGCAATTTCTGTATATTATTCTCTTTATTTTTGCGGCGAAATTATCGTTGCGAACAAGTATTTTCATGAGCCCCTCGAAATTATTGCTTGTCTTATTGTCAGCAAGCGGGGTTTAAGGGAGATACTTCCTAGGAGCAGGTATCACGCTGCGATGTCAACAAACAGGATTATCTAACTTGGGCGACGCTCTGGTCGCCGTAGTTACGAGGTGGTGTTAAGCTGTAGTTGAGAATGGCAAATACTAATCTGTCATCATTATCCGCTCATTTCGGCTGCGGTCCGAACAAACGACTTCGGTCGCTATTGCATTATCCAATTTTGTCCTCTCGAATCTCGTTCTCGAGACATCGCACAGTGTCTTAGAAATTAGCACACCAAAAATGTATGACTAACTGCAGCATCAAGAGTGAGGTTTGCGTATTCCTTCATAAATATTTGACACCCGGAACAGTCAAGCCAGCACAAAAATAACGATTCCAACCATAAAACTTAAACGAGTGACGACTTATTTGTATCAAAGAAACGAAAGAAATAATGGATTATTTACCGCTGTCTGAAATTTGATGAATTTCACATTCAATTGGAAACTGAAACTACCAAGTGAACTAAGCACGAAAGTATTCTTGGTTTCTAAATTGAGAAATTATTGGAGGAGATATGAGCAAAATAATGATCGGATCTGCTAAAATACATGTGCTCAAACAAAAAATGTTGCCTAATGACGTCTCAACGCGGTATATTTTTTCAATTTTAAATCTATTTTTCTACAATTTTCCATATCAGGAAAAATCATAAAAAGTACTGCAAACATCACTCATTAAGCACTCTAAGGTGAGCAATAAAATTTTTTCGTGCAAATTCTCCATTGTTGAAAAGAAAAGAGCAAAATTGAGAGACGGTCATTTCTTGTCACTACTGCCTCACTATGCATAATATCTGATCAGAAATTTTCGTGAATTACTAATACGTAACATTTTTAAGTACATGTTCAATTCATCTTAAAAATCAACGATAATTTTTTATTGTATGCCTTTGACAAATTTTTTGGATTTTGATTCGAAACGATGCCACGGCGCCATCGAGTGATATCGTCACAGGAATCTCACCGGTGAACAAGTTATGTATTTCTTCATATTTCATTCAGCGTGTGGAATATACTGTATCGAACTCATTTTATTTTTACTTTTTAATTTTTAATTTCACTACAATCTTATAGTAAGCTTATAGTTAGCAGCGGCTTCACGTGTGCACGTGAACACGTGACAGGTGCCGCAAAAGTTAAGCTTTCAGTTTCAGTCATTTCTCTTTCTATCATTTGATCCGGATCCTCTGAGATCGCTTTCAAACGGCGTTCACTTTTCGTTTGTAAGACAATATCCGTGAATCAACTCGGTTGGTGCTGAGCTTGTAGGTGAACCGCTCGACGTTGCAAGATTTAATTTTGCACATCGGTGGGTTTAAGAAATTTATGAAGTGAGAAAATTAGCCGGCAGTTTTAGCAGAAATAATCGAATCTATCTGTAAAGACGTACTCTCTTGGACAAAAAACGAAAATGTTTCAGTCGATCATCAATTTCCTTACCAGAATGAGCTTCACAGCATGGCTTTCACAAGCATGTTTCTGAAAAAGACTCGTCGGTATGGAATGAATCAGTAGTAAGTAGTTGGAACCCTTCGTCCACTATGGTTGTAATATGGTACATAAGGAGAAAACAACTGATTCGCATATCAGGGCTGTATTATATTTTTTCCGAGGTGTTTAAAACTCTTCATGCGCTCTGAAGATGATTCGAATTGGTCTCTTTGGCAACAGGTTGCAAAATCGATGCTCTTGCTTTCACTATCAAATCAAGCTTGAGGAGAAAGAGTGACGAAAGTGAAATGAAAACGAAAAGGAAATGCTGAAACGTTAGGTAGGATCAAGTTTACTAGGTGGGTTACTTACTTACATGATGTTGAAAATCAGATGGGTTTAGTCCCTCTCCTTTTATCGAAAAGTTGAACTTTGGAAGAAAGAGAAACAAAAACGAACAAAGTTTCCTGTATCGTTTTAATTTTCACTAAAGATCGATGGAGATTTCATGTTATGAATAAGCTGTCATGTTCAGTAGTGATTCGCAGAATTATTGAACGTCAACATTCATGACCACTTTTTTCTGTATGTGTGCGGTACTTGATCGTGTCTTAAAATCATTGAAAAGATAAAAAAACTTAAAAAGTGTAACTGAACCCTTTTCCCTCTACACTTTTCAATTGTGTGAGACAATACTACCGTGCTGAGGAAGAACGCCGCATGATCCATCAGGCGTTGCCATATCTCTTTCGCTATAAAACGAATTTATCTTAAAAATATGTGAATATTTATGTCCAAATTTTTCAGACTGTTTTTCACTAATTTAATCCAAAACTTCTGAAAATTTCAAGAAAAACTATTTCCTCCAATATATATTTTTTATTCAATGAAATTCGGCAACGCTCGAATGTACATACGGCGTTCTTCCTTAGCTCGGTACAACAGTGGAAAAGATTTGAGCTGCCTTACTCTGACGAATGTCCACTCGGAGACACAGTTCGTTGATTTAGGACTGGAAATGTAGAACTGGAACTGGAGGGAAAAGAGAGCTTATTCCTGTCTGGTGGTTTTCGGCTGTTTTTCGGGGAAAGTCTGGGCTTAACCCATAAGCCGTAAACCATTGCGGTTAAAATAAGACGCCATTGTTGGAAGTTGGACGACCACGATCCGGCCAACTACTCGTGACCAATAATTATGCAGAATGAGGCTACAAGATACATCACCGGACGACTCTCAAAATCGGCTCATTTGCAAAAATTGTACCAGCACAAAGATATGGGCTTTAACAAGATACCGTATCTTTGCGGGTGTCTCCAAATTTCGGCTCGTTGAGACTAATAGGCCATCAAACCGTTTTGGTTTCGTCGAGGCTACACATTTAGGCCATAAATTCAACATAGTAGCTCTCACTTTTTCCAACGTCTCTTCGCTGTCTAAATCATTGTAAGCACACGTCGAATTATTGATAGATTATTACTGATTCCTCGAGGCCTCCCAACAATTACTTTAATAAAATGTTTAAAAATTTTTGAATATTTAAACTATCAATTCTATTTAGATATAGTACTTAATTTTATCTTTAATTTATCTTACTTTAACACTTAACTTTTAAAGTTTTTTAATGTTTAGATTTTTAATTTAAATTATGAAATAATAAAACAGTATTTAATTAAATTAAGGTTAAATTAATTAAATTGATTAATTTTAATTTGTGTAAAACTTGAATGAATTACATTTTTTATTTTATCTACCCGAAGAAAGTTAATTCCTTTAATCGTATTAATTTGTCTATTTTATCTGTTCACAGGTAAGTTGCTGAATTTTATTTGGGATTTTGAACACCAATCGCCAAAAAATGAGTGAGTAGGAAAAACTTATCTACGTGTTGGACACTCTAATTTTCAGAGCTCAGGTGCTCCAGGGGGTGTGCCCCCTAACCGCTTTGCGGTCTAAGCCCCTTAAGCTCTTTGCGCCTCGGGCGTTATGCTTTACGCATTACACTGGAAAAAAAACACATTGGATCTAGAGTCCAGACTCACATTGACAAGAAAAAATACTCTTGATTCAATCAGATTTAAGCTTAAAGCAAAAGGAAATCCGCTCAAATTAAGAGGCTTAGTTCTTGATTTAAGCAAAAATCCGATTGAATCAAGAGTATTTTTCTTGTCGATGTTTTTAAGAGTCTGGACTCTAGATCCAATGTGTTTTTTTTTCCAGTGTACCCTTATGATTTTATATTGCAGAGTAAGATACCGGGATGGGTTGACTCCTTTCTGATGAACTCGGTCCAAGTATTGTGCAGACATAGGCTTCTTTTCAGAATGGATATTTTTTGCTTCCCTGACAGTATTTTTACACTGTTTGTCTTTATGTACTTGCATTTATTTTAGGACACTATTTCTCAATATAAAAATGAAAGTCGAAGGAAAGAAAAATAATCTGAGTTATTGTGTTTTCGAGCGCACTGATTGAATGACCGTCCATGGCAGCGGTAATTCAACGTCTTTCGACCTCTCACATTTCAGATCACCTTGGTCAGTACGATGCATTCAGATCTTGACTAGATTGATTCATAATTAGCGGGCACACAACCGTGGAGAATAACCCCCCTGATTCGGGACTGATCAAGCCCCGACCATCAAAACTGACAGGACCAAGTACATGTTTGTAATAACTTCATCTCGACCGTGCTCACCAACGATTACCTCGTCTGCACTCGTCCAAGGGACCTTCATAAGGAGGGTATTTTCATGATGGCCAATTGAAAATCTGCAATAACTTGACAACGCTGGTCAGCGGTTGATTAAGCGACTTAAGTGGCTTAGCCGGCGCGTTATACGGCTCACAGAGGCACTGACCAGTGACCAGCTTCTGGCGACCAATTGAGCATGTGCTAAGCTCATTAGTTCGCTATAGTCCCGTCGCCGCGCTTTAGTGCCTTGTTTATCACAACTAATGTCGCATGAATGACGGGAAAGAAAACACTAGGAAATTGAATCGCTACGGCACCGAGTTCAATTAATTTAAGTCGTCTGGGTTGATATTGGAATGCGATTGCGGCTTAGCGACGTCTTTAGAGCTTCATGAATGCGCTGGAAAGTTTCAGTCTGTGCCTGCAGAACAGAGTCTATATGATCTCTGATGAATGTTCTAAAGTGTGAGAGATTTTAAAATATCGATGGCAACCGTCGAAAAATGTGCATTTTAATCGCAGCGTTGAATAACCTTAGAGTATGTTATATTTCCCTATAATGAAAAATCACCCATTATATCTCCTTGGAATGTTCGGTCAATATTTTTGAACGTAAGGGGAAAAATCAGACATTTTTTTAAAGAAAAATTGTTGAATTATGAAAAATTACGGCGAAGAAGATGCGAATTACATGACGCGGAAGCTAGTGGAAGTATACCGAAAGTGGGGAATGGAAGTAAATGTGGTTAAGACGGAGAAGTTGGTTATCGGTGGTGATCAGCAAAGCATTGAACTGGAGGATGGTCGGAAAATTCAGGACTGTGAAGAGTATAAATATCTAGGAGTTTGGTTAACTAAGGACGGAAATTTGGATCGGGCTATTAAAGATCGGAATGTGCAAGGCAGGAAAGCTATCGCGATGCTAAATGGGGTTCTCTGGGACCAGAGTATCTCCAAGGAGACCAAAAGGAAAATTTACAACGTCATCGTGAAGAGTATCGTAACTTACGGGAGTGAGGTCTGGCAACTCAAGAAAAGAGCTGAAGACATGCTTAGGGCAACTGAGATGGACTTTTGGCGGAGGTCTGCTGGCATCTCAAGAAGAGAGCGTATCCGCAATGTAAAAGTACGCGAGATCATGGGTGTAGAGAAGGACATCGTGCACGATATCAGGTCCAAGCAGTTGGTCTGGTATGGACATGTGCGAAGGATGGCAGACGACCGGTTGCCCAAGCAGGTCTTCGATTGGGTTCCTCCCGGAAGGCGACGGCGTGGACGTCCTGTGAAAGGTTGGCGACAAGGGGTGGAGGAGGAGATCAGAAGGTGCCAATTGCCTGAGGATCTCTGGGAGGATAGGGGGCAATGGCGATTGGGCGTCGCAGAGCGCGAGGCGGCGCTATAAAAGCGACTTTATGTATGAAACATTACGGGAAAAAGTGTTAGGAGCTATCTCTTAAATTGCGGTATCACAATTTATTGGATGATACCGCATGACCGCAACGTTCGGGCTAGTACCCTAATTTATTGGGGTGCTACCACAACTAATTGGGGTGCCTCCACGATTAATTGGAAATGTCCAAGTTTGGACTCAATCCTTCCCTCTTTTTTCCGTGATGCGCGAAGATGTGTGACGTTGCAATCGGAAATTAACGTGTTTTTGACCTTAGTCGTCGGTACAAGAGCATGTTAAAACATAAACACTTCGAGGGAATCACATTTTTGGGTCAATCCCTAAACCCGTTACCTTTTCGCTAAACATGTTTGATATCGTCCGAGCTCCAGACTAAATCTGAAAAGTCCCTTAATTTGGGAATCATACAATATCCGGAGAATTTGGCAACGTACGAATGTTCATACGGTGTTTCTCCTTCGCGCGGCAGTTCTGTATTAACAGTTACGTATTCCTGATTTAAGTCAAACCGGACTGGAATTTCGCTAGAGCCCTGACAGAAGTACTCAATTATTTCTAAGCTCACCCTCGGTATGGAGGCTATAGAGTCACTTTTAATTTCGTCGGGAAGAGTATGCCGTAGAGTTGCGGTGTCTCGGCTCAGCTGAAATCCCTCTGTGGAGAGTTACGACCGCTGCATCTGTCCCGAGGGACTGACGCACAAAGACACCGCCGAACCGCACAAAGCACTCATAGCTCATATCATACGCGTCGAAGAAAGTTGCCGCGAAGCTCCATTCACCCATTCATAAACCAGTGACGCGCGAAATTGACACTCGCGAGCCGGACGCTCCTCGAGCCAACTTGCTAGACCTCGACCGAAAACCCCTCCTCGTTGTTTATTTCTTCGAGATCGCCTCCGTGCTCAAGAAGAACCCAGGATGAGCTTTCCAACGTCGCCAGATTTCCTCCGAAAAAACTTCGAATTTCTCGGAAAATTTGTAGATATTTTTCCACCAATTTTTTCAAAAATTTTATTCGCAATCTAATCTATATTATCGGAAAATTTCAAGGGGAATTTTTCATAATTTTCCTTATAATTAAGCATTTCTTCGGGTGACGTTTGGCAGCGTTGGAATGTTTGCACGACGCTTTTCCCGGGCAAGGCAGCGATGGTGTCTTCTTTAAAGCGACCAGGCAACCTTGGCCTTATCCTCATCTGCGCGCACAAAAAGACAGTAATTGATATCGCAGAGACACGAACGTGCCCGGTGCAAAACTGCAATTAGTAGAAAGACAAATCCAATAAAGCCGGCCGTGTGTGAGTGAGTGTTTTGGGCCCAGGTTGTCGGGTGTCTTAGATTTCGGGAAAACCATAAATAAGTTCTTCCGTAGGAACCGGCAGTTGCTCCTGTGACAAGAATTCTGCCGTGTTACGGAAAAGAGCAGTAAGTTCACTCTGGGGCTGATTATTGGTATTGACAGACAAAGCTATAGACAAAGCAGACAGCGGGAAAAGGAAGCGATATTATTGGTGGAAGCGGCCGGCTTCTTGCAATAGACAAAGGAGGTAAGCAATAGACTAACTAAAGCAATCCGCGAAAGACCCCATGGTTAGCCCTTCATTTTCCCCCTTTTAGTCCACCGAAGCCACCTGTTTCAACCAATTAGACCGCTCTGTTTTCCTTTTGTCTTCCTTGTCTATCGCTTTGTCTAACAATTTCAGTAATCAGCCCGCTAGCCTTGAGAGACTTAAATGCGTGTGCTAACTACAGCTCACACAGAAATGTACTTACAGTTCTCTACTAAAACACGGCAGAATTGGTCTCTTGCAAACTTTCTCCGGCGACAAACAACTCAACTCCTGGAGAGACATTATACTCTATACGTGCTTTTCCCTCCATATGGTGAAAGAAATGACGACACCTTGGGCTAATCGTACAATCAATTTGACCGGTGCGTCTATCGTCTAAACGCTTTGTTCTTTGTTGTCTCAAGTACGTTACACTTTTGTACATTCACTTTTAGGAATAGTGCCTCTGTAGGAAGCTTCCCTCAATAAAATTAAAAAAGAAAAAGGAAATTGCATTGCATCAAATTTGGCAACACTGTGTCAAACAGTTGAGCAATTGAAGCTGCGTATTTGAGGATTAATGTCTGATCATCGTAATTATCGACGCGTCCGACGCAGCACGTCGCCGTATCGCGGGAAAACCCCCGATTTTTCCCGCATCAAGCAACGTCAAACCGAAAAATCCATGCAGTGAATTCGGCAACCCTGCGATCGCTGCCACCGTTCAGTGCACAAAGGATTCGGCAATTGATCTGCAGACTTGCGCGGAGCCTTTACATTTGTCTCTCCGGATTTGAAATTGCTTCATCTCGGGCGATTCCTCGGCCGAGGCGAATAGCGGGCGACGCGGTGCGTCCAGAAAAGCCCCACGAAAACCATTAATGTTTGACCTTCGAGCGGCGTTTAAAAATACGTCGGCCCCCGCTAATGGCCGTAATTACTAGAGATCGAAAGTGGAAAAGTGCAAAGTGGCCGACGAGACTTTATGGGCCGAAACGGGCCGGAGCCATTGCTTCGGAACCGTGTTACGATGAGAACCGGCATCACTCTCGCTTTCGTCAACAAAAATTTAAGGAGCCATGCGGATGAAACAGCGATGAAGAAAGCTTAGACATGAAGTGTATTTTCGGGTTCTATAGCACGGATGGAAAAACTTGGTTGGACCAAGACGGACTGAGATGTTCACTAGGCACTTTACGGTCCTGAGGACTGAACCCTCGGCCCAAAAAAAAAAGGTTCCGATGACAGAACTGACCTCCAGTTCATCCTGGCAGCAATGATCAAAATTTTCAAATGATCAAAAAATGGCTAGATGCAGACGTTGGCTAAAATATACGAAGGAACTAAGTTTAGTTCTTGACTTAAGCAGGCCATTTTTTTCTTCGGTTTTCAACCCTAATGGTCTGGTTGAAAATGTCGACCAAATCCACCAGCAAAAAATCGCCTTTAGAGGGGATATTTTGTTTCGTAAAATGCGTAACGCTTTAACGGAGTGGAGGAGAGCGTCACGCCATTTTATTTTTACACGCTAGAAAAAAAAAACACATTGGATCTAGAGTCCAGACTCTTGAAAACATTGACAAGAAAAAATACTCTTGATTCAATCGGATTTTTGCTTGAATCATAACGAAATACGCTTAAATTAAGAGGCTTGATTCTTGATTCTGATTGAATCAAGAGTACTTTTTCTTGTCGATGTTTTTAAGAGTCTGGACTCTAGATCAAATGTTTTTTTATTTTTCAGTGCATGTTAAAGAAAAGGAACAAACGTCGTAAGTGCGTTACGAGGAGGGAAGAGAGGTACAAAAATCCAAAATTTAGTACCATCTATTTCATGAATGGTTCTTAAACAGTTTTTTCGCGTTTTAAGCAAAGTAGCATCTCAAATCATTCAATATTTCACCTTGCTACATCTGATCCACTCTGCTAACCTAGGATAAATAGTTTACTGCCGTTTCAACTTCTTCCTCATCCGTCGAATCGGCAACAGCACTCTAATCGATATGAAGGTCAAACATATTTGGGGTAGGAAATGGAAGAAGTTATGACTCACATACTTTTTCCTGTAAGTATTCATAGGCTCATGCATCTCCCGGGGCGACTCGTTAGAAGTAATGTCGTCTTTGAGGATCCGCACCCAGTGACTGGTGCCAGGAACTTGAGCGTGCATAGTGCAGGCGAAAGGAAGGAGGAGCCCAAGGAAAAAGTTGAGAATGCACGGCTGCACTATTGCCTGTCAGTGGTGTAAAATTTCGATTTGCATGGCGCGGAACTTTCCAAGTCGGGGGACTTTAGCACGCGATCTGCCGGCCGTGGGAGCTGTCGGTGGAATTTGATTCACAGAAACTTGTTCTGCAAAGTCCGAGGCATTGTGGCCGAGTTGTAGTTCGCACTCTCCCAGACTGTGCCGTAGCCCAGTAAACCCCCGCATCTGCCAGGCAGCAAGCGAGTGCAGGCCAAGTTCGTATCGGTGTTGCTAAATTGGGGAAAAAAGTATCCAAAATTTTGCTCGTGTGAGAGTTATTATACCAATAGCTTAAGTACAAAACCACTGCTCCTTCTTGATTTTTTCGAAAAGAACAAGTTAACTTTATAGTTTAAAATTTCTGCAGAATATTCTGCTCATAGAGAAGAAATCCAAGGAAGATTTCAAGAAATTAAGTTGACTGGTTTTAAAGGAAAACAACAAGTATGACGGGAAGTCTGCGACGTTGCAAACGGAGGTACGTGGTTTCGCACCTTTGCATTCGATATTTAACTGAGGCATCTTAAAACAAAATTCTTCGTTCAAATTCCACGCAGATTACGAAAAATAGAATGGGATTTTCCCAAATCGACTTCAAAGCGAGGAATCAAAGTTTGTGGTCGACGGCGTGAATCAGAATCAGCGAAATTAATAATTCTTTTAGCAGAACTTAGTCTAACGTTTTATTTTTAACCAAACAGTAAGTAACGTAATGTCTGACGAATTTTTCCTCGATTGTTGAAAGTTCAGTCAAAAAAATTCGAATCAGAATGTCGCTTAGTTTCCTGTCAAAATTCTAATAAATTATAACATGGAACGGAATCGGAAAGAGATAATGTAGTCCACCTAATTATTCTGCGTCGTCTAATTTTGGTTTAAGACGTTTATTTCACACCAAACTCATACATTTACGAAACCTGCCGGTTCGTGAAGTGGGAATTCAAAGACGATATTCGTACTTCCTATTTTCATACTCGTGCGTTGAAGTCTCCTCGCAAATGCATTCTCTTCACTCTCATCTTGAGAGTTTTAAATAAAACACGTATCTACTGAGCAACGTTGTTCAAAACTATAATCTTACGTGTGTAATATTTTGCCCATCGAAATTTTCAAATCCTCAAATTTTCTTCTACTCGTGTAATATCAGTATTTTCACATCAGTGGCGTGGCGTTCTTTGCAATATATCGACCGATCTGCTATTTAAACTTATGAAAAAGGATCAATAAAAAGATTGCTCGCAACGAACATCTTAATAATCAATGTTTTGCCATATCTTCAAATTAGGAAATATCGAGTATCAATCATTCTCGCTTTCACTGTTTCACATGTATTTCACTAAGTGTATCCTCATTACACATACATACAATGCGCAAGATGGTTAGCCCCTCGATATCGTACTTTTTTCAACCATAGATGACAACAGGGCTGATTGTCATCTCATGAAGTTGGGTGGGTTAGAGTAGCCATCCTGTATGTTACGCATTGCCGTTTTTCACCGAAATTTGGCAGTTTCCGACCCAGATCATGAAAACATGTCCATTTTCCGTCCTCATGTGGCGTCATGCCGCGAGGCGCTCCAGCACCGGGTAATTACTTTCTCCGCAAAATCTCACTTTTGTTCGACCACTACTTCATTACATCCTCGTTACCGATATCATTCGTCCATTAAATTCTCAATGTTTGTGCAAGATTGCATCCTCCCACCCTTCCTCTTTCCGGTGGTACAGAGTATACGAATGGCTTTTGCTTTCCTTTTCCCTCTTTGAACTTATAAGTTTTTCGGTGCTTTATAGGGCACTTACCTCGTGTGCTGCTCGGAACAGAAGATCAATTAAGATCGCAGAAGCGCCGCGTCCCAGATGAGGGTAGTTAGGAAGACTAGGCAGCTTCAGGTTCCGTATGGGTTGAACTGATCAAAGCTGATGAAACTGAAAATCCTGAAAATTTGTTCCGTCGCGATGTTACTAAATGTAAGCTTTTAATCTGTATTTTTTGCATATACACTCATATTTTGGCACGAATCAAACAACATTCTTAGATGAGCGAAGGAAAAGCGTGCACATTTTTAAGACTTAACATTTAACTCCATCGCATAGTTATATTAATTAAGAAATTATTTGGCTTAGAACCATTTGCCCCAAGTAAATATCAGTTAGTTAGAAAATTAGGACAAATTTCAAATAAATGTGAACAATGTGTGTGTAAACTGTATACGGTTTTCTTCTGTTAAAATTAAATATGAACTGAGGTTTCTTACGTCGCAAACCGAATCAGTTTTTCTATTCATATAATTCCATGGATGATTCTCGGATAATTTTGTCATTTTGAAGGAGTTTTGTGCATTTTCAAAAACAAACAAACAAAAAACACACAAATTCAAGGCGCCCTTACAATTAATTGTGGCCCTCCCTACGAGATTTCCAACGGTTGTGGTTCAATTTATTCTTAAAACGAATCTCGGAACCTTTCCTCTTTTCTTATCGTGACCCTCTTTTAAAAGCTTGAATTTATAAATATTATGATTTTATTCTACCAATTCATCATATTAGAACGTAACTTCAGAAATTTAGGAAACTTCCCAACCTCGGAATTTATTTTAGCCTAAACGGTAGATTTCGTGATTCTCTTGAAATCTCAACGTGCCAGACCACTAAAATCTTTGGAGAATGGAGTTGGATCTAGTCTCCTAGAGCTGTGACATCTCTCCTCTTTTCGAAGTTGCATTGATTTGTCGCTGAGGCTCCTAGAAAATATAATTCAAAAGAAAATGCCCGAACTAGGTCTGTTTGTTTTACTCATCGTAATTGGCAGATGGGAGAGATAGATACGGAGGAAGTAATTTGCTGCGCCGTTTATTAAACCACTTTTCGTCATAAAGACGGGCCGTTTTGATGACTTCCACCGACGGCGGCCTTGCTTTCACTGTCTAACGATACGTCACCTTCTTCCACTCGGTTAAATCGTCACTGTAATCGAACTTGAGTGCAGGGCTCTGGTTCACGATAAAAACGGCTTTTCTCAGTCATTCCCAATCTGGTCGAGAGTTTCACTCAAGAGTTCGTCGCTTTTTTCATCTCTTTTTCTATATGAGCCCCGAAAAGCATGAAGTTATTTGCAGCGCAGGGCTCACGTAGAAATTGAGATACGTCATTTTGTAAGATGATCGACGAGTTATCATACCCTATTCCAGTCTTGGTGTGATTGATTTGGGTGACGATTATCTACGGCACTGTCGATCGGAGGGCAAGGGCACGCTTTAAAAAAAGAAGGAAAAAAACTCGGAGATACACAAAGAAGGGGAATAATTGTCATTGCGTGAAAAGTGCGTAATTTTCATCCTAACTCGACAGCGTGCGGCGCAGCGACGTTAGACGAAGGAGGTTTATCAACATTTAGACTACATTTTGCTATATATTAAAAAAAAAAAAAAAAAAAAAAAAAAAAAAAAAAAAAAAAAAAAAAAAAAAAAAATTGTTTCTGGCTCAGCAGTAAAAGAACATATCTGCAAAAGGGAAAATTCAACGGGGAAAGGAGGAGGAAGAACTGGAATAGGAAAAAGAAGAAAAGAAAATGTAAGGAGAAGAAGAGGGAAAAAGAGGCAACGAAGAGAAGAAATAGGGGAAATCGAAGGAACGCAAGGAAGAGATAAAGGTGAAGAAGTCAAAGTCTGTCACTGCCTTTAATTCATGAATATTTCTGTCAACGGAATTTTTTTTTTTTTTTTTTTCTAAAAATGATTTTAGGCTAATGTGGAGGGGCTATCTTCTTATTTTTGACTGAAAAGTCGAAAGCTGCTAAGATAAACAGACATACTTCTTTAGTATTTTTTGTTCCAGTCCTGGCTTTATCATTAATCACTACTATCACATTAATAACTATCATTATCATTCTGATATCATTTTTCCATCATTTATGCATAGACAACTGTTCTGTTCATATTTGTTAATCAAATTATCTTGTCTAATAATACGGATGGAAGAAATACAGTTATTTATGGCTTGATCGATGCAATATATCGCACTGCGGAAGAATCATCTTAAATGAACTGTTTACATAAAATGATTTTATTTTCCGTAAATTCAATGAAATTTGAACATCTTTCAAAAGTCTTGGCTTCATTTAAATATCCATACATCCGGATCAACCTGGGTGGCTGAACCGTTACTCTATTGCCTTCCGAACCGCAGATAGGAGATGCGTCCGTCCTGATCCGTGCGGATAAGGGAAAGTAGTTCAGGAAACTCCCGTTTCGGAACTTAACTTACTTACGCGAATCACCTCCTTCTCAGGTGAGATAATCAAGCCGTAAATGAGCCAAACATTATCATCCAACAATAATAATAATTAAAGCCGGCGTCAGCTTCAAGATACGGTTTACCCTCGAGCAGTCGCAACAGATCATAAATTTAAAATTGAGGGGTCGAGAACAGCAATTTTTTATAAATAGAATCAGTGCAATTTCAGCGCACAGTGATGAAAGCTCGATTTTTTCGATCAAGGATTACTATCTTTTCTGTATGCAATGAATCGTGAATGGAAATAATATTTTACCCTAGCCGAGCAGTTTGGCGTAGTGGTCAGTGCGTTTGACGATACATTAATAAGTGTCCCGGGTTCGAATCTGTTTTCTTTTTATGATGACCCATTGGCACAAGTGACTCAAATATCCACTGCTACACTGAAAAAAAAATTAGCTTGGATCAAGCATGATGATTCTTGAATTTGCCGCCAAGAAATTTTTTTTTCTTGCTTTAAGCTGACTTTTTCTTGATACAAGCAAAATAATGCTTGGGTTAAGCCAAAAAGTAGCTTATATTAACCAGAAAAATTCTTGATTTAAGAAGAAATACTTCTTGGCGGCAAATTCAAGATTCTTTTTTTTCCAGTGTATAGACTTGAACGAACGGCTATAAAAGTGGAAGCGATGGCCATACGCACGAATATTGTTTCCCGTATTCTTTTATGAGGGTGTATGTGTAATTGATTCCCTCAGCTAATGGACCACTAGACAAGGTACGAATTTAAGCATTCTAATACATGTTTCCAAACCAGAATTTCACGCGAAACACGATTTGCGCAACGAAAATTACTGAAATCAACTCCTAAGGAAGATATTAACGTTTTTATTTCACATTGGTTATGAGGAATTTGAAAGGCCCGCTCACAAGAAACTCGAAGCTCTACGTAAGTCAAATCGCGCACCACAACGGTTTCAGCGAGCCTCTTAATCGAGCAAACGTTCATTTCCCACCATGTGTTGTTCAAACTATAAGCAATTTGCTATAACTGAGCCAAAGCGTCAAGATTGAGGTTGCCAGATTTTTATATAGCAGAGACTGTCATGATGACGTTTAGCGCGCGATGTTAATCACGTATAGCATTGAGTTTTCATGAGCGGGTGGTTTGAATTCACGCATCAAGAATCATTTAATTTCTTCGTGAGGAGTTGATTTCGGTAGTTTTTGTTGTGCGCATCGTGTTCTACGTGAAATTTCGGTTAAGAAACCTGTATCAGAATGCTGAAATTCGTACCTTGTCTAGTGGTCCATTGGCATGCTCCATTCGCTACAGTTGCTGATTAGACAGTGTACTTATTATTCTTGGCAAATCTACAAGAATCAAGCATCAAACACGATTCTATGACCAGCACAACTGACCCATTATCGCGCGTTTGAATACATCCTTTTTTTTTGCTAATCCGTCAGCTAAAACCATCAATACACGATTGTGTGACCGGTGCAGGTGACCCATTGAAGCTCCGTTTGACCCTGGTGTGCGCTCCGCAGCGCGGGCAACCTGCCGTGCAGCAAGTTGAGCGACGAGGCTTTTTTCCGTCCTCCGCGGAATTGCCGCGGGATCAGTGGCGAGGCACGGACGATCGATTATCGATATTTCCCCATTTGAAACTGTGGTAAAGAATCGATTATGAAGGTGCTCGTTGCGGACAACCTGTATATCGATCTTTTCCCATAGGTTTAAATGACAGATCAATCGATATATCGCAAAGCCCGCTGCACAGGATCCGCTCCGTGTCGTGAGTTTGTTTGACCGACAGCGCTAAATGTTCCGAGTGAGTCGTCCGCTTCAATGCCCCAACCGGTCCCAGGAGACAGCAACGACAAAAGTGAATCCTATTTTGCTTCTGTCGGTGTCACTTTCATTTCCCGTTAATGAGACCGCCAGAACATTTTCCACCAAGTTTGATTTTATTTCTTTATTATTTTTTTCTCTGCTTATTCTTTTATCTGTTTCCATGAAACATGCCTGACGGAGTATGCCCTGTGACGACCGCCTGCGGGCTGATTATTGTAATTGATAGACAAAGCACAGGACAAAGAAGACAAAACGTGGACTGAGGAACAATACTGTCTATAACGCGTCGTTTCCCTCACGAAAGAACGTAACTTCATCTTAATGCTATGCCAAATTTTCCCTCGAAAATTGCATTTTCACGAGGAGAATCTTGGGCGTTTCTAATTGAAAATTTCATTGATTTCTCCTCAGATTTCATGCAAAACAACAATATTTTTGGATAGAAATCGCACAGGTGCATTCTTGTAAAGTTTATCAATTGTTTGAGTCGATTTGACAACTTTGGAATTGAGTTACGTTCCTTCGTCCGGGAGATGACGAACTGACACTTTTGGCGAAAATGAGCCAAGGACTGTGCCGCAATCGACAGTAGAAAATGCGCAAGCTGATGCTTTTAGTTTTTTCTAATCCCGCTAGGAAGCGCTCAAATGACGCTGAAATGTTTAAAAAAATGCAGATCCAACCTCAAAATTACAAAAATGGCAACATTTTTTCACTGTCCTACAAGATCGTCAGTTTGCAGATAGGCGATTTCGTTTCTTAGCCATCGATTAGAAAAATGGAGCAATTCTATTGATATCAACTGACTGTACATACTTATCATTTTCTTGAATTGATTTAGTTTTTCGGGGTTTAAGTGATCAATTTCAGTCTAAAGTGATCACTTCAATTTTGATATTTTCTTTTACTTTCCTTACTCAGCGTTAAAGTCACCGGAGAGATCCACTGGTGTACTACACGCGTAGGTGGACATACGTGAAGCTATACGGAAAATGCAGCCACTTGGACAAGTGACGCTGGTAATCTAAACGTGTGACTTTGCGGAGGAGCCGGCTGATTGTTGAAATTGATGGACAAAGCTGTAGACAAAAAAGGCAAAGGAGCGATCCTATTGGTTAAAATAGGTGATTGTTAAAGACTAAGTGGAAAAATTATTGGTTAACTATAGGATCCCTAGTGGCGTGCCGTTGGTTAGTTCATTACTTACCTCCTTTATCTATTCCATTCACCTCCCTCCAATTATAACATATAGCTTCATGTTCACTTTGTCTTCTTTGTCTATGGCTTCGTCTTTCAACTTTAAAAATCAACCGCCTGAACCCTAGAAAAGCATTGATTTTTACCAATGACAACTAGACAGGGTATGAAATCAAGGACTACAAAACATGAGTTTGACTCATATTTAGAATTTTCAATTTCACATCTTACCAAAGCCACTGTAACGTTGAATTGCTATGAAAAAAAAACCGCTGCATTTTCTCCCTGTGCGAGTTGTCATGAGACACCAGAAACTGGAGATGTTCTGGCACTAAGGCAACGGATGATCACTGGTCACTGAGGGTGCAATAAGACAGATGATGTTTCGCGATGGACCGATCGAAAGCAAGTCTTGGCACATTTTCTCTTATCCGTTCACCTAGTGGCACCGCAAAACTCCATGTAGATAGGAGACATTCGATAGCTCATCTTTCGACGAGCGCAGAGAACCCGATGGGTGTCGCAAAGAAAGTGCGCGATCTTTCCAACGACTTCAGAGCACTTTTTCTTTGAAAGCTGAAATGCACTGATGACGTTCACGGGCTATGACAACAAAATCCACCTTGTTGTGACAAAAGTTTTCCTCTCACAATAAAAGTCAAGTTGGGATTAGAAAATTTGCGTTGACACATTTAAAATTTCACTAATGCGACGTTCCATGTATCGGGGTGTTTGCCGTCAGTTAAAACCGGGAAATATCAGAAAATTCGACGTTATCTGGAAAAATCGGGAAACAATCCGGAAAATTGGTCATCGATCGGGAAATTCTGAATACTTCATTCGTTTTTCAAGCATTTGAAATTTGTATCAATCATTTATTCATGCATTACTATGCATTATTCATTAGATATGTTGATTTTAAAACCTAACGAGTGTCAATTTTTTTGCACGATTAAGAACATTTCGTTCAAAATATCAGGAACAACCAGGAAAATCCAAAATTAAATTTAATTAGACACCCTGTTGATGTGACACGTTTTTTCCTCAGCCTAACGGGCTGCACACGGCTGCATTTTTGCACTGCAAAAGTAAGTCAACCATTCATTGGGAAGAAACCCGGAAGAGATCAGCGGTCTAATATCGTTTTACTCATTGATTTTCTGCAATTAGGACAGGTGTTGATTGTCGACCTCTCAACCAAACTTTAAGACTTCTTACTGTCATTTACGGAGCGCCTCGTCCACAGGAAATAATCGCGCGGCCATAGCGAGCTGTGAAACGACTGTATTGTTCCCCCAATGATCTAGAGGCTAATGTGATTTTTAGACAGACCACAAATTGTGTAACGGCCGTGCACGCCCGGGATCTGTGGGTAATGCTCGAGGATGACAGAAGAGAAATTTCAGAGGAAGGGGTTGTATAAAAGTGATAATCTCAGCGCAAGGGTTAATTGCAATTGACTCGCGGAAGGACGCAGGCCGACGAGCCTGGATATTCGCTCTCCGAACTTAATCCCTGCTTCGTGTTGTCATTTTGTGAGTAATCTTCTTTGAGATTCACTCATTTTGGATGAAGTTCGCTCATTTACAGCACTGTTAAATTACTTTATGGCTTTTGTCCCATCGTATTGGTTTTTAATGGTGATTTGTCTCGGCGGAAATACTTTGAATTGTTGAACGTGATGCAGCGTTGTGTTTCTTCACCAGATTCATTGTGCTTGAGCTTTCGATTGAGCTTGTGATTCTAACCATTTACAGGAAACGAAGTGAGCCGTAGTTGTGAATTTTTGCACTAGCACAATTTAGCTAACATCCTTTTTTACGCAAGATACGCACAATGCTCGCGGAATGAAGTTGAAGAATTAATCCATGACTTACATTTTATGCCTAAGTATGTTTAAGGTATATCTATCGGGTCGATTTTAATGTTTTTTGTGGCTATCGACATCCATGAAACCCTCAAATTAGCTCGCTGTCCTCTAATTTTTCAAGTTTGACGCAGACTCTTTAATATTATTTGACAAAATTTTGCATTTTCTCATTTATAGAATACAAATTTCCATTTTTTTTTTGTAGACCCGATATTTTGATCTTTTCAATATTTACAACATCCTCTTCCTTGAGGACCAGGTTTAATTCTGTTAAAATTTTGACCTTGTCCATAGCTGTCTACATTTGATCTCCATCGATGGTGAAACTACCAATATGCGTATCTAGGTTGCGGTGTTTCCATTTTATTTTTTAAAAGGAAACCGAACCAACACCATGGCTTGAAATTTCCACAGAATATTCTGTATGAAGAGAAGAAAAATCACTGAAATTTTAAAAAAAATGACGTTCCACAGTTTTATATGTAGAAAATGAATTATGACAAGAAGTCTGCACTGCTGCAAACCGAGATCCGAAATTCTGCAGTTTCACCATCGACATGCAATTTTAAACATTTAACCAACATTAATATGCCTGAAATTGAGTAAATAAATGGCCCATCAATTTTTTTTTTTTGTTTTTCTGATTACATAAGGACCAAAGTGTTCCCATTTTTCCAATTTTTAAAAATATTCATTTAAGTCCCATTTTGTTTCCGTATATTTATTCCCGTTAATGAAGAGCTGAAGCTTTTCAAAATTATTTTTCTTGAGAGCTTCGCTTGTGTAATCTCCGTCCTCACAGCTTATCCTTAAAACGGCACCGCACCTGTGTTTTTCGCTATCTGATACCGCGATGTTTCCACTGTTCGATTTTAGGATCCTTATTCGATCTCTCGATTACTAGGAAGGAGTAATTGTTTATTCCGATAGCCGAGCCCTAAGCTTTTGTCTCGTAAGGGCACACGAGACTTTATGGATTTTGCAAATGACGGCGAACGAATGAGCTATTGCCGGACGAGTCTTTACACTCTAAATCTCCTCTCATAAGCCATATGCCACTCAGTCCGCCGGGAGAAAGTCGCGTTATTAAACCCCTTTGTTCTGAAACATTCATAAAAGCACTGCTTTTAACATCCGCGAACATCCGCGGATGAAAACGTGTTGTGTGTATGTAACTGCTACATTAGCGCAAACAAAGAATTGAATCCGAACTCGGTTTTGAGAGATGCGCTGTGTTAAATAGCCGCAAGTGAATGTTCAGGCCCGATGAAAATTAGGAAGAAACGCTCATTATTGCGTCACTGTTCGTTGTTTGACAAAAATAGAGAAACTTGCTATTATCCTTCAAAGGTTGCGAATAAATGGAAACTGAGCGGAAGTCTTTCCAACAAATGAAATGAAGAGTTTGAGTTTAGAAAGTTTAGGTTGGCCTAGAGACCTTTCAATAATACCCTCAATCCCAGCCTTCCAGTAAACGCCAACAATCTGCCAATATCTGTGATAGGTACTATTTCACGAGTTGATTTTGGAAATTTTCAGTACATTTAACTTGCACTGCATACAATTATTGTCGAGCAATTATAGCACTGGGACTCTATCCCAAAGATCCCCGACTATGTCGGGATATTGCGATGGCCACAAAAGCTTTTCTCTTCGACGATAAGGACATCAGTCAAATTTGGAGTACTTTTAATTCAATGATTGAAAAAATTATGGCGTATTGAGTGTGTCCGTTGCACATCCCGGTAAAGCGCAGTAATCGGCACGCGTTAAATTTCTCAGTTTGAGCCGAAAAAGGGAGGAAAAGAAAGGATACCATAAAAGCTCCACGGAGAAAAATCTATGGCTTTATAAACCAATTAGTGGTTTATATGGAACACCACTCATAGTCTGCCGTAGGAAGAACACCGTATGAGCCTTCAGTCGTTGCCAAATTTCCTCCGATAAAAACCAAAATTACAGGGAAAATTGTGAATATTATTTTCCAAAAATTTCAGACAGTTTTGTACGCAATTTAATTTAAAATGTCTGAAAATTGCAAGGGAAAATGTGCATGAGTGTTTTCGAAAATACATGTTTTATCTAGGGAAATTTGGCAACTCTCGAATGTTCATACAGTGTTCTTCTTTAGCACGGCAGTAGTCGTAAATGAACTAATGATTCTCGGTCTTTGAACCATACTGAGGTATATATACCATCACCAAAGTATATGTGCTATTACTATATGTTGTCTTACTACTATTAGTGGTGTTCCATATGAACCATTAATTGGTTCATAAGCCATGACTTTTTCTCAGTGCAGTCTTTTTTCTTCAAACGGAAGCACCGTCCACCCTCGTAACGGTCAATAATTTACCGATTCTCTCCTTCTCTCATTCTCTCATGTTCCCACCGGTCGTGATATCATCCATCTGAGCGCAAAATCCTAATTTAAATGATAGTGCGAACTGCGAACGAACTGGAGGGCAGTGAAGCTTGCGAGGAGAGGTGCGGGTGACGCGACGGAAGAAAGGAAAAACGTGCAGTGGCAATTGCCGCCAACGAGACAACTCATTTGCAGCCATTATTATTATATGTTTTAGTCACGCGCCTCCCGGCTCATTTTGACATTTCTTTCCGCGTTATAATATTTGAATTTTACGTAACGCTCCGCTCGCTAAACGGCCCGCGCTAAAAACAATGTACTTTGAACCGCAAATTGACCCGTGTCGTAGACGCGCGAACTGCGTAAGACGAAGATGGCGACATTAGCATCGGGACTGTCGCAAAATTTTACGGGAACTGCAATAAGAGCATTGCGGTTTATTTATGAGGAAAATGTCCGCGGCGGAAAGTGTCGCGGATAATTAGCCGTGAGGCAAACAATCTGAATGGGCCACTTAACAAGTTTTGAAACAAACATCAAATGTTTTTTCCTAAAAATCTTAGGTAGAAAAAGATCCACACAATGAAAGTTAAAAAATCAACTCCTGGACGAGAGACACAAACAAGGATTTTAACAGAAATCCAAAGGAATTTGGATTGTACAAATGACCTCTGTTAATTTTTGCTACACTAGAAAAAAAACACATTGGATCTTGAGTTCAGACTCTTAAAAACATCGACAAGAAAAAATACTCTTGATTCAATCAGATTTAAGCTTAAATCAAGAACCAAGCATCTTAATTTGAGCGGATTTCCTTTTGATTTAAGCTTAAACCTGATTGAATCAAGAGTTCTTTTTCTTGTCAATGTTTTCAAGAGTCTAGACTCTAGATCCAATGTGTTTTTTTCCCAGTGTATCGCAACGGTGTATGTATCGTTTAAGAGTAGAATTCCAGACTTTCCGTTGTGAGATTTGTTTTCCTCGTCAAAATTTGAGGACGAAACATGTGCGTCATGCTTTCTTTCATACCTTGAATAGGAGCCCATTTTGTTTTGCAATGTCAGACTGCACAGTGCGCTTATCCGTAGAGAACAATTCTTCTCGACGGCCTATCAAATACAATCATAATGGCAGTTGCAAAAAAATTAGAAAACCAATAATAATCTAAGCTCTGTTTCTTCCTGGTTACGCATTCGCCAAATTTTAAAATGACTTTAGTGTCGCACATCGAAAGCAATGGGCGGAGTTGCAATCAAATCATCTTGCATCATAGACGAAGATTCAGCCGGATCGTTTGTCGCTGAAGGTAGTAAAACGCTGATTTTGTGGGCTCGTTGTGTAACCTGGACGCTGCAAAGTATTCTTGTTTGTCGCACTGAGTCGTTATCGGGGGCGTCATTTTTGGTAAGTTCGGTGTATCCTCATTACCTGCAAGCCCATAACGACCGGCGTGAACAGTTTTAGAGATGAGTACATGCACCTCTCTTCCGTGAGTCCTCTCATCATAATAAAAGACTTAATAGACGGAATGACGTAACGCGACAGCTTTGGTCTACGAGGGGAATAAATTACTAAACTCGCTTTCAGCCCCAAAAATAGACAAACCTCGAAAGAGATGAAACCCATATCGACGAGACGCTCAAAATAAAATGTTATAAATCATAATCTGTAATATGAAGTCATGAGAGTAACGCGTCGTGCGTAACGTAAAACGCCTCAGCGGGCTGATTATTGAAATTGATGGACAAAGCTATAGACAAAGAAGACAAAAGGGATATGCAGGGATCCTATTGGAGGAAGCGGTTGGTTGCAATGGACACAAGATGTAATTAACAGACTAACTAACGGCAACCCACGAGAGACCCCATAGTTAGTCCATCCCTTGGTCTATAAGAACCACCCATTTCAACCAATGGGATCATTCCATACTCTCTATGCATTCTTTGTCTATGGCTCTGTCAACTATCAGCCCCCATGCGCGAAGCGCCTCGAGAGGTTGACCGCGAGGCAGTCAGGGGGCGTACCCCCTCTGTCTCAGAAAATCCGGAGTGCAATTTCACTTGTCCCCAGAAAACTTGAATGATCTGAGTAAGGAGTGGAAGTCACTCCTTTTGCGTAGTTAACCCCGCTCGTACGGAACAGAATCAACTCTTTCGGGGGTTTTTCGACGGGGGCAAGCACTCTAAGTCTTCTAACAGTGTAATGGTATGGTGATAGTTTTCACACTGAACGCTGAAGTATATCGCCCCGAAAGTTCGGTCGATAATGTTTAATAGTACGTCGCTAAATCAACGATAACCGGTACGTCGGTTAAATTCAATGATGTGACACGGTCTAACCGCCCTAACTTTTTCCTAGCTAAAACACGGTTTCTTAAAAAAACCTTCACCAAGAATTACTCTAAAAATTGACTGATCTGTTCAATATGTAAAGTTTCTTTTTTAATGAGCAAATTCTTCCTTTTTAAGCCCTCAAAAGTTTGAAATGTGAAAAGAATTAGTATACTGCGCACCTATTTTAAGACTATGGAGATTAATGATATAAAAAAAGGAACACCAAAGTGGATTAAAACTGAAACTTCCCAACTGGAAAAATGAATTAATTTTGGGTTGTGCTTTTGTTTTTGGTCAACTAGTATCCGAGTGAGTCCCCTCGGTACCAATTGGCTTTCATATTGACTCCAATTAATGGTATTAATTATTAATTTATCGAGTGAGCTGATCAATCGCGAGGCAAGAAGGAGACGTAAGAAGGCATTCATTACCTGTGGCCGTCCACATCACGCCTGATCATTCTTCGTCACTGTGCAATAGCAGTAATATCTCCTAAAATCCTTTTATTATCATGACGTGCCAGAAAGTTCAAATGCCAGGCTTTCATATGTAATAGCTATGCTAATGCATGGCTGTTGTTTTATTTTTGCATGACTGTCAAATCAGTATGAAAGCAGAAGTTGTTCATTTGCGTAGAGTCCCCAACTGCTGTAAGAAATTTTTTAAATCCTTTCTTCGACAACGCATGTTAGGGTGCAATGAAAGTGAAATTATTTTGCCTCACCAAACCGTGATAGAATCCGTCCAATGCTTTTTTAAGTGCGTGGCACTCAAAGTAAATGTGGAAGTCGTGTCAGGCTCTCCAATAAAAGCGAGAGTCCTAAGATTTTCGGTAGTAGAAAATGGCCCATTGAATCATCAACTGACAAGAAAGCTAATCCTAGACCACCAGTGCTCTACCATTCTATGAATTTAATTAGTATATCCGGCTTTTTGGTGAATTCTTTGCCTCCATGAGAAGTTATGATTCTTATCATCGCATCAACAGTCTCTGCATTCGACAATCCCTATCTGGCCTATTTTAGATTCAGCCGCAGGTTTTCGAACGCATTTCGGGGTTTTCGGTGGTACAAACAACCATGGAACTTGGGAGTCAAGGAAAATCAGGGAGTTTCTGCGGTGGCCAGTGGGCTGATTGTTGAAATTGATAGACAAAGCTATAGACAAGGAAGACGTAGGGAGTATGGAGTGATTCTATTGGTTGATATGGATGGTTCTTATAGACTAAGAGGGTTAATGATGGACAGAGTATGGAGTCTCTCGTGGGTTGCCGTTGGTTAGTCTATTTATTACCTCCTTTGTATGTAAATTGCAACCACTCACTCCTCCAATAGAATCCCTCCATATTCCCTTAGTCTTCGGCTCGACGCGACGACGCGATGGTCCGGCAAAGGAACTGCAGGGTGACTCATAAGTCCTACACCTCCAGCACCCGGACCCTCATATAACGTCATCTTTCAAATAGAAAACTGAATCACCAGAAGCACAAAATAAAAAAATAATGAAAAAAAAAGTGAAAAAAAAAAAACAAAAAAAAAAAAAACAAAAAAAAAACCGATGTAGTCGAAAAACCGTGAACATTAGAGCCAACAAGAGCCTTTCGACTCTCGAGTTTAGAGGGTTACATCATGACTTTTGCCACCTTTTGGATCGGAGCGCTGATTGATTCGGGCCACCGCTGGGCCAAACGGGAGGCTCCCGTCCCGCGCGGTGTCACATGACGTCATGACGTCACACGGTGACGTTGACGTGCTCCCGTGCGACGGACGAGCCGAGGAGGCCGAGGCCGCTCGCTATTGGAAATAATCCGGAGAAAGTGATGCTGGGAATCGAACTCACGCGACGCGTTTGTCTCTTTGCCCCCCCCCCCCTTGCCGACCCTTCCCCCCTCTCCCCCGGCGCTGCGCGGCGCGGAAATCAAAGACACGCGTCGCGTATCGCATCGCATCTACCGGATCTTGGATTTTCGTCGTCGAGCTCATCTTCACGCCACGGCGCGGCGCGGCGGCGGAAGAGAGAAAAGAGAATCAGCCTCGATTGAAATCTCTTTCGGTCATTTCTTCGCCTCTGACTTTTCGGCCACTGTCACTGGCGCTGACTCTTGACCGTCCAATGTTGCCGAATTTTCCTCCCATAGCTTTTCCCACGGGAAGGGAGCGCTTGGTCACACAGTTTTCAGGAAACTTTTCATTTGACATTTTTCCTCCTAGCCTCTGACCAATGGTGGCACTGGTACCTACACAAAATTTAGATGATGTTGTTATGGATGTTCGATGGATCATTTGGTTCAAAATAATAGAACTTAACCTCAAACAAATTTTTAGGCTGAAAGTTGGAAAAACTAAAAATGAGAAAATTTCTATAACAATTTCACTTTTCATTGCTATTTTACATTCATGAAAATCAAAACTTAATCACAAGAAACTCGCTGCCTCAAATTATTCAATTGACTTTTGAGGCTATGTTACATGTTGAACCAATCATTATTGATACAATCTCACGTGTTTGATGTATCGAATACGATCCGTAGGGCCCAGCTGTGGGGTGTTTTTTTTTCCATAAGTGCAACTGCGAACGCACATCATTCGTTGTGATCAAAGTGTCTATGACTGGAAAATGCAAGGTGAAATGAGATCTTCGCTGAAACTCTAAAAAAAAATATATATATATTTTTAAGCTCCGCTGTTACTGAAAAAAGAAACCTCCTAAAGTTGGAGCAGTATCACTAAACTTTATCAATCACGGAAAAAAGTTTTAGGGGCTTTCCCCTAAAATTGTGGTTAACCCCAACTTCCAATTTATTGGATGATATGGGCATTTCCAATTAATTGTGTCGGTACCGCAACATTCGGATCATCTAATCTATTGGGGTACTACCAAAATTAATTGGAAATGCTCCCATCATCCAACAAACCCATAGATTTTTTCCGTGATCAGAATTAATTTTTCATTTTTTGGCTGAGTGAGAAAGGTTATTCCATCCAGGACGATGCGGAGAATTTGACCAAGATTTTGCGATGAGAACTTACTATTACCGGCTCATCCATAAAAGCACGTATTTGTATAGGAAAACTAATGGAGCCTATACGTTGTTCCTAAAATGAGCCATTAAAAGTAATTCTACATTGCAAAATGAATAGTCTCACTAGTCTTCAAGTGGCAACCTAGCATGTTTCTCTAAGTTAGTCAATTGAACGCGTGACATCACGACGTGTACTCACTTTGGTTCTGTCAAAAATAAGTATGGACCAAGAACAGAAGTCACGTAGACGTAAAAAACGAATTAGAGGCTCTATTTCGGACTGAGGCGGTCATCCCGACTCGTAAGATTATTGTTTCCTGACACACGATTCTTTCAATCGAGGATTATAAGACAAATTTCAATAGGTTGCATACTTCGAGGATTAGAAACTTTTACGCAGAGTCCATAATATTATATCTTGAGGAAGTCAGGTTGTGGAGAAAGAGGAATCTTGGATTCATCCTCAGAGTTTTAACCCCACGCTTCTGTCTCTTAATAATTTTCAGTATTGATGTTACTGGTATACTTTGATAAAATACGTAACACTAAATCTCAGATTTTACCAACCACCATCCTTCTCTCGTGACGCTTTTGAGACGTAGGTCCTTATCCTTCAGCAGAGGAAAAAAAAAAAAACAAAAAGGCGTGACGATCTCTTTGACGCCTTCTCTCTCTCTTGGAGGGTTACGTATATTATGAAAGACACCTAATAAGCGATTATCCTGTCTTTCCGGGCTTTTATCTATTATTATGATGTTTGCGCCTACGAGGTAAATAATTTACTTACTGAAATAATGAATTTTCCCTTGAAATCTGCGTGTGTCCGGCGTTTATCAGTGGACTAATCCGGTATGTGTGATACAAAAATGAAGAAATGTGAATTTCTTTTAGTTTATTTTTTTCAAAAATATTTCAGGTTTGATTTTCGTGCTACTTAGCCATCTCTGATTTGCGGAATGAAAGGCGTGTAGCAAATAATCTTTTAAAACTGTGTGTTTTAAGCTACAAGCTACTTTTTAAATCCAGTACCAAGTTCTAACCGTTGAATCTTGGGTATTACTCGGACTAAAGGAATATATTATATCCTACTGCACCACTGTACTTACTTGGAATTTTTATCATCTGTTGCAGGTCCGGCCTTTACACGAAGCGTATCAGGCCGCACTAACTGCTCACTTGACCGAAGCCATGAACACTTTTTGGGCTGAATGCTACGAAAGCTCAAAGTTGTCCAGTCATAAAAGAAATCGCGAGGTTGGCGAGAGCAAATTACGGTTTCAGGTAAGCCCTCGCTCCTTACACTAAAAGGTAAGGCGCAGTTGATGAACATGAGAGATACTCAGATACCTTCTCATCTTAACCAGCGAGGATGTTGCTCGTGCTGTGAATAATTACGTTAGATACCGTCGGAGATTGTCGGATTAAAATATTTTTCATCTCACTGGTCGCCCGAAAATTGCTACAAAAATTCCCAGATTTTTAATGTTCTTCTCATCAACCTATATGCTTTTACATAGATCGGGAATGTTAAAAAATTAAGGCCTAGCGTCTGAAAAAGACCTCTATTGTATGAAAAGAGCTATTAGTCAGTGGACCATGATTGAGAGTCCACAAGCAAATGCATAATGAAAGATCCCTGAGAAACCATGCCGGTACAATCCGGACAACAGTGAAGCACGAATAGTTACCTACCTCTAATTTTGAAGGCGCACTTTGGTTTCAACATGATTGCTCTTGCTCGATGCTCGTGCCAGATGAATAATTGAACTCTAGCTTCTAGCACTTTTTGGAGGCAATGAAGACATTGAGGATCCCGGTCCTCCTTAATATATTACGATAAATACTCATTTTTTGCTGATAATATTCCTCTGATGTCTCTTTAATCGGACGAAAACTTAAATATGTAAAAAGTGACTAAAATATTTTAGGATATAAGTTATCGTGACGCATTTGCGTTGTTTACGTTTTAATGTCTTTTTAATTATGTTAAAAACAGGTTTAAAATGTTTAAAAGTCACTGAAAGACTTTCAAAGTTTTAAGGTCATTTTTCAATCATTTTATAAACATTTCCATAAAGACTTATAATTTTTCTAATTTATGTAATAATAATTAATAAGTAAATAGTTTTAACGCTTTCAAAAGACCCGAAAAATGGGTTTTCCCTGAACATTTCTAAAATATTTTTTTATTTTTTAAGGCAACCACGAAGCAAAAATGTCTGATATCGAAAACAAATTACCTGAACGAAGAATGCTGGAGTTGTTCTCCAAAATTGCTTAAAAACATTGTTTAATCATCTCCTAAAAAGTTGTTTCTCAAAGTATAGAACGGAAGAAATAACCTTTTTCTCAGTGCGCTATCAGGGTATTTCTCAGTTCCTATGGTTTTTTTCAGAAATTATTCAAGTATTTCTCTGACTTCGAGAATGGTTTGTTTCAGATGAACGTCGTGTCTCCGTGTCGGTCGCGCGCGAGTGAAGAATCGCTTCGGTTCGCGAATGTGTTAACGCAGCAACGTAACGCCGAGTTGGCCGTGCGTCGGAAATGGCGGGTGCTGAAGGAGTTCCTGTGCGGACCACGAGGCGCCTGGAAATCAAGGTAAGTCTCCACCTGACGTTTCAAACCTTAAAGGGTTGCAATAGAAATATCTGAACACAGAAATTCAGAGGGATCCCTTCTTGCCCATCGGAGAACCTATCCTACCGGACCACCGCCGACGATAAGAATAAATTGAACAGCTTCTAGACATGTTTCATTATTAAAATTTTAAGCTAAGCAAGTTCAATTTATTGTAAAGTTATGTACAAAAAAAAAATCAGTGAGTTACACATTCCCCTCTCGCCAAAAATCGTTACCAACGCAATTCAGTTCGGCCCTTCAATCAAAGTATGTCGATTCGGCAATGAAGCAGTGTTTGGGTTAACACAATTTTCTTCCTTTTCCAAGCTGCAAAACTTTTTAATGACATTTTTTATTATATTTTCCACATTCCTTCCTGATAAAACCGATCGACGGGTACTGATGAACCTGAAACAAACAGTAACGCAGGACATTTTGCCACAATTTGTGGGTCTTTTTTCTTTTCAAAAAAATGTTCTTGCTGTGTCCGTAAAATGACTCTACCTTATTCGTCGTTCTCAGAACAATGAGTGTAGGGACCTCAGCCCACATTTCACATTTTCAACGTTGTCATACCTTTAAAAAATCACTACAAAACTGTAGTACTCTAAATACTGTACTACAGAAACATTTCTTGGGCACGAATTGTTGTACTCAGTCGTAGGCTGTCAGTATTTTTTGTGCTTCTGTTTTGATATTGCTGAGCGTGAGTTTAAGCAAGGATTTAATGTGCTGAGCATGATTGGTAGAGCAACTATTCATTTCCAAGATATGCTTTTGTAGTATGAACGAAGTATTATCGGCGCTCTGTCATTTCGGATCCTTGCAGTCCGACTGTTAGTCTTACGTCTCGCGTATTAACAAAATTGTTTTCATGCGTATAGATGTTACTTGGAGAATTTAATTATTACATTTAAAACTTTGTGACTACATGAAAAATTGCTTTTTTACTCCTGTTTTAACTTTGTTACATTAAGCCAGCTAACAGGTATAAGGTCTCAAAACACAATATTCCTCCTCACAAATTTCACTTCTTCTATATTCAATCATCGAAGAAAATGTCTCAGAAAGCAATCACCATTTGCGAATCATTTTATCCCCGTATGAACGTGCTGTATCAGTGTTAACGTTATGGTCGTTTATTCGTAAATTTTAATTTCTCAACCTTTTTCCTCATTGTGTCTCTTTTTATCTCTTATTAGCAACTTACCTCAAAATAAGCGTGATAATTCATCTCCAATTTTTGCTCCCCCCATGATAAAATCTGACCTCCCTGTGTTTACCACAAGACCTTCTTCATCTTTTTAACTTTTTTCTCGATTTAGAGACTCACAGAAAATATCAGAATAACGTTGTCTTCTCAAGAGATTTAAATGAAATCAAAACATAGGATCGAGAAACTCACAAACAAAAAGAGAACAAACTATTAAAGGTCAATGAAACAACACATTTTAAATATCTTGGAAAATTCCTCGATTTCCCAGCGAGAGTTTTCCCGTCATGCGATGCAAGCTTAGAGCGAAGAATCTTGATGAGATGTAGTATGAGATACCGTAGATACCTTAATTTATCGGGCCAAAAATACATTATCTTCCACTTCATGAATATTCATAAAAGCAAATTATTTGAAAAAATTACATTTCCTAATTTTTTTTCTACTTACTTTCTGCTGATTTTAGTTTTTGATTAGCATGAGACGAAGGTATGCGAATTTCTTTAGTGCCGGTCTTTTTCAGGGGAAGCTCACGTGAAATTAGAGATAGGTTTTGACCACTTTTTTTTAGACGATTTTCTTTATTCTGTGAAATGAATGTTAAAATCGCCAGGTTTCGTCAGTTCAAATAAAGCGCAGTTAGTCCAGGCAATTGGGCATCAAATAGGGGCTCTTGGGGAAAATTTCCCGGAAAACTTTTTGATGAGTGATTCCTATGTATTTTTAGACGCTGAATCCGAATTTCGCATTTGTGTAAAGATCTTTTCGCCGCTAAAGCCGCCATTTTGAAAAAATGGCCTAAAAATGGCCTAAAATCCCAATTTTTGAAAATATCTCGCTTATTTTTGATTTTTTGACCAAAGTAGTTATTTTCAAAAATAAACTACATAAAATTCTAAAGAAAACAAGTTCTTATCAATTTTTTGATATGACTGAAATTTAAGCCGCCAGAGCGCGCTGAAAAAACCGCCGAAATTCGAATTTCGCCAAACTTGCGCTTTTCTCGTGAATAACTTTTCTCGGGGTGACTCTACGTGAAAAATCTTAACTATTAAACTTATAGAGCAACAAATGTAATACTAGGAGTTGCTTTTTTTATTTTTCTTAATCCTGGACGCCACTGACAAGTTTTTGAAGTTGGACTGAAAAAAGCTGAACCGAGCATGGACAGGGCTCGCCAGTATCTGCGTAATTACTCTTCTGTGGACTTTTCTAGGGGACTTATTTACGAGTCAGATTGTAAAATTTCATTGGAAGGTGACCCCCCCCCCCCCCCGAAGACCCCCTAATAATTAAATGTCACAAATTACCCCCCCCCCCCCTCACTCTCGCAATTTCCGCTGTTGGCGCAATTCATTTTAGTGAAAGAAACGTGAATTCAATGATTTCATCGGTGATATTTCGAGTAACATTAATAATCCATCAGGTAATTTCTATAAGTTTTCATGAATAATTGCTCATTTTTGGACGGGAAGAGGGAAAATGGACGGAAAAAAGCTTACTTTAAAGTAGACGGAATGTATGTACATTTGCATAGTTTTTTCAAGTTGCAATAAAAACATTTCAGAGTTCTCTTAATTTTCACAAATCAAGCAAGTTTTGAAGAAATTGTACTGTGCATATACAAAGTTAAAAAATGCAAATCAAGTATCTACCGAATTATTCTCTACAGCGCATTGTAGATGGTCTTGGAATTTTCGTTAGATCAGTTTGTGGCACATCTGAGTTCTTGTTTTTTTGATTGGATGTTTCCGGATCAATACGTTGCACTGCTTTGCTTGAGCGTAGTACCCTTGTTGCTGGTTTTTCAATTTCCAGGTCTCTTTCGTCATATTCACTGTCTGCTTCAGATTTTTGATCTGTTGATGACGTAGATGAGCCAGATTCACAATCTTGATTATCATCTTAGAATGTCATAATTTCCGGTTCATCGAAGTCTCCTTCCTCTTCCTCTCCTTGTAGGGTATGTTCCATTTGAAAATTATCGGAGGATTGATTGCACATCTGACAGAGAATGGT
Organism: Bemisia tabaci; assembly: GCF_918797505.1. Taxonomy (NCBI): domain Eukaryota; kingdom Metazoa; phylum Arthropoda; class Insecta; order Hemiptera; family Aleyrodidae; genus Bemisia; species Bemisia tabaci. The sequence continues at coordinate 44,303,749 of NC_092794.1, forward strand.
GCATCGTAAGCCATTTTTACGGCACCCACAAGTCTTGCGGCAACCTTTCTTGCATTTGCAGGCAATTAGCTTTAAAATATTTTCGGGAGCTGGTGAATCCAAAGTTGTTATAGGCGTTAGCCCATTTTTGGTGGCTTTCCAGTCCCAATTGCAAGGATCGTTTTTCTCACCCTGCCACTCCTGAACCTGCAAATGAGTTCGGAATGCATGCTCTGCTGCAGCCTTCTCAGTTGGTGGCAAAGACCCAAGATTCTGTTTATTTTCAAAACTTGCTTGATTTGTGAAAATTAAGAGAACTCTGAAATGTTTTTATTGCAACTTGAAAAAACTATGCAAATGTACATACATTCCGTCTACTTTAAAGTAAGCTTTTTTCCGTCCATTTTCCCTCTTCCCGTCCAAAAATGAGCAATTATTCATGAAAACTTATAGAAATTACCTGATGGATTATTAATGTTACTCGAAATATCACCGATGAAATCATTGAATTCACGTTTCTTTCACTAAAATGAATTGCGCCAACAGCGGAAATTGCGAGAGTGAGGGGGGGGGGGGTAATTTGTGACATTTAATTATTAGGGGGTCTTCGGGGGGGGGGGGGGGTCACCTTCCAATGAAATTTTACAATCTGACTCGTAAATAAGTCCCCTAGAAAAGTCCACAGAAGAGTAATTACGCAGATACTGGCGAGCCCTGTCCATGCTCGGTTCAGCTTTTTTCAGTCCAACTTCAAAAACTTGTCAGTGGCGTCCAGGATTAAGAAAAATAAAAAAAGCAACTCCTAGTATTACATTTGTTGCTCTATAAGTTTAATAGTTAAGATTTTTCACGTAGAGTCACCCCGAGAAAAGTTATTCACGAGAAAAGCGCAAGTTTGGCGAAATTCGAATTTCGGCGGTTTTTTCAGCGCGCTCTGGCGGCTTAAATTTCAGTCATATCAAAAAATTGATAAGAACTTGTTTTCTTTAGAATTTTATGTAGTTTATTTTTGAAAATAACTACTTTGGTCAAAAAATCAAAAATAAGCGAGATATTTTCAAAAATTGGGATTTTAGGCCATTTTTAGGCCATTTTTTCAAAATGGCGGCTTTAGCGGCGAAAAGATCTTTACACAAATGCGAAATTCGGATTCAGCGTCTAAAAATACATAGGAATCACTCATCAAAAAGTTTTCCGGGAAATTTTCCCCAAGAACTTCCCTATTGCCTGGACTAAGTTCTATAGTGATTTACATATGATATAACCTAAAAAAATACTGCGGGATGATTGTCGAAACTTATTTCAGCACGAGAAGATACCTATCGAGAATTGATACATATGACATGATACAGTTAGAGCAACCCATGTCGTGTTTCATCTCGCTGACATAACTCATAATAATTTCAACAATCGGCGCCGCTAGATGTATTAAATGTTGAAGGATTGGGTAAAGAATCAGTGTCAATACAAGCCAGAAAAATAAAGACAGTCAAAGAAAAGCAATACTTCTTCTTCTTATACTTTATTAGAAAATTATAAAGAAAAACAGCAATACCTAAAGAGGCGCACCTAATCAGGAAAAGTTTCAGAGGGAATGTTGTAATATCGCTGTAAACTGTGCATATTTTTAAAAACTTTATCCGTGTCTTGCCATCCGTATTGAAATTTTTCACGATTTTCCTCGCTTGATTAACCAAAATTTTCGGTGAAAACTCAGCTTCGAATAAAGGATTTTGAAACGTGGGATAGCGAGTCAGTAACTTTGGCCGGTTCCTAAGTCACGAACGTATTGAACGAAATTTAGTGTACCTGTTTGAGCCCGTCTAGAAATGATGGCAAGCACAAGAGGGAGAGGGGCCTAGATAGGTGATGCTACAAATTAATGGACAACTTGACAGCGCAAGAAAAAGCACCGCAAGATTTCGTAACAAATGCTTTGAACAGGTCCTGAGGGTTCAAATTATATTTTAAGCGAGGAACCAGTGTTATTATTTTACATCAAAATCGGTGAATTCAAACCTTCCGTTTGCGATAAAACCAAAATGAGTGCAGGCCACAGTGGCCATAGAAAACAAACTGAAACGTTCAGAAAATAACTAAAATTTCTATTCCTAAAAATTCCCTCCCTTCTAAAATTCAAGATTCTTCTGATTTTGCCCAAAAATATCTATTTTTTTTTTTTTCTTTTTAAATATATACAATTGTACAGCACAATGGAATTAATTTGTGACAAACTTGACTCAAGATGATTTTAATCGTACAGAAAGTTTGAATAAACCACTTAAGTAGACGCTCTTTTATGACTTAAATTTGGAAATCGTCCATATGGCAAGCGTCTGCGAAGGAATTGCTTCTAAAAGGGAACCAGTCCATCTTCAAAAGAGCCTCGGGCTACATAGTAGTTCGAGTGTTTTGGGACCCATCTAAATATGGATATTTTTCCTTTTAGAAACAACTCGTTTTTTCCCGTGAAATTTTTATGAGAAATCAGTATAAAATTTCTTACCCCTTCTAGTGGTCCATGAACAGTGGGGTAGTTAGGTAGCGGAAGGGGGGGGGGGTAAAAATCGAAGAGAAATTAGATGGAGATTTCCGGGGGTCAAACGTAGAGACGTGAGGGGTCGAAATCACTGGCAGGTGACGGGCGCGGACACAGGGTTGATAATTCCAGAGATCTTCCAGCACTTGTTGGCGAAGGTTCCGGTGAGGGGCTCTTTGGAAAGAACTTCCTCGACAAACGGGAGCTTGTAATACTTGGTGGTGAGTGTGACGTCACTAGCCGCAGAGGGAACGGTGAGGGACGCTGTTGTGCCCATTAAAAGAGACTCAGTGGTGATCTTTGCGGGTTTTCCGGCTTCCTTATAGTCGAGCTCCAGCCAAGCAACAAGAGGGCTCTCGTTGTCCACTTCGATATGGTTGGCCAGGACGGTAGCAGCCATGAGCAGGCACAGAATCGAAGAGTTCATCGCTGAACGATGTAGTAGTAGAGCACGGTTAAAAGGGACTGGTTCGTCGCGGGCCTTTGTAACGTGTTATTCCAAAAAAACAAAAATGTGATTTTTGTACAAAATTTCGGCCCAATCCAAAAAATGTCACTAATTACCAAAAACAAAAAAAAACAAAAAAAAAAAAACCAGGCACCCAAAAATATGATGGCAGTACCGTTTGGATTCATCATATAAAAGGAAATGATATCAAAACGGCCCAATTTTCTCTTTCATGCCCATGCAATATACCAAACACCCCAACTTTTTTCACAAAAAAAAAAATAAATAAATACCTATAAGGTATGATGACCTGAACACGTTTATTGGATCCATCGCTTTAAAGGAGTATGATATTAAATCGGCCCAACTTCTCTGAAATATGCCCATCTCGGATCAATAATTTTTTTGAGACCTTCCGACTCATCGCTGAGGAGACACTGATCATTACTTGACCCTTAGTATATGTCCTTGTTTAGATGTCAAAGAGTTCCTTATGAGAACTGTAATGAATTTTTTTTCTTTGAAGAGATAAAATCAAAAAATCGTCATAAAATTGAAAAAAAAATTCGAAGAAAAAAAAAGGAATGGGCCGGCCGGCCGTACATACAAGTGGTAGATAATATAGGGTGATTATCGTCTCTCTTTCACATATACATGAACAAGTATCATCGTCAAAAGGAGGATCAGTCCTTCTTGAAATCGTCATTGAAAGATAGACTGAAAGATATTCACACATGAGTGAACAACTTAACAACTTTCAAGCAATGCCATATTCTTTGTTTGTTTCTGATAGAAGGCCTTACAAACTACTGAACCTTGGCGTATTATTGCGAATATTATGTGCCTCCTACTTACAATGCTTCTTTCTTAGCAACTTCATGGATGTTGGCAAGACCGGGTCGGTCACCCATGCCAAAATGTTGGGGCATACCAATGTATCTACATTTCCCCCCTTTTTTTTGTACGTGCCGGCCGGCCCATTCCTTTTTTTTTCTTCGAATTTTTTTTTCAATTTTATGACGATTTTTTGATTTTATCTCTTCAAAGAAAAAAAATTCATTACAGTTCTCATAAGGAACTCTTTGACATCTAAACAAGGACATATACTAAGGGTCAAGTAATGATCAGTGTCTCCTCAGCGATGAGTCGGAAGGTCTCAAAAAAATTATTGATCCGAGATGGGCATATTTCAGAGAAGTTGGGCCGATTTAATATCATACTCCTTTAAAGCGATGGATCCAATAAACGTGTTCAGGTCATCATACCTTATAGGTATTTATTTATTTTTTTTTTTGTGAAAAAAGTTGGGGTGTTTGGTATATTGCATGGGCATGAAAGAGAAAATTGGGCCGTTTTGATATCATTTCCTTTTATATGATGAATCCAAACGGTACTGCCATCATATTTTTGGGTGCCTGGTTTTTTTTTTTTGTTTTTTTTTGTTTTTGGTAATTAGTGACATTTTTTGGATTGGGCCGAAATTTTGTACAAAAATCACATTTTTGTTTTTTTGGAAGGATATCACGTATTTTTGGTATGACTTCTACGAAGTATCAGGCAAAGAGAGTTCCCATTTTAAATTTAAAAGTTGTTCCCGCGGGCGCGAGGCAGAGAGGAAACGACCCCCCCCCCCCCCCCCTCGAAAGCGGCCCACCTTTTTTTAAGGAATTTCGTTCAAACCGCATGTCAATAATCTGTAATCGTTCTCGAGACATCAGTAAGGAAGGATCCATATTTTTGGCACACCCTGTACGTCACAGAAAAAAAACCGCAGGTCAGTATTGAAATCGTGACAAAGTTGGGTCACTTGACGTAATGCCTAATTCTCATTGGCTACGAACGATAGAAACTACAGTAAAGCGCATTGACTTATAATGCAATCTAGGTCGCGCGGTAGGTAAGACAGCTAGCGGGGTAAATCAGGGTGAAGACGCGCCTTCCGCTTAGTGGATACATCCGGATATACGAACGAAAAGTACCCGTATCAGGCAACGGCACTGGCATGACAGGCATTTCCATTGTCTCGGTCTCGGACTTGCTGGGTGTTGCTGAGTTGCCTATCGTCCCGCCTGAAGGGACTCTAGTCTCGCCGAAATTTCCTAATGCGCAGTCTAAGCCATAGATAGTGCATAGAGAGGTTATGATAATGTTATTGTTTCGATTGGAAATTTTGAATCGGGTTTGAGCATAATAGCATTGCAATTTCAATTTCTCCTGGCCCCTGTCTCTTTTTCTATGTCATATTATTTCTGAAATTAATAACAATATAACTTCTTGAATGGTTTTCTCATTGTACACACGAAACATTTTCAATTTTATGCTGCCCCGAGGAATAATACTTCCAAATGTGACCATTCTTGATTTTGCATGAAACTTCTCTCTCTAGGTACCTTTTTCGTTGTGAGTGAGTTTTCTTTTATGATTCTCTGATTACTGAGGGCACAATGCTTGGGCACAATGTGCCTGAAACGAAAAGTTGCTACTTACTTGTTTACTATGTGCATTCCTATCCAGACATCATATGAAATCATCTTGGTACTTGCGTTAAATGTTTCCGTTCATAAGGAGATGGTATACATTAAACTTTAGTTGTGATGGCATAAATTTTCTCAACTGCATGCTGATTATTGAAACTATGTCAGTACGACAAGGCAAGACAGCCCTATCTTAACCGTGCAATATATCGCATTTCGATCTCTTATCAGACTGCTTCAAACTTTCAATAATCGGCCTGCTGCAATGAAATCCTTTTATAGCTTTCATCATTATGATTCTCCATTTGGCCATTCTGGTCAACTAGAGTCCACAAAGACACATTGACTTTAAACGCGCAACAGGGTGAAAGGGAGAGTGCCAGTTTAACTAATAATGGGTTTATTTTCAATGATAAAATTAACCAGTCTATTTACTGTCACACCTTCAAAGTGGGTGAATGTGTCAGGCAAGAACCCTGATAATCAACAACTTCAGAGCTGCTCTTAATATAGGACTTCTATGTAATGTTCCATCTCCTGTGTACAGTAGGCACAAAACCAGGATTTACATTAGAGGCATCACCTGTGTTAAGGGATACCTTTTATGTCTTACATTATTCAACATTTTTTTTTTGGATTCTTGGAACTAATGATAGAATGCAAGCTAAATTCTGCAGCTCAGTGCAGGACCTCTATCATTTACGCTGCTTATACCTAGTTATGCCTGCCAGGTCCTTTGACCATTCGAATCGCAATTTCTCCAAGCTCCAATTTCCTCATCGGTAATAACATTGCAAACGCGTGATACCGTCTCATAAAGACAGTAAGCAAAGTAAGTATTTATCAATATTTTTAGTTTTATGAGAGATGTCTCTAAAGCTATGGCATTCTGTATCTTAAGAAATGTGACCAGTTCACTCGTCATTGGAAAAGATAAACAGTAAAAGTTGATGCTTCTGCAAGCAAAAATTACAGTTACCACAACTGAAATTTCGATCTCAATAGCATGAATCTTCTGAACTGTAATGAAACAGTTTGATAACATTTCATTTTCAGGAGCCTTTAGCTGCCAATGCTGGTCATACAGAGTCAACAGCGATTGAGTTTCAGTGCGTTATCAGGGTACAACAGAGAATACCACTTTAATTTTTGGTTTTCCTTTCAATAACATTTAATTTTTATGAGTCTGTATCTGCCAATTCTGGTCATGCAGAGTCGGCTGCGATTGAGTTTAAACGCGTTATCAGGGTAAAACGGAGAGTACAATTTTGATTCTTTGTTTTACTTTCAAGGATGGAAAAAAACAGTCCATTTTCTGTCACACCTTCAGGCATGAACTTTTCAGCTAAGGACTCAAATAAATGACAATTTAGGAGCCACTTGTCATGTATGGTTCTTCTGTATTAGTCCGTCCCTTTTATACCGTAGACCGAGAACCAAAGGTTAAAGTATAAATATCACCTATATTCAAGGCTTAATTTTATATCCTATGCTATGTGATCCCTCTCATACGATTCTATCGAACGAATGAATCTGCCGGTAAGTTAATTATGTGGAGCACCATCATATCTATGCTGGGAATTGCCAGGGAGATTCTGCAACCATCTGATTAAGGTAACTCTCACATCAATACAGTGACAGGTAAAGTAAGCAGGTATTTATGAGAGATTTCTCAACTTGGGCATTCAATGCCCACTTTCCGTCAAAGAAGATGCTCTGTTGATATGCTGTTGCAGCCAAAAATATTTATCACAACTAATATTTTTAGTCGCCTCAGTCTCAATCGATAGCTTTCATTATTCTGCCAGTTCTGGCTATCCAAAGTCCACATCTAATGAGTTTTAACTCACTTTCAGGGTGTGCCAGAGAATTAATTCCTGTATCCATTTTCCGTGCTAAATGAACCAGCTAATTTTCTGTCGCACTCTCATAGTGGGTAAATTTGTCAGGCGAGGACTCAGATAATCTAGAGGTCAGGCGGCACTGATGTATTATGTCGAACAGCTGCTCTGTATTATCTCCTATATGTAGTAAGCAGTGACGGCAAGTTTACGTCTCCAGGTACTGCAAATTTTAGCCAATGGGTAGAGAGGTTATCATAAAGGATAGCCTGCATTAGTTAGCAGATCAATTTTATTAAACCAATGAATTAAAGTAGTATAGAATACATACCTTCTGCAGAGGTCAATATGAAAGGTCTTTATTAGAAGAATTTTATCCCAACACAGGCAAATTAGTCGATTCAATCAACTTCTGACACAGAATCCAAGAGACTTGCTAATAATCAAATTAACGGTAATGTTTAAAGTCAAGTATCTTGGATGTTGTGACATTGAGTTGATTTCATTAACGGAGCGCTGCGTAGCTTCTTTGAGTAGACACATACGCACGACTGATTGGTGAATGCGTAAACCGCGTTTCCAATATAGAGCATTACAAGTCTATGAAAACATTGAGGCTTTATGCACCGATAGCATGATACACTGAGAAGAGACACATCAACTCCAGAGGAGTTCGGCTGCTAGCAAAATTTTAGGAGAAAGTGGAAACACAACTTCATCCCCACAAATTGAGACCCCGACAGACATCATCGTATTGAGGGAAAGGATGATTTTCTGGTGGATAGTTGTTGAATCTGATTAACGAGAAATAGTATCTAGGACTCACTAATATCATCAATTATTCATAAACAATTACTTGTAAAGATCACTAGATCCGGGCCGCTGGGAAGAAATGGCAGGTTGCGATCTGAGTAGGTACTTACTGTAACAGCACACATGGTAACAGCTCATAGTAAGGGTGTGGGAATCATAAAAGGATTATATAGAAATGGATCCAGTTATCTTCGGCTACGATAAAATGGAAACACGCATCAATTAATCTATCTTCATCTTATTATTTCAATTAATCTATCTTCTTCGTATTAATTAAATATTTAAAGCCATAATAACAGTAGCATAACCTGAAATTTAACCTCTGGAGTCGGCGCTCACCATCCATCGCGCGGTTCTACAAGTTATTTTCACCCTGCTAAAAATTTTTCATGGAATTCCGTGCTGGTTTTCCATGGAAAATTTCTCCACGTAAAATTGGGCACGGAAAATTTTTCCATGGAAAATTTCTCCACGGAAAGCACCACGGAAAATGTCACCATGGAAAATTTCTCCATGGAAAATTTCTCCACGGCAAATTCTCACCGTGGAAACCTGCCACAGCACTCACTGTGTCTCATGCAGGTTTCCACCATCAAGTTACCATGGTGTTGTTTCTTTAAGTCATCATAGAACTGTTCTACTCAATGTTGCTGGTTTTTTTAGTATTTAATTAGATAATTTACAAGTTTTCCTTGTAATCAAAATAAATGAAA